>NW_006441955.1:30587532-30643391 GCF_000325575.1 Pteropus alecto | reverse complement strand
AGGAAGGAAGGAAGGAAGGAAGGAAGGAAGATGGACATACACATATGTACACAGACACACTTATGATATTACATGTATAATTTTGAGCATATAAGCTTAAATGTATGGGTATCTTTAATTCCTTTCATTTGGAATCATAATTTTTAATGACATTTTTTTCAAATACATTTATGTATATAATTAAAGTCATAGAATTACAGAATAATTTAAATAGCCTGCAACTAAAGAGTCAGAAAAGGATAAGAGAAAAATGTTTTAGCTGCCATAGTATTTGTCACTGTCACTTCATTAACTTATTCCTCTTTGTTCTCTGCTGCCCCCTGCCTGTTGTTTTTCATAATAGAATCATGTTTGACAATGGTCAAACCTAAAATATCAAGACGGAAAAGAGAAAAATGACTATTCGGGGAAAGAACTTTTGTGTGACTTTGTATTATTAATTGACATAATTCCCTAAAGAACATTCTTTTAGTATTAATATTCATCATCTGAGTTTCTGTAATATAAATGTAAATGGTGTTTGTTTAGTTCTTGCCATTTTGCTCTATTGTGTACAAAGCTAATATGATAGAATGAGTGGAAAAACTTGGAGCTCATCAAGTTCATCAAGCCTATCAGATATTTATGGATTAATGTGAAATTTGAAATTTGATATCTTCAGATAAGTTACTAGAACTGTTTTGTAACCATAGCTTATGGCAAGCAAGTTTCACAGAATACTGAAAGTAAAGTTATCTTAATGGATGATATGGGTTAGATGTCAAATTATGAGTTTATAATAGTTGTTGAGGTTAATTAGCTCTATACCTACATTGTCTCATTCTTCTTGATTGAGCTGAAATAGATTTTTTTATATCTTACAGAAGCTAGTATCAATCAATCCAAGAAATCCAGACAGCCCCAAAGATTTACTTGATCCTGCACTTCTGCACAGTAATCTCAGTGCCTCTAGTTATTTATGCACTGTCAGCAAGCAGGCAGTGCCATATATTTGAAAGATTTATTGGAGGTCACACTGACCTTTGTTCTTGTGCATGCTCCTATTAGCTGTATAATCTTGGTTAAATTGGTTAGTTCTCTGGATCCTATTTCTCTCATCTGTAAAACAAAGTGACATGTCTAAATTGTCACAATTGTAAAGATAGGCATTAAATGAAAATTAGTAACATATATAGTACTCTGCTAATCCAGATAATCAGGAAAAGTCTATTTGTCTGTGAGCCAACATTGTTTCCTTATGTAGATCTTCATCTCAAAGGGAGAATCAACAGGATCTTCATTCTCAAAGGGAGAATCAACAGGAAAGGCTATGATCCATTGTGTTATTAAGGTGATAAAGCCTGAGGAACTGTTTTCGGTTTTCTAAATCTTATAAAAACTTCAACAGTTTATACATTATTTTATCTTGATGGTCTTTCAATTTAAAGCTAAGGGGTTAAATCTCCACTATAATTTTGTATTTCCATTTCTGTGTTTAATTTTGTCAAATTTTGCTTTATGTATTTTGAAACCGTTTTTAAAGTATTCACTTTTACAATTATTATGTCTTCCTGATCAGCCGATCCTTTTATCATTACAAAATGTTTCCCTATCTCTGGTAATATCTTTTATTTCTGGTAATACTATTTGTTTTGAAATCTACTTGATGTCTCTCCAGCCATCTTATGCTTTCTGTTTTCATGGTATATCTTTTCCATTCAATTACTTTCAAGCCATCTGAGTCTTGATGTTTAAAGTGTCTTATATGTGAGTCTTACTTTATTCATTCTGAAAATCTCTGACATTTAGTATTTAGCCCATTTTCATTTAATGTAATGATATGGTTACGTTTAGGTCATCTATTTTATGATTGTTTTTCCTTTGTGATTGTGGTGGTGTTTTTGTTCAGTGCCTTCTTTTGACATTGAAAAATTTTGAGAACTCCATTTTAACTTAACTATTTACTTTTTTGCTATACTTCTCATTATTATTTTCAAGTGGTTAGTCTAGGTCAAGAGTCGGCAAAATTTTTATGTGAAGTGCCACAAAATAAATATTTTAAGCATTGTAGGTTGTATGTTGTCTCAATTACAACTACTCAGCTCTGTCATCATAGTGTAAAAGGAGCCATAGACAGTATGGAAAGGAATGAACATGGCATTGTTCCAGTAAAACTTTCTTTACAAAAGCAGGTGATGCTTCAGATTTGGCTATAGTTTGCCATTCTCTGGTTTAAGGTTTATAGTATGCATCCTACCTTTCCATAGTCTACTAAGCGTTAATATAATAGAGATGCTCCTCAACTGATGATGGGGTTTTGGCCTGTTAAATTGATCATTAAGTTGAAAGTGTCATAAACTGAAAGTACACCTAACCTACCTAACATGGTAGCTTATACTAGCCTATCTTATATTAGCCTACAGTTGAGCAAAATCATCTAATGCACTGAATACACTGTAGGGTGTTGGTTGTTTACCCTCATGATATGCACGATTGACTGGGAGCTGTGGCTCACTGCTGCTGCCCAGCCATCATGAGAGAGCATTGTACAGCACATTGCTAGCCAAGGAAAAGATCAAATTCAAAATTCGAAGTACCATTTCTACTGAATGCATATTGCATTCACACCATCATAAAGCTGAAAATTGTCAGTTGAACTATTATAAATCAGGGATTGTGTATAATACTTAGCATAATTGTAAGAAACTTGCAACCATATTGACCCATTTACCAACATCCTGTATTTTGTGCTGCACTTATTTTATGTATCGCATCTAAATATATTATAAATCCCACATTGCAAAGTAAAAATTTTGCTTTAATATAAATAAAATATTTTTGCTTTAATATAAGTGAAATGTGTTTTTTTTGTTTGTTTGTTTGTTTTCTATGCATTTACTCTTTTCGGTACTCTTCATTCCTTTCTGGAGATCTGCATTTCTAAATGGTGTCATTTCCCTGCTACCTGTAGAAAGTCCCTTAGATTTCTTACAGTCAAGTTCTGCTAGTGATTAATTCTCTTAGTTTTTGTTTATGAGAATGTCTTTATTTCATCTTCATTCTTGAAGAATATTTTCACTCTATCTAGAATTCTGGGTTGATAGAGTTTTCTTTTATTTGTTTTTATTCAACTCTGCAAAATTGATATATCATTTTCTTTTGGCCTCCATTATTTCTGATGAGAAATCCACACATATCATTATTCCCCTGCATATAATGTATCATTTTTCTCTGACTGCTTTCAAGATACTCTCTTTATCTTTGGTTTTCAGTAATTTCACTATGCTATGCCTAGATGAATTGTCTTTGTATTCATCCAGCTTGAGGTTTGCTAAGCTTCTTGTATATGTAAATCTGTTTTCAGTAAATTTGAAAATTTTCAACTTTGTGTTTTCAAATATTTTTCTATCCCCTCTTCTCTCTCCTTTCCTCCTTGGATTCCTGTTAAATACATGCTAAGCATTTGATATCGTCCCTTAGGTCCCTGAGGCTCTATACACTTGTATTTCAATCTTTCTTTTTCCTATTTTATTTTTTTTTAATTGGATAACCGCACTCTATCTTTTCTCAGTTATTAAGCCCATTCAGTGAAATTTTGTTTATGATATTGTATTTTTAAGTTTTATTTTAGATATTTAATTTTCAGTTTTGTAATTTGCAGTGGTTTTGTTTTGTTTTGTTTGCAGATTTGTTTATTCATCATGAGCATATTTATCTATACAATATTGGGAATATTTATAATAGCTACTTTAAAAACCTTGTGTGATGAATCTGAGTAATCTTTAGTTTGGTTTTCAATTGCCATTTCTTATGAATATAGGAAATTTTTCTGTCTAGTAATTTTTAATTATATCTTAGACATTTTGAATGATGAATTTTAGAGATTCCAAATTCTGTTACATTTCTTTAGAGTATTGCTTTTTAAAAAAAAAAAATTTGGCAGGCAGTTAACTTGGCTAGAGTCACAATTCAAGTTCTCTAGCCTCTGTGGTAGGTGGAAATCTATGCTGAAATCTCTTTTCAATTCTTTTAGTCTTGGCTTGCCTAGTTGGAGTCTGCCAGACCATCATATACTTCAAATGTCAGCAAGAGCTTTAATTTGAGTTTATACTCAGAGTTGGAGGCTTCAGCTCTCTGGCTCTTTTTTCCATCACTTTCCAGCAGCTGTGGTCACTCCAAATTCTGCCTTCTGGTTCTCTATGCTAGTAAGACTATTGGTTTCTATCCTGCTTTTTTTCCTAACCATCCTATATGGCCTACCCTCTGGCTAAAAGCCATTAAAAAATTAGAAACTCAACTGGAGACATTCTTTTCTTCTATGTGTAGACCACTCCACTCTAGTTTTTGCCTATTTTTGGTCTTTCTCCAGTGTCTTTAGATTTTTTTTTAAATATTTTGTCCTGAGTTTATAGTTATCTGTATATCAGTTGGTTATCTGTATTAGGATCCTTGGCCAATATGGGAATTTGAAACTCTTAACATTTCTTCTTTAAATAGAACTTTCTCTGAGGTAACTAAGAATACTTGAGAAACACTTATATCATAATTCTTATAATATAAAAAGTATATAGTATTTATTCTTTTTATTCTTCAGATAATAAAGCAAAATGCACAGTTTTCATGATCCCACAATGAAAGCATAGCCATAGAAATCACATTTATGTGCTCCCTTGCTTATTCTCATAAAAAGTCTCTGAGGATAGCTCTATGTATTTACTGAAAATGGAAAAGGCATTGAATGTTGGATTCCTTGTTGAAGTCATTAAAAAGCAGTTTAGTATAGTGGAAGAGCATGGCATTGGAGTCAAACATATCGGAGGTCAAATATTGGTTCTGCCACTTACTAGCTGTTTTTACTTTGTACAAATTACTTAACCTTTCTGAGCTTCAGTTTTCATATCTTTAAAATGAGATACCTTTCATAGTTATAACAAATGATATTTTTTATTTGCTTGACACAAGCTCTCAATAAATAGCTCTCAAAAACCATAACAGTCATTACCCTCCTGGTCATAGAGCAAGGAGTCGTACTATAAATGATGTATTTTCAGTAGCATCTGAAAAGCCCTTAAAGGGAATTTTTATTTTGTGCCAGCTTATGCTTTTCTTCTTCATCTCCAATAAAAATAGAGTCCATTTTAAATCATTTTATAGCTTTGCCAAACAGCTTTTATGCACCATTAACAACATTTAAAGTATATATTAAGCTTGATATTATGTGCAGACACACTTTACAAAGCAAACTGGATAGACATTATTTAAGATTCTAAACTGTTGCTGTATATTTCAGTTGGCATACCAGGCACAGAGGCATCCCTTATGTTCATTATGTCTCTTGATTTAGAAGCCTGCAGTAATAGGTAACATATAATTTTCATGACTGAAAGATGGCCTTAGTCATATGGCCATCTTAGGCCATTTATGATTTTATATATCTCTCTTTCTGTAATCCAGGAACCATACATAACTAAATGTAATATTGGTGATTATAACTTAGAAGATTGTATGTTGCTAGGAATTTTGAATATCTCTACTTCTCATTTAATGTCATATTTTTCTATTAGCTTTTAGTTTTAAGATAAAATAGTAGTTGTGATCCACTGCATAGTTGCCAACCTTCCTGAAGTCAATGATGTAGAAGAGGCAAATTGCAAATAGACAAAGGTGGTATTTTATATATCATTAGTAGTCACCGTTGTCTGTTGCATAGTATGTGCTCAGTAAACCTTTGAATGGGAGAATCAAAGAGGATCTGGAATTTGACTTAAAATTTTATATACCATTTTAGACTATATCCCCATACCTAAGACTCAATTCTGTGGTACCATAGATGGCATGGTGTAAAAATGGGGAGGAAAAAGAAGTTGGAGAGGTCCAATATGGTCATTTTTGGTCATCTAGGTCCTGAGGCCCCTGTGCTTTGCCAGGTTTTAAGGGCATAAATCACACTTATTAACACATCACAGGAATATTATTTTTGGAAAAAAACACTTTTAATGTCAATATTAAAGTTATTAAAAATCTAAATTTAAAATAATTCTAGATAATTATTTGACACTATACAGGAATGGAGATTAAATATAATAATATGCATAGATATAAAGAACTACATTTGACAGCAAAAAAAAATATGGCAAAAATATGGCAAAAAAAAATGGCAAAAGCTTTGAATAGACATTACTCCAAAGAAGATGTACAATGGTGGGACTTCTATGGAAAACAGTTTGGTGGTTCCTCAGTTAAATATTGAATTACCATATGATCCATCAATTTCACTTTTAGGTATATAACCAAAAGTATAGAAAGTAGGGACTCAAACAGATATTTGTTAACTACTGTTTATAGGTACATTATTCACAATAGCAAAAAGGTAGAAATCTCAAGTGTCCATTACCAGATGAATGGTTAATAAAATGTTATATATGTACTGTGAAATATTACACAACCTTAAAAAGGAAGTCTTAACACATGTTACAACATGGATAGACCTTAAAGATGTTATGCTATGTGAAATAAGTCAGACACAAAAGAACAAACATTGTATGATTCCACTTATGTAAGTTATCAAAAATAGTCCAATTCAGAGACAGAAAGTAGAATGGTGGTTGCCAGGGGTATGGAGGAGGGTGATAGGGAGTCATTTAATGGGTATAGAGTTTCAGTTTGGAAGGATAAAATGTTTTAAAGATAGATTGTGGTGCTGATAGCACAACAATGTGAATGTATTTAATACCACAGAACTATACATTTAAAAATTGTTAAAATGGTAAATTTTATGTTATATATATTTTTCCATAGAAGAGAAGAAAAAGAAAAGAGAAAAGTTAGGTGGGAGGATTGTGAAGGAAAGGTGAAGTAGGGGAACTGACTAAAACATTTCAAACATCACTTTTTTTTCAAGTTTTGCTTTTGTTTTTTCAGGGTTTACAAGGACCTCCTGGAAGTATAGGAGATAGGGGACTTGCAGGAGAACCAGTAAGTTTATCTTTATACTTTTCTAATTGTGTTTTTCTCATAATATACATTTATCTTTGTTATTATTGCCTTCTTGTGCTTTGGCAGGTATGTTTCTGAAAGCAGCATTTATCATGGACACCTAATTATACAGAATGAATTTTTTTTAAATCAAACTTTTTATTTTGTGGTAATTATAGTATAACGTGCAGTTATAAGAAATAATATAGAGACATCCTACGTACCCATTAGCTAGTTTCCTATAACATATTACAAAACTATAGTACAATACATATCACAACTAGGATATTAATATTGACAATATTGACATTGACACTGTTAAGATATAGAACATAGAATGAATATTTTGCTGTGAATATGGTCTTGAATGCCTTCCTGGTTTCATGTAATAAAATTTAGTCATGTTTTTCTGGAACTGTTAACACTTCACATATTTCTATTTTCAACAAAAATAACTCTGTTTTATTGAATTTCTGAATGACTTGCTGATAGTGTTATCATTATTATACCAACACACACACACACACACACACGCACACACACACAAACATTTATTCGGCCAACTCTATATAAAAGACCATGTAGAGAAGCCAAAGTCTATATCTGATTGACTGGAATATACAGACATGAAAGAAATGTTGTTACATCAATAATACAAAAATGTATATTGCACTTTTATAAAGGTGATTCAATTACAGAGTTTCCATGGAAAATGAATTGCGAAAAGGAAAGACCTTGTCACACTTACTTTCTCAAAATTTATTCTTTATTTACTGTGAAGTCATTCTTCTGGCGTGGTATCAGATGTAATATGTTGTAACGTGCTTCTAAGAATTGCAATACAATACAGTCTTTCAAACTACTGGCCTCATCTTATCCATCAGTCGACACAGAGGTTTTCAGGTGGCCTTTGCATAACTCATTTAGCTAGTAGCAAGTGGAAAATTCTAAAAGTCAAAGAATTATTCTTACCAAACTGTATTCATTTCCTCCTTTCCATGTTTAACCTATGATATAAGCTCTCTAAACAATAAAGAATTGATCATATATATAATTCTTTGCATTTAAAGAATCTTAGATAATCTGTTGACTTTATCAAACTAAATCCTTCTCGGTTTTCTCTGTATTTTGTGTATGATTCCTAAGTTTCTGGTTTGAAGAATTAATGAGATAATTATATCATTTACTGAAACTGAGAATAGTAACAGAAAGCAAGGTTTGAAAATGGAAAATTATAAAATCAATTTAGCTATGTTAAATTAGAAGTGCCTTCGAGAAATAAGAAGTTAGCAATTAAATATGGAACTCAGAGCAGAGAAATGTACTGAAATTAAAAATATTAAAGTCACTGGCCTAGGTAGAGAGTAAAAGAGTGAGAAAAGAAAAGGATCTAAGGCTGAACTTTGAAGAAATCAACATTTAATAAATATTGGTAGAAGAGGAATGGACTCCAGAGGAGACTGAAGGAGGTGAGAGGAAAATTAAATATATAACTTAGTTTAGCCCTATCTTAAAATCTTCATGACAATCTTAGATTTCTTTAGAAGTGTGTAGGCAAAACTGTGTATCTAGAGCAAACTATAGCCCTCAGGCCAGTCACTACTTTCGTAAATAAAGTTCTGTTGAAACACAACTACAACCATTCATTTATGTATATGTGGCAGTTTTCTTGTTACAACAGCAGTGTTTACATATGTGACATAAATTCCACATGATCCACAAGCCTGAAATATTTATTATCTGGCCCTTTAGGAAAATATTTGCTGACCTCTAATCTTGATTTTCATCACATTTGCGAGTTATTATGAGCCAGATGTTGAAACCACAATTACCAACCCATAAGTCCTTTCTTGTCATCTTTAGTTTTTCTTTTCTGGCTAAACTATTTCTTATAGTTCTCCAGTTATCAGTAAAAAAAAAAAAAAAAAAAAAAAAGTCTAAATAATGCAAAACTGATGCATGTAGTGCTCCTCAGTTTCCAGGAATACCGAATAAATCTATAATTATCATACCCATTAGATAACTTTTGAAAGCCCTTAGCACAATTTTTCACATTTATTAGGCATTTGATAAATGTTTATTGAATGAATGAGTAAATTAGAGAATGACAGAATGAATGGTACTGTCCTTTTTTCTTGCCTTTTCTTTTGATTCCAAGCATAACTTAATATTATTCACAAGAGAAACATAGATGTAGCAACTAAAGATATAATTTTTATACAAAAGTAAAGTAATACATTCATAAATGTATTATGTATTACATTACAATCTTATAAATTCCATATTTAGATGTATATATTCATAAACTTTGATTCTAAGATTATTTTAAATTTTATTTTAATATAGGGACCACGTGGACTGCAAGGTGATGCTGGACCTCCTGGAGAAATAGGTGCTGAGGTAATTTTGAGGGGCTCTTTCTTGTTAGTTCATCAGTGCTCAATAATTTTTATAAGACTCCTCTAAGGTATAGTTAATATATTAGATATATATTATGAAGAATAATTCTATAGAATTTTGTTTTATATTAGGAAATAAAGCCTAAAATCCATTAAAAGCAGGATAACTGTTTTTACACATATGAAATTCTCTTAACAGCTCATTTTGATAATAGAACAAAAAGTGAATAAAACTTTCCTTTCACTTATTGAGAGTTTAACTTGGTAGCCCTTCACTCCAAGATGTTATATCTCTTTTATAGAAGACTATTGAGAAGTGAGTCCTATTCAGGATATATTTTAGAATAATAAACCACAGTTGTTATAATTCTGTTGTTTGTTAACTTTAGCACTAAATGAGTTAGATGTAAATTCTCTCCTTCCTTGGCTTCTATGAAACTACTGTCTCTTGGTTCTGCTCTTTACCTTCTGATTAGCCTTTCTCAGTCTTTATGAGAAAGTCTCTTTCTTCTTCCTCAGCTTAGTAGTCATATTGTAATGGCAACTTTATTTATCAGTATTATTCTGATAGCTCTCAGTTGGATAACTCTAACTCATGCCTCTCTCTTCAGTTCCAGCTATTGATTTCCTGTCATCTTTTACATATGTACCTAGATATCCCACAAACATTTGAAATTCAAACTATCTAAACCTAACCCATCACTTTTCCACTGTTCTTTTTCTTTTTATTCCTAATTCACTGAAAAATAACTCTTACTCAAGAATCCAAAACTGAGTCATCCTAGACTTCTAACCTTTCCTTTTCATCACTATTGCCAAGTGCTCTAGTCCTCCACTTTTATCCCGCGTCTTCCCTTACTCCCATCATTCCTTAGCTACTTGTTGCCAGTTTATCTTTGTCATATCATTCCTCTCATTGAAAATTTTCAATGGCTCTCATAGCCTTTACCAAAATATCAGTTTCATAACATGATAAATAATTTTTCCATATTGTCTAACTCTCCAGGCCTATTCAACCACATCCCAATAAAACTTTTCTCCTCCCCTCTGTATTCCAGATTTGTTGACCCATTTTTAATTCCATGATTATGCCATACTTTTGCTCTGCACTGTGTATCTACTGGTAATAAAAGGATGGCTGAGATATGGTCCCTGACTCCTTTAGGAATTTATAATCTAATCCAGAGTATAATCATATAAAAGATCATTATGTTGCAGTGTGTTAGACCCAATTATTGAGATATTCACAAGGCAATTTAGGAGCACTTCACATGGGTAAAGGGAAGAAGAAGACTTGGGGCGGTGGAGATGGGCAAGAAATGAGATGAGTTTTAAGAAATGAGTAAAGTTAGCCATATGAAAAGAGGGAATAAGGAGAAGGAAATTCCAGGAAAAGGGTTGTTTTGAGCAGGAACATGCAAACATGAGACAATATGGATTCTTTGATGCTTAAAATCAAAGCAAGGAGTGAAGTTATAGATGAAATAGATTATGAAAAGTCTTGTGTACTCTGTTAAGAAGTTTGAATTTTTATGTTCTGTGCTTTTATAAGTAATTGTAGAGTATAAGCAAGGCAGTGATAAAGTCCGATTTGTATATTTGGAGGATAACTCCTTCAGTCACATGGAAGTTGTATTTTAGAAAGCCAAAGTGAAGACATGTAGATCTACTAAAAGCTTGTTGCATTCATCCAGGCAAAGAATCTTGACAGTCTGAACTAAAGTCATAGGCATAGAAAAGGAAAAGAGAGGATGGATTTGAGAAGCATTTGTTTATAAATTCTATAGAACCTGCATATTTGTGGAATATGGGAAGTAAAGGGAAAAGAGAAGTAATATATTGATCCCAGAGTTGCAGGTTGTACAACAGGATGCATGGTAATATCCTTTTCTGAGACCAATGAAGAATGTTAAGAAGGTTAAGGTCATAATCTGCTAATGTTTCCAAAACAAATGGTTCACAAGTAGCAGAACCTGGCTTTGAATCCACATTTGACTCAAGAGGTAATGCTGATAACCTATACTAATCTGTACCCTCTGAGCCTAAAGAAAGCTGAGAGAAGTCATGCCTCATAACTTGAAGTTTTTTTTAACAGAGTAGAAGACAAGAATTCTGTTGTGATAAGGATTAGAGGTTGAGAAAGTCAGTTGAGGAAAATATGCTGATTTAGAAGAGTGGTTGAGGATAACGGAAAAGGGAAATGACAAAAGACAAGTTAAAGAGCGTGTATACCTTACTAAAAGTCAAACTGAAGTAGGAGACTGTGAATTTGCATTATATTAATAATAATGGACAGTAATAGCGAATAATTATAGAGCATTTTCTGTGTGACTTGCTTATTTATATGCTTTGCCATATTAATGAATTATCACAGCACTCTATGAGATAGATGCAGTTGTTACTCTCATTCTACAGATGAGGAAACTAAGACATGAAATGGTTAAGTAACTTACTCAATAGCAATAGCTTGTAGTAGTAGTAGAGCCTACATTTAAATTTAGACAATCTCTTTCCATAACCCATTCTCTTAGCCACTGTGCCTCTCAACATGTAATGGTGCTACTTTGCATAAGTGTGTAATTTTTTCAAGCAATATTCAACTGGGAATATAAATGGAAAAAATGATTTAAGTGCTAATTCAAGATTGGTATAAGAAAATAGATATGAGGTCAGAATATCAGCTATCAAATTTAACACAAGAAAAGAGTAAAAGAAGCCAAAAGGAGATGACAGATTGGGAGAAATTAGGGACTGGGAGAGGACTATGATATTAAAAGCAATTTTGATATAGAAGTACTGAAAGAATTGGAATTCTCACTCGAGACAGAATTTTAATTTTAGAGTGGAATTTTAAATTCTGTAATTACTGAGGCAGAGAAGCAACCCAGGCAATCTTACTTCATAGTCCTTCCTCTCAAGTACTGTACTATATTGCCTCTCATAATAGTAAAGAAGTCACAAAGGTAACCAACAGAAAAAATTAAGTAACATAACTATGAAAACTTAGTGAAATGATGGTAAAACAGAGAGAGTATAATGGAACTAAACTTTATCAAGGTGATACATCAAGAAGTAAAGGTATACCTTCTGAATTAAAGAAGTAACTGCTAAGAGGTCTAAAAACAAAAACTGTTTTATAAAATAGTTGCCTCTGAGGAATGGGACTGAGGTTTTTTATTATAAGTCTGTCTGTACCATCATGTGTGTGTGCGTGTGTGTGTCTGTGTGTAGTTTTTGTTTTGAAAAAAGCAAAGTGAAAATGATTGCAGAAGCTAAGTCAAAATGGAAAACTGGATTTCCTTTCATCTGACATGACATAAATAATGTTTTAATCTGTAATAATTTTTAAAAAGCTTATCACCCATGAATCAGAACTATTAAAGAATCTCTGAAATATAGAAAGCAAACAGAAAACTTTTGGTCAAGGTAGTATTGTGAGCTAATACTTTAAACACCCCTCTATTCCAAAATCATGGGAATTATAGACTACATAATGTATGTGTTTGTTTATAATTGTACATCTACATAAATATATGTATGTATAGCATTTATAGCATATACACACACATACATTACACACACTTAGAGTGAGAGAGAGAGAAGGACAGAAAAGAAGAGAAAGGGGAGCAAGGAGAGCAGGGAGGGAAATGCAAAGCATGCTCAAAAACAAGATAAATATCTCCAAGAGACAAAATAAAAACAAACAAAAAAAAACCAAGTACAACAGCAATTGTAGGTGATCCAGGCCTAGAAATAGCCACTGAACAAACAGAAACTCATGGACATGAACAATGGACTAGTGGTTTCCAGAGGGTAGGGGACAGGAAGAGAGGAGAGAGAGGGAAAAAAAAGAAAAATTCAGATGAGATGATTGATATATATGTATATATGTGTATATATATTTTATTGAATATACAAAGATATAATTGTATATGTTTACATAAAAATAAATGAATTTTTTTTCCAAAAAAATAGAAAAATAGCCACTGGTTGCAAGAAGTTTTCAAGGTAAAAGGAACCAAAAGCTTCCCAACTGGACCCAACATAAAAGGAAAGAGTAGAATAAATGTCATAGATAGACAGATATAGTTTTATAGTGTGAAGAAATTTATCTTCTTTTGTGGCATATTTTATAAAACCAATAAAGAAAACTGAATTTTTAAAGGAAGTGAGTTCTGAGGGGCTCAACAGAAATGAATGGGAAGGAAAAAAATAGAATAGTAAGAATCCGAGAATAGAAAAATAGAAGAGGAAATGGAAGGTAGTTTGTCTTTGACCAAGAATTAAAGGATGAGAGGAAAAAATTAAAAGAAACTGGACTTAAAAGTCTTGATTTTAGGTTATGTTGTTTTGGCATTTAAACCATTAAAAAAAAAAAAAGGTCCTAGAAATCATCTGGTTTTGTGCCATTAAGTTTATAAAGGAGCAGACATCAAAGAACCTTTCCTGGACACAGATATCTCAACCTTGGGCTAAAAATTACCACCATCTTATGACATTGTTACTGCTTTTTTGTAATTGGTGAAAGAATGTGTACAAACCATGTGTCAAATCATTCTGTTCTAGGGACCTTCAGGTATTGAAGGAGAATCTGGTCTGCAAGGAGAGCCAGGTGCAAAGGTAACCTTCCTAAAGAGTAAAAGGGAAGTTCTCCAAACTTTCGTGATTGAATCCCCACTGTTTGCCACATTTTGGCAAAATCATCTTGAAAGCAGGTGAAGTACAGCATAAAAAACAGAAAGTGTTCTCAAATGAGAAAAAATATTGGTCAGAAAAATATTATCTGTATATACGTATACAGATTTCTATACATATATACAAATAACATGTATATAACAGATATACATCTATGATATATAAAAAATATAAAGTTATATATCATATACATATATATAGATAGATTATATATGAGGGAAGGGATACAAATGATAAAGCTAATGGGGCCAAGTATCAATAAATTAATCTGGAGCAAAGAAATGAGAAGTGGTTTTTAGAGCCCCTATCCTCATGATATGCCTTCCATAATTATTAGACATGCAGTTTTAGCAGGAAAGAGTTTACTCTTCCCCTTTGTTTCTTCAGGGAGATATTGGACCTGCAGGCAGTGTTGGAGTTGCGGGAGAACCAGGGTTACGGGTAAGTGCCTAATGGGCAATAGTCATTGAGAAACTGGGGTTTTCGGTAAGTACCTACTAGAAACCATTTTAATGCACTGCCCACCTATTACAGAGACTCAAAACTTAGCCTGAAGACTTGAAAAATTGCATAATAAACCTTTCTAGTGCATTATAGAAAAATTTTTGTCTTTAATCCATAATTTCAAAGCCACATGCCAAACTCTGTCCACATAGTAATTTAATAGCATTTAGAGTCCTAACTTTATACATCGTTTACTCAGAATCAGGTGTTCTCTGCAGAACCCTTTGCAAATGTGAGGAGTCACTGTGATTGTCATTAATGTTAGCATTAAGAAGAAATTCACAAATACTCACAATCAACTCTCAGGATATTTCCTGACCTAACAAGACAGACAAACTATTTAAATCTAATTTATGTTTTAAAAAACAGCAACAGAACACTAGTCATGCAAGGTTAACAAGATTCAAGGAAATAATTGGAAGCAGTAATTAGATAGCTTACAGAAGTTATTCTAATGTAGACAGGCTTTAATTTGATCTGTGGTAAATTTTTTTCCCAATATAAGAGTGCCCTAGATAATTTTGTGACCTTTTTTTTTTTTTTACTAGAATTCAAAGTAGGGAGAAATATTTTGCATCCAGTTTCTTTTTCATTTTCCCTGGTTTTTTGTTGTTGTTGTTGTTGTTTTGTTTTTTTTGTTTGTTTGTTTTTTGCAGAGTAGCAGAAAGTGTGAGATCAGAGTAATGGGAGTGCCAATGGTGGGACAACTGTGAAGACACACTGATTAACGTGCTTTTAAATAGTTTGGGTAGCAAGGGAGCAAGTACTACCTTTTTAGCTTCATAAAGGCTGGCTCTATCATTTCTATAAGCTCTGTATCTAGAGATAGCTTCTTGATGTACCAGGGACTTCATTTTTGCTTCTCTGTAAGAGAGAAAACACAAACTCTAAAAATCAGGTACACTGAATTTAACTAAATTGAGTTGTATTAATCCATGTCAATTCAATACAGCAAGGTACTATATAGTTTTGTGAGATGCAGTGTTTAACAGTCCTTGAACTCAGAAACACAGATCTAGCTGTGTAAATTTCCAGAGTTACCAAATGAATATGTTACCTTTTATTATCTAAAAGTTATTCATATTCTGGGACCATCTTATATTTGAATTTACAACACTATGACTCTTTAAATTATCTTCAGAGCTATTCTGGGAAAATTAAATCATGCTTATTATACTGTCTGATATTTCTTATAAATAAAATAGAAGTAAGAATAAATGTACACAAACCTGCTACTTTCTATAGATACCAGGGGCAAAAAAAATTATTTAGCAAAATAATAAATCTTATTGTTTCTGCTACAAAATAGGGTGAACCAGGAGCTCCTGGAGAAGAAGGTCTCCAAGGAAAAGATGGATTAAAGGTAAATTATATTTTAACATTATGTATAGATATTTTTGTTAAATCATTAAAGTATTACATAAAACTATTATTATATTCTAAATAAAAATCTGCTTATTGTGTGATATAAGTATTTCACTACTTTTCCTTTCTTAAAAAATTTTACTGGATTACAGGGGAACCCAGGAGGAAGGGGACTTCCTGGAGAAGATGGAGAAAAAGGAGAGATGGGCTTACCAGGGACTGCAGGGCCCTTGGGTAGACCTGGTTTAATAGGCCCTCCGGTGAGTACTGCTGGGTTCATTTTCAAATACTCAGTGAACTCAGACGCCACACACCCACCCCCACACCCACACACACACACACACCCCCTCTCTCTCTCTCTCTCTCTCTCTCTCTCTCTCTCTCTCTCACCGCCCCCCTTATTCATCTGCTGAGTAATTGGAGGTTGGAACTGTGGCTTGAAAGAGAGACAAACCAGGGAGTGATTATCAGCCTACCTAACATCCAAGGAAGAAAGACACTTTTTCCATGTGTCACATAAGCCATTTAACTTTATTTTTTTTTTCCTTCTACTTTATAGAGATATAATTGACACATAATATGTAAGTTTAAGGTATATAACGTGATGATTTGATATACGTATATATCGCTGAATGATTACCATAATAAGGTTAGTTAACATATCCTCCACCTAAAATAGTTACCTTTTGTGTGTGTGTGCTGGGAATTATAAAGGTTTTTTCTCTTAGCTACCTTCAAGCATACAGTCATCACTATGTTGTGTATTAGATCTCCCATAACTTATTTATCTCCTAATATAAATTTGTATAATCTCTGTTTCCATGAGTTGAGTTTTTTTAGATAACACTTATATGTGAGATCATGCAGTATTTGTCTTTCTCTGTCTGACCTATTTCACATAGCATAATACCTTCAAGGTCCATCCATGTTGTTGCAAATGGCAGAATTTCCTTCTTCATATAGCTAAATAATATTCCATTGTATCTATAAACTATATATATATAAAATATACACCATAGTTTTTCAAATATTGGTTGATAATGTATGCATTAGTTTATTTCTGGGCTCTTGATTCCTTTTCATTGGTCTATATATCTGTTTTAATGCCAGTACCATACTGTTTTGATTAATATAGTTTTGTATTGATACAGTTTGAAATTAGAAAGCATAATACCTCCAGCTTTGTTTTTCTTTCTCAAGATTGTTTTGGCTTTTGTGGGTCTTTTGTGGTTCCATGCAAATTTTAGTGTTATTTTTTTCTATTTCTGTAAAAAATGCTGTTGGAATCTTGATAGGGATTGCATTGAATCTATAGATGACTTTGGACATTTTAGCAATATTAATTCTTTATCTGTGAACATGATATCTCTTTCCATTTATTTATGTCATCTTCAATTTCTTTCATCAATGTCTGATAGTTTTCAGTGGAGAGATATTTCACCTCCTTGATTGTATTTATTTCTAAGTATTTTATTGTTTTTGATGCTATCGTTAATGAGATTGTTTTCTTTTCCAGATCATTTTCGTTATTAGTGTGTGGAAATGTGATGAGGTTTTGTAAGTTGATTTTTTTTGTCTACAGCTTTACTGAAATCCTTTATTAATTCTAACAGTTTTCGGTGGAGTCTTTAAGGTTTTCTATATATTAAGATCATGTTATCTACAAACAGACTTACTTTCTCCTTTCTAATTCAGATACCTTTTTTTTTCTCATGCCTAATTACTCTGGCTAGGACATCTAGTACTGTGTTAGAGAGGAGTGGTGAGCGTGGGCATCCTTGTCTTGCTCCTAGTCTTAAAAGAAAAGCCTTCAACCTTTCACTTTTGAGTATGATGTTAGCTGTGGGTTTGTCATGTTTGGTTTTATTATGTTAAGATTAATTTCTTCTAAACCCAATTTATTGAGAGTTTTTATCATAAAAGTTCATTGAATTTTGTCAAATGCTTTTTCTGCATCTATTGAGATGATTATATGGTTTTATCTTTAATTCTATGAATGTGGTATATGACATTGATTAAGATGTTGAATCATACTTGAATCCCTGAAATAAATCCCACTTGATCATAGAGTATGATTTTTTTAATATACAGTTGACCCTTGAACAATATGGATGGTAAGGGCACCAACCTCTTGCACAGCTGAAAATCTGTATGTAACTTTTGACTCTCCCAGAACTTAACTACAGTCCCTCAGTATCCGCAGGGGATTTGTTCCAGGAATCCTTTCCCCACCACAGATACCAAAACCTGTGGATACTCAAATCTCTTATAAAAAATCGCATAGAATAATGTGTAGTCATCCCTCTGAATCTGTGAATTCCCAATCATGGATCAAAAATACTGGTTTCGACCTGTGGTTGATCGAATACCTGGATGCAAAACCCAGGGATACAGAGGGCTGACTTTATATTTATTTTAAAAAATCTGCATATAAGTGGGCCCACACATTTCAAACCTGTAGTTTTCAAGATTCAACTGTATTGTTGAATTTGGTCTGCTAATATTTTATTGAAGATTTTTGCATCTATTATGAGGGTACTGGCCTGCAAATTTTTTTCTTGTAGTGTCCTTGTCTGGTTTTGTTATCAGGGTATAGCTGGCCTCATAAAATGAGCTTGGGTGCATTCCCTTCTATTCAAAATTTCGAAGAAGTTTTTGAAAGATTAACATTAATTCTTTAAATTTTTGATAGAATTAATCAGTGAAACCTGGGTTTTTCTTTGTTGAGAGGTTTCTCATTACTGATTCAATCTCCTTATTCCTTATTTGTCTATTCAGATTATCTATTTCTTCATGATTCAGTCTTGGTAGTTAGTAAGAGTCCAGGAATGTATCCATTTCTTTTAGGTTTTCCAATTTGTTGGAAAATCACTGTATATAGTAGTCTCTTATGATCATTTGTTTTTCTGTGTCATTATTTATAATGTCTCCTCTTTCAATTTTTGTGCTCTCTTTTTTCTTGGTAAGTCTAGCTAAAAGTTTGTCACTTTTGTTTATCATTTCAAAAAACCAACTCTTAGTTTTGTTAATCTTTTCTATTGTTTTTCCAGTCTCTATTTTACCTATTTCTTTCCTAATCTTTATCATTTCCTTCTTTCTGCTAACTTTGGCCTTAGTTCTTCTTCTTCTACTTCTTTGAGGTATAAAGTTAAGTTATTTATTTGAGATCTTTCCCTTTTTTGATACAGGCATTTATAACTATGAACTTCCTACTTAGAACAGTTTTAGTGCATCTCATAAGTTTTGGTATGTTGTGTTTTTGTCTCAAGATATTTTTTCTTTCCCTTTTGATTTCTTTTTTAATCTATTGGTTGAGAATGTTTTTTGATTTCCATACATTTGTGAGTTTTCCAGCTTTTCTCCTGTTGTTGATTTTTAGTTTTATTTTACTGTGATCAGAAAAGATATTTGATATAATTTGTATCTTCCTGAATTTGTCGAAACTTATATCATGGCCCTACATATAATCTATCCTTGAAAATGTCCTATGTGAACTTGAGAAGAATATGTATTCTGCTGTTCAGTGGAATATTTTGTATCTGTCTGTTAGGTTTATTCGGTCTGGAGTGTTCGAAATCAGTTTCTTTATTGGTTCTCTGTCTGGATAATCTAGCCATTGTTAGATAGAGGTGTTAAAGTTCCCAACTATTATTATATTGCTCTTTATTTCTCTTTTTATTTCTGTTAGTGTTTACTTTATATGCTTAGGTGCTCCAAAGTTTGGTGCATAAATATTTATAATTAGTATGTATTATTCATTAATTGACCCCTTCATTATTATATAATGACTTTCTTTTTCTCTTGTGACTGCTTTTAGTTTAAAGTATATTTTATCTTATGTGTGTAGCTATTCTTGCTTTCTTTTGCTTAAAATATCTTTTCCCATACCTTTACTCTCAGTCTTTGTGTATTCATAAAACTTAAGTCAGCCTCTTGTAGGCAGTGTGTAATTGGGTCTTGTTGCTTTATCCATTCAGACATTCTAGGACTTTTGATTGGAGAATTTAATTCATTTACGATTAAATCAATTATTGACAAGTTAGAGATTTTTATTGCTGTTTTGTTAATTGCTGACTTTTGTAAATCATTTCTTCCTTGCTTTCCTCTCTTGCTACCTTCCTTTTTGACTTTGCAAATTTTTGTAGCAGTATACCTTGACTCTTTTATCATAATTTTGTATATCTACTACATGTTTTTTCTTTGTGACTCACATAAAATATAACATCCTATTTCAAACTGATAACAACTTTGATAGCATGCAGAAACTTTACACTTTTACTTCTTTCTCCTCTTTCACATTTCACATTTAATGTTATAGTTTATATCTTTTTATGTTATGTAACCAGTACCAAATTATTGTAGTTATAGTTATTTCATTCATTTGTTTTTCAACTTTTAAACTAGAGTTGTGATTTGCACATCATCATTATAGTATTAGAGAATATGAATATATATTTATCTTTGCCAGTGAGTTTTACGCTTTCGTATATTTTTACATTAGTAATATCCTTTTATTTCATCTTGAAAAATATTCTTTAGCATTTCTTATGAGACAGGTTTAATGGTGGTAAACTCTAGCTTTTTGGAAGGAGGAAAAGTCTTTATCACTCTTTGTTTCTGAAGGACAGCTTTGCAAGGTATAGTATTCTTGGGTAACAGGGTTTTTTTCTTTCAATATTTTGAAGATATTTCATTGTCTCCTGGACTGCAAAGTTTCTGCTGAGAAAACTCCATGTAGTTTTAGGAGGGGATCTCTTGTATGTGACGAGTAACTTTCTGTTCCTACTTTCAAAATTCTTTCTTTGACTTTGACTTTTGACACTTTAATTATAATCTGTCTCAAAGTAACCCTTCTCAAATTCAACCTATATCAGGCCCTTAGTGCCTCAAGAATCTAGATGTCTATTTATCTCCCCAAGTTTGTGACATTTTCAGCTATTATATCTTTAAATAGACTTTCTGCTCCTTTCTCTTTTTCTTCTCCTTCTGGTATTCCCATAATGCATATAGTTTAATTTGGTACTATCCTCTATATATCATAGGCTTTCTACACTCTTTTTCTTTTTTTCTTTCTTTTTTTTTTTTTTTATTCCTCTGGATGATTTCAAATGACTTGTCCTTCTAGTTCACTGATATTTTTCTTCCGCTTATTTAAGTCCATTGTTGAAGCTCTCTTTTGAATTCTTTGGTTCAGTCATTGTATTGTTCACCTCTAGGATTTTTTTATGGTTTCTATTACTTTGTCGAACTTCTCACCTTGTTCAAGCATTGTTTTCCTAATTTCATTTAGTTTTCTGTGTGTCTTATAGTTCACCGAACTTCTTTAAGAGGATTATTCTGAATTCTTTGTCGGACAGTTCATAGATTTCCATTTCTTCAGTGTCAGTTATTAGTTTAGGACTAATCAAGGAAGCTTTATTACTTTCTTTTGGTATTGTTACATTTACTTGATTCTTTATAATCCTTGTATCCTTACTTTGGTATTTGAGCATTTGAATAAGCAGTCTCCTCTTTCAGACATTACAGATTTGTTTTGGCAGAGAGAGAGCGTCACCAGTCTGCTTAGCTTGGGGTACTGGATGGGTCAGCTGGTAACATTTGTGGGCAAGTACAGCTTACTACTTGGGTCTCCAGTTGGGCGAGGTCCCTACTCATATTCTGAGGCAGAGGTAGGGTTGGCTGATCTCTGAAGTTAAATTGGCCTCCTGACTGGGCTCCACATTCTAGTGGGGACACTGAATAGGCACCCTGGTTAGAGCAGAATACTAGTTGTACTGAGTGGTCAGGCAGGGTCCCTAGTTGGTCTCTACTGTTATCTCTGGTAGGGTGAGGTCTCAGGCTACATTTCCTGGAAAAGCAGTATCACTGATTGGACTCTGCAACTGGGCAGGGCCTCAGGCTGTGCTCCCTAAATGAATGGTGCCACTGGCTGGACTCCATGTTCAGGTGGAGCCACAAGCATGGCTTCACAGTTGGACAGATCTTCAAGCTCAGCACCAAGTTTGGGCAGAGTTTCAGGCTGTGCTTCATGATCGGTTAGGCCACTGGCTGTGCTCCTATGTTGCGTGAGGCTGCTTGCCATGTTCTCTAGTCATGTGTGGCCTCCAGCTGTATATCACAGTTGGTTGGGGCTGGAGACCGTGCTCAGTGGTTAGGTGGGGTCACTGTCTGGGCTCCTTTGTTGGGTGGGGCCACAGGCTATGCTCTGCACTTGGACAGGGTCACTGGCTGGGCTCCCTGTGTTTAGCAATTAGACAGGATTGTAGGCTAAACTCTATTGCTGGATAGGGCTGTTGGCTGGGCTCTGCAGCTGGGTAGTACCATAGGCTGGGCTCCAAGGCTGCCCAGGGTCACTCTTCAGGTTCCCTGGTTTTGAGGGGTCAGAGGCTATGCTTAACAGTTAGTCAAGACTATCATCTTGGCTCCCTGACAGAGTAGGGCTCTAGTTTTGACTCCACAGCTGCCCAGATTCTCTGACCCAGCATCCTGGTCAAGCAGGGCAAGATTGATAATGGTTGCAAATTTGCTAGATATTGGGTATGATTGCAAATTTGCTTCCCTGCCCAGGCAGAGCCATATAACGGACACCACAGCAGCTATGATCCTTTGGCTGGGGTTCCAAATCATACAGAACTGCCAAACAAGCTCCCTGACCAGACAGGGTCATTAGCTCAGCTCTATAGATGGGAAGACTCACTGGCTGGGATCTCTGCTCGGGAGAAGATGCAAACAGGAATGCAGTCTACCAAGATCTGAGTGCTAGTTATTGTGAACCCCAGCCCTCTTCTCTGGCTCTGACTGATCCCCAGTGGTTAAGTCCCCAGATTTCCCCTAGTGATCTTCATGAAGTGAGACCTGAATGGGCCACCCTGGAGGCATTTCACAGTGCTGGGAGAGCTGATTGTCCACTTTGGGTTCTCTTTTTCCACTGAGGAAATGATAGGCCAAGGGGTCCTACTCAGTGTAGTGCTCTGCTAGCCTGAGGAAAGAACAATGCAATCAAAGTGAAACCTCTCCTCTTAGTCTCTAATGTGGTCCTTCTTAGTCTCTGTGGCTCAGGAGGTGCTTCAGACTCACTCTCAGGTTGTGAGATTTCACAGTGGTGTCTTATATATGGATAATTGCTACTTCACCTTCTTTCAGGCAGGGGAGGGCCTGAAGTCAGGAATGATGATGTCATCTCAGCTATGGAACTTCTGTGATAAAGTGCTTGAAGGAGAATATTTTGTGTTTTCTTAAATTTGGTTTGATTGACAATTTCTGATTTTTATTTATGGAACTGACATTATTCTTATAGAGTAACATCCTAGATCCAAAATGAAATAAAAATTCTTGCAAGCATAATTTATTAAAGTCTAATCTTAAATTATAGTATTACTTCAAAGGAAATTCTGTTATATTGAATAAATTCTCTCATCTAAGGGGAAATGGAAGATGTAAATAAATAATGAGAGCAGCTTCTCTCTTGCTTAAATGCTTCATTTACGATGTTCATTGCATTCTTCCAGATAAGTTCTTACTGGTCATTTTACTGTTTTACTTTACTGTTCCCTCTTCCTTATCTCATATCTTGAAATATGGATTCTCCCCAAGATTATTCTCTATTTATTTCTGTAAACATTCTTGCCTTTGAAGATATTTTCATACTTTGGAGTCATCACTTGTGACTCTACCAAAAAATGATTTCTCTTTGCTCTGGACCCGGCAGTCTTATTCAGCCTTTTAAAGACTGTAAGTTAACTTTAAAGCCTGTAGGTCTCTTCCCCCAGGGAGATCATAGTTCTTCAAAAGTAGAGGCTCTGTCTTTACTCCTTCCTATAAACCACAGTGTCCAGTACTTTTGTGGTCCAGATTTCTACATGGGGCTTAGTAAAGACTGAAGGGGTGATCATGAGTAAACCAATCATGCAAGAAGATTGGTAAACAAAGTAGTCATGAACAAAATTTGGAGTCTTCACATTTTTCTATGTGTTTCTCTTCCTTCAGCTTCTGACATCCAATCATTGTATGTCTTATCAATGATAGTCCTTACCCCAGTTATCTCAATTAGATTTCCAAGAATTTAAGAGGAAACTCTATCTGGAAGATTACAACAAATACCATAAATGAAGCACAAACTGTCCATCTCACCATTCATATCAAGTACCCATGATTGTAATTCTTTTGACAATAATTAAAATGACGCTATATCACCTCTTAATTAAAATAATAGATAATTATATCAGCATATTTCAAAGTGACATTTGAAAATTGAGGATGAAACAGAAGGGTCACCTGGATTTGAGCATTGGCAAATTGAGTCTTTTCCCCCCAGTTTTACAGAAGTTGTGAAGTGCTCATTTTTTCTCTGTCTTGCCCTCCTAGTGCTAGAAGACTATGATGGATGTTTCACTACAGCAAATACAAAGCATTATGGAGTCACTGCTACCCCCCTAAAAAAAAATATCTTAAACACCATTGGTCCAGACACTGAGCAATACAGTTTCACTTATATGCTGTCATAGAATCCTTCCAATAACCTATAAATGTTTTATTATTCCCCATTTTACAACTGACAAAACACAGACTCCAAGAAAACTAACAAGCTTATTATACATGGTAATATAGCAGATGGCATGGCTGGCTCTAGTTCCTTTATTTTCTGACTTCTGTGTTTTTAAGTCATACTTTCCATGAGGTAACAAGCCTTGGGCTTATATTTTGCCTTTATAGGGTTCTTGATAGTTTTTATCTTTTTTAGAGGATTCATCAGGCCTGGACCCACAGAGAAGGCAAGTAACAAGTGCCGAGGAAGTGTAGTTATCCTCCTGAGAATTTTTATCAAATTTGTTTCTATACACAAAGTTTATTAACAACTAGTACTTTATCATGGATTTTTTTTTTTTCAACCAACTAGCCTAGTTCTTTAGCAGAAACCTAGAAGTTGGTAGGGCGGGGAACACAACTAAGAAGCAGAAAGGCCTAACCATGCCATAGTATAACACAGCCAGAAATTCCAGATAGAGATGATGAAGCATGACAGTTGATGATTGATGAAAAAGGGGCTCAAAAGAAGGCATGGAAAAATGATAAACACAGATTTCATCTGCTTTATAATTTTTCCCAGGAACAATCCTGCCTTGTACACATCTTTGGTGCCTTTTTTAGTAACAACACATGTGCATTTCTTTTTTATTCTTTTTGTTGTTCTCCTTGGAATTTTAAATGCCTTTCAGCTCATAAACTCTGTAAAAATACCATGGCATATTTTTTCAAAAGAATTTTATGATCCAAGGAACTATTGCTTAATCAGACAGACTGCTGTTGGATTTATTTTTGCACTTTAAAAAATTCTTCCTTAGGCAGTGTCACAAAGATGCTACTTTAAATTCTTAAAAATTAAATAAGAAAGTGAGAAAAAGTAATTAAACTTTTTTAAAGTAAAGAGATACTCTTCTTTCTAGAAGATTGAGAAATGAGATCTGGGTTGAAAAATAAGGCAGAGGACCATCAATAACAAATTCTTAAATTCAAGACGTAGACTTTTTTGAATAGAAGAAAAAATTGTCTATTTTATGTGTGAATTCTGTGCGAAAATGTTCAGTTGTCTAAATGCATAACTCTGTATGAGAAAAGAGTTTGGAAGCATCTGAGAAGAAACATCTGCCTGACGTATGGTCTGTCATCCATTTCTAAAAAAAAAAAAAAAAAAATCTATCACTGTGGTATCAAAGATCTAAATAGATGTGACTATGGACTCCAAAATTGAATGTGTAAAATGAAATTGTCTTGTTTTATTCTTTTAGGACAAAACTTGTTTAAATTTATTGAAGTGTGATTTTTCCTATGTGTTTAGGGTGGTATAAAATGAGGTAAAGGTGACTATTTTAAGAGAAAGTTAAACAAAATAAAGCACTGTTTCTAAGAAGCCTTTTAAGGATCTTAAGAGTAAAGTCAGAAAGATGAGGGTAATGTCAGTAGTTAGAGAAGAATGAAAAGATATACATGACTCTTGTTTCTGAAACTGCTTCCTCGGAAACCCTGAAAATTAATCAGTTTGGAAATATGAGGTCAGTGACATTAAGGAGTAAAGAATAACCTAAATCTTTATCCTCTGAAAGATTCTTATATGACTTTGGTCTTAGGCTTATTTGTTCTGAACAGTTGCGCCTTAAAGCAACTCAGAAATAGAAAGAACCCTGCAACGACCACTATGCAAGAATTGTTCAAACCCTTGCTCTACCACTAAAGAGCTGTACATTGCTGGGTGAGTCATTCTTTCGTTTCTGAGTTTACACATTACATATAATAAAGGGGTTGGAGCTATGCAGAACATCCCAAGAAAATTGTGTCAGGAAGGATGCTGAATGGGCTCCTCCTGTTCCTTCTATTCCTGCTTAAGTCCTAAAAGACCCTTGAATGAAAATGTAACATATTAGCTTCTCTATAGGCTTTCTTTAGAAGAAAAAGTTCCATAGCTTTAAAAAAAGTATTAGCTTAGATATTTCCAATTTTTAATTACCCTTATAAACTGTGACTCTATTAAATGTATTTGTTTATTCACTAATTCAACAAAGTTTATGAGTGCCTTATATGAACTAAGAACCCTGATAAGCATTGCAAATAACAAGGGGAACAAGATTAGTGAAATCCCAGTCTCAGATTTTATGATATTGTGGAGGAAACTAACAATAGACAAGATCATTGCAGGTTGTGATAAATGCATGATGGAAATAAATAGGGTGATGAAAAAGAATAATTAGTCAAGGAAAAGGAAGCCAACTAGTTCAAGTTAGAGAAGGCTTTTTCCACTAGGGCAATAAGAGAAGGCTTCTCTGGATAAGTGAGGATTAAGTTGAGACCTAAAGAATGAAAAGGAACCAGTCACGCAAAAAACTTGGGGAGATCCTTCAAAGTTTATGGACAAGCAAGGGCCAAGATGTGGAGGTGGGAATAATCTAGGCATTTTTGTAAAACTAAAGAGAAGTTATTACAGCTGCATCATAGTAAATAATAAAAAGTTGTTTGAGATGAGCTTGAAGAAATAGATAAGAAGCAGATCATGAAGGACCTTTTAAACAATGCCAAGAAGTTTAAGTTTTATTCAAAGTATAATGAGAAGCCATAAAAAGGTTTCAAGCAGAAGAACATAGTATTTAAAGGGAATCATTCTATAACTTCCAAACTTTAATAATAGCTAGCGTTATTGGCCATCTCAAGGGATAAAATAAATTCTGGGAAATAAATAGAACAAAATAAATTTGAATTACAAAAACATATTATGTACCAAGACAATTCAACATAGAAAGAATGGTCTTTGTTGAAAAAAAATAGTACCTCAACAACTCGATACTCACATGCAAAAGAATGTTTGACCCTTCCTTTACTACACACAAAATTAACTCAAAATGGGTATTAGACCTAAATGTAAGAACTAAAACTATAAATGTCTTGGAAGAAAACATAGGAATAAACCTTCATGACCTTGGGTTATGTTTTCTTAGATAGCACCAAAAGTATGTGACAAAAGGAAAAATAGATAAATCGTACTTCATTAAAATCAATAGTCTTATGCTTCACAGAACACCATCAAGACAGCAAAAAGACATCCACAGAATGGGAGAAAATATTTGCAAATCATATATATAAAGGTACTTTATCCAGAATATATATAAAAAAAAACTCTTATAGCTCAATAATAAAAAGGTAAATAACCCAGTTTAAAAATGAGCAAAGTAATATTTTTTTAAAAAATGAGCAAAATATTTAAAGATATTTCTCCAAAGAAGATAAGCAGTTGACCAATAAGCACATGAAAAAAATGCTGAATATCTTTCACTATTAGGAAAATGCAAATAAAAACCACAATGAGATACCACATCACATCCACTAGGGTGGTTATTTAAAATATAAATAAATAACAAGTGTTGATGAAGTTGTAAAGAAATTGGAACCCTTATACATCGCTGGTGGGATATAAAACAGTGCAACTACTTTGTTAATCAATTTGGCAGTTTCTCAAAATGTTAAACAGAGAGAGACAGTATGACCCAGCAATTCTAATCCTAAATGTATACTCAAGAGAATTTAAAAACAGGATTCATATAAAAGCTTGTGCATGAATTTTTATAGAGGCATTATTTATGATAGCCCAAAAGTAGAAACAATCCAAATGGTCATCAACTGATGAATTAATAATGTTTATTAATAAACGTATGTTCGTGCGAATGGACTATATTTGGCATTGAAAAGGAATGATATACTGATATATGTTACAACATTGATGAACCTTGAAAACATTATGCCTAGTCAGGAAAGCCAGTGATAAGAGATCACATATTATATGAAATGTCTCAAATAGGCAAATCTACAGAGACAGAAAGTAGATCAGTGCTTTCCTAGGGTTGGGGGCGGGAGGGTGAGGGGAGTTGGGAAGAAATGGGAAGTGTCTCTTTTAGGGGTGATGAAAATATTCTAAAATTATGTGGATGGTTGTAGAATTCTGTAATTATACTAAAAACCATTGAATTATACACTTTAAATAGATTCATAATGTGGTACATGAATTATATCTCAATAAAACTGTTAAAAATAGATGTGATGTGTTACTTCTGAGACAATACAGCTACTCCCACAAAGTTTAAAATAATCAGTAGGAAATCACAACTCCTTCCTCTATTTTATGAGTAGGCTGAACATCAAGCCAACTATTTTGTCAGTGTGACATTTATATAAAGACATTCTTATTTCTGTAATTATTGAAGAAACCTATTAAAACACGCACATTGTAGAAGATGTTGCTGTTTTTTCAGTCTTCCCTGTGAATCTCTAAATACACAAATGGTTGCAGTCATATTAACTTTTAATAGCCAACATTTTGGAGCAAAATATTACATGGGTGTTTGAGAACAAGCAGTATAATAAACAAACCTAATATCAATGGAAGTTTATACTCCCCCACCCTCGCCCCAAAAAAAGGAAAAACAATCTGTCTTTGAAGAGAGGAGAAAAAATGTGAATAGAAGAACCCAGAAGACCTTTCTGATAATAATGACAAAAGAAAATTCAATGCAGAATACAGGCACCTCTTTTTTCACACATAATGAGTTCTCCAAATAAGTGCAAGTTTACTGAGCGAAATGATCTGAGATCCATTATTGGGTTCTTCAGTATAAAATCTAGTCCTTTCTAAGCTTTACATGTATTATGTCATTTAATATTAATAATCCTATCAAGAAATAGTATTATAACCCTATTATATAACAGGAAACTGAGGACTTTAAACATTAAATAATCTACCTATGATCATACAGCTGTTAGGTGGCAGAGCCAGAATATGAAACTGGAGCAGTTTGACTTTTAAAATCTCACACCATTAACCTCTGTGACAGTCAATCAGCCTCTTTTTAAATTCATATTAGCCACAAAAAAGTGTCAGGTTACTGCAACTATCGTTTCAACCTCTGGATGCAGCTAGAATTACAGCAATAGAACTTAACTGCTGTGACCTCTAAATTTAGCAACTTTCTGGGGCTAGAAGAGCATTTGCTCAAGAGCATAGGTTATGAGTCATTTCCTTAGGTATCTGTTTATTCGTTCAACAAATATTTATCAAGAGCCTACATAGCACAGTGGTAAACCACAATTTATTTCTTGTCTGCCTCATTTTTGGAGTTTGTCAAGCTTTGGGACACATATTTGAGATTTCCATTTTCATCTCCAAATGATGCAAAGAATGCTATGATTAATTATTAGCCATTTTAGAACTTGCAACCTGGCTTACTGTGAATCCCTTTTAAGCCTGACCATTACTGACCTGCAAATTCACATGGCATCTAAAATATTTTAGTCACATTTTACTTAAAAAAAAAAGTTTATATTGTTTCTACTTATATCTAAACTAGATTAAAATGAAAATATTGTTTTAAACAGTTCGATACGACTACCTCCTTTTTCTCCATGTATTTTCTTCCTTTTTTTTCTTCTCCTATCGAAGAATATTTCTTTAATTCTCTACTCCAATGAGATTTTGAAATTCTCTCTCACTACGATTAGATATATTTTGTAATCCTATACATTCAACAAGATGTTGAATGTACAGCAGCTCATAGAAGTGCTGAAATGGATATGTTTGGATCTACTTTAATTATATTCTTGCTAATTAAAATGGGTATACTGAAACCCAGTAATTTTCTTCCTATAATAAAGAACTGTTCAATTTTGTCTATCTTAGCCAGTCTGTGTATGTGAATTTTACTTACTAGTAACAGCTGTGCTTCTAAATCATCATGACCTCTTTTTAAATAATCACACAAACATAGTATTGTGGAAAAGTAACTCTTATTTTCACTTAGTATTCAATTCAGTGATTTTGTCATATAACTATTTAAACATTCCAATACTTTCTTTAATAATTTATTTATTTTTTATATTGAATATTCAGGGACCTGAAGGAATCATGGGACTTCTGGGACAAAGAGGTCGTCCAGGAAAAAAGGTAAACTTTTTTTACAACTTTTTATGTTGGTTTTCTTTCTTCTGATGTGCCCAGTGCTCCATAGAATGCGGTGGTCTTTTTGTTTGCACTATATATAAAGTAATAAATATACACCTGGCTTAAAAGAGGACATTTGTATAAATTAATATTTAATTTCTCTTAGATGTACTTATCACCTTAATTATTTGAAGGCAAATTTTCAACTTTATGGTTTCCAAAAAGATCTTTGCCTTTCCTTCTCCTCTTTGCCAAAAACTGTTTAGTAGACCATAGGCTGGAAAAGAGAGAAAAGGAAAATACTATACCATTTGCTCTATTTAGTAGCAACTTTAGTAAAATGTTTAAGAGAAAGGAATATGACTAGAATTATTTCTGGGTTTGTTATTAATGTGTTTTTCTTGATTGAAAAGGTTAACGACTGATTTTATTTTTCCACATTAACTAAGAAACAAATTAAGAATGTTTTATTTGCTTCTTTTATATTTTACTTAAAAAGTGATATATTTTTAAAATTTTAGCACATCATAATTAAAAATTTATTTTTATATGGGATCAATAATTCATCTGAGTATTGGTGAAACAGAAATTATTTCCCCATTAACATCCAATTGTTCTGAATATATTTACTATAACTTCAAATCACAACATATTCTAGTTTCCAAAGTCCAATTTTATCATTTCTGCTAATATACAACTACTTCATCTTTCTCATAATTTGGGGGCAGTATGAGATATTAAAAAATAAAGAAAAATGAATTAAATAAATTTTAGTTGCCATTCTTGCTCATAAATATTGAAGTCTCTTTTTATCATATATAATTTTATGCCAAAATCAACACTATAAGTGGGACAATAGAAATCCTTACAATATCCTGCACCCTTGAGAAAGCCTATAAATTATGGTGAATGCTAAAAATTTTCTGATTGACTATGATTGCAGTTTAGTGTTTCTTTGTGTTTACTTGAATATCAATAATAGAACAGGTTGGTTCCCATGTACAGAAAATGAATTATATCACTTAATGTTATTTAAGAGCAGCTATATTTTGGTATTAGAGAATGATCGGTCAGCCAAATGGAAAACAGAAGGTAACTAGTTTTCAGAAGTATGTGAGATGATATATAACTGTTACAGATTTTTAAAGGCAAACTTCAAACCAGTGAGTGATCATCCCGAATATATAGAACTGTGCACTAGAGCCTTTTGCATTTAACAGAGCTTTGTGGCACTGAAGTTCTCTGTAGAAAGAGGCTTCTTGTTTTCCCATAATTACAGTAAATATATGAATGCATGCATGCGTACATATATGTATACACATACATAAATTTCAAAATAGAAAACTTGGTTATTTATAAATCATCATAAGTACCAGGTCTCCTTTGCTTGTTTGGCCAAAATTCTTTTAACTTCTTTTTCCAAAATTTCTTTTAATTATATTTTTAAGATAACCTATTTGGTGATGGTATGTTATAATAGCCAGCAAAGTTACTAGTTATAGAATTTTACTTACAGAATATCTTCTGGAGTCATTCAGGTATATTATATAGTTAACCTAAGTATAAATTTGGTTTTTTCTTACTTTTTTCTTATTAATGACATCCACAGGGTGATAAAGGACAAATAGGGCCCACAGGAGAAATTGGAAGCAGAGGTGCTCCTGGACAAATTGGGGAAAGTGGTCCTAAAGGTGCCAGAGGAACTAGAGGTGCTGTGGTTAGTATTTGATTTGTTTCCAGAATTGAGTTCACTGTGGATGGAAAAGAAATGCATCCATGTCCTTAAAGCTTCGTCCCTTGATTAATTTTACAGAGAAAGCAATAGTTCCATTGAAAATAATCTATCTCCATGGGATGTGGAGAATTGTAAGCATTCCACAGTACTTAAATGGCTTAGTGGTTTCTGGACATGAAAAAGGAAAGGGGAAAAAACTCAAAATGGAAATAAAATATGAAATGAGGTTTAAAAATATCAGATTATAACTCTTAACCTAAGTAGGAAAGTTTAAACGCCTTGCACTTAAAATCAGGATTTAATATCTGCATAAAACTGTGCTGTCATGGTTGACAAATTGCTTTGAAAACTAGGTTTACTTGAAAATAGGTTTTCTTTATATGCTTGTACTCCACGTGCTTATCTAGAGATTATTTTTCTAACCAATTGCGATGTCTCCATAACATCTAATAATACTTAATTTTGAGCATGAACTTTGCACGATGTTAGAAACAAAGGTAACGTGATACTTCTGAACCTATAATATCAAAATTATATTGCTAATATATTTGGACCTGTTCAGAAAGTCACAGCATGAGAGATACAAATATTAAGAGATTATCCAATTTAGTTTTTTCATGTTTCATAAACTTATTTATAAAATGCATGTGTATTTCCTAGTCTCCATTTAAATGTTACAAATGGTAGACTTTTCACCAAGGCCTTCTGGAGAACCCATCTGTTGTCTGAGGAAGGTTTGTCAGAGGCTCATTTTAAGCATTCCATCCCTTACGGTCATCTTACTACTCCAGGTCTTTCTTACTTTCTTTAATTTAAATTACTAATATTTTTTTTGTCTTTGACTTATTCATTCAACAATATTGTATAATGTGAATAATTTTTAATGAACATAAGAACTAATTTACCCAAAGTGTATTGCCTTCAGAGTAGGCTCCTACTTTGGATTTTCTCTAAAAAGAATATTCACTTTTTAAATTTTGACACATGTTCCCGAACTACTTTCCAAATGTGCACTTCACCAAATGTACATTTCTCTCACCAATATTCATGTTAACTCTTTTGATGTTTGCCAATCTGATAATTGAAAAAAATGTGTCTCATTTTCTTTGTATTTACATTTCCATGATTGCTGCTAAATAATTTGTATTTTTTTCTTTGGAAGTTGCCTGTTTATATGCATGCTTTACATGCTTTTCTATTAGGTTGCCTTTTTCTTATTGATGTGTAATAGCTCCTTATATATTTTAGGAGTTATTAATATATTTTATTAAATATGTTATAAAATATATTACAAATTTATTTCCTTTTCTTTTATTTCCTTTAATATTGTTTATGATATATCTTTTCTGTACAGAAGATTTTAATTATTACATAGTCAAATTTGTCGGTCTTTTCCTATGTAGTTCTAGGTTTTATTTTATTTGTTAGAAATGTATTCTATACTTAAAGTATATAAAAATATTCATCTCTATCCTTCTTCTAATACTTTTATAGCTTTATTTTTACTCTTAACTCTTTAAAGCATAGTTGTTTGTTTTTGGGTATGATATTAATTATAAAGGACTAATTTTCTTCTTTTCAAATTGATAACCAGTTGTCTCAATACCATTTAATAAACAATCAATTTCCCACTTTTCTGAAATGCTACCCTCACTGTTAACTAAACTCTCAAATATTCTATCTTTTTTCTATTTTCTTTAATTTTCTCTTTTCTTCTCTGAATCAGTCTGTTTCTGGGTTAATACCACATTATTTAAATTATTACATTTTTACAGAATCTTTTGCAATCTCTTGAACCAAATACTCCATAAATCATTTTTCAGAAGAGGTCAGCTCTTACAATGATTTTCTCTATCATGTAAATTTAAGAATCAGCCTGTCAAGTTCCTCTAATATTGAATCTTTCAGTAGAGAAACACCATATATCTTTATATATACTCAAATCTTAAATATCCTTCAGTAAAACTTTGTTATTTTCTTTATTTCTGTTCTTACACCTTGCTTGTTAGGGTTATGTTTAATTTCTTAAGAGTTTTGTTATTTTTAATGTAATCCTTTTTTTAATTACATCTTATTGGTGCTGTGTAAGAAATCTGTTTATTTTTATATTTTGACTTTATACCCACGTTAATTAATTTAGGTGATTCTCGTGAGTTCTTTAGGTAAATAATCATATTGTCTCCCCTTTTTTATTATCCTGACTGATTATATTGATTAGAACTTCTGGTTAGTTAATATTTGGCTAGTCACATACCTATTCTGTGTCTTAATTTACTCATCTTCTACTTGATATGCAAAACAGGAACAATGTGGAAACTTTTTGATTTTATGAAAGGACATTTTTAAAGATCTTTTTGCTTTCTTTAATTGTCTGGACCGTCTTTTCAGTAGTTTAGGGGCATTTACTAATTAGCCTTTAATATGTGTGGTTTCCCCATCTGTAAAATATTAATAATAAGAGAAATCGTAGGGTGATTATTGCACATAAGTTTTCAACCATTTTCATTTTAACAACTTTTACCAGAGCTGAAACAATGTTCATCAAAGCATCTAAAACTGTCAGTGAGTACAGAGTTCTTCTTGATCCCTTAATGACAATATAAGAAATTATCAGGCTTCACTCTCGAATATTCCGTGATGCACATCTACCACAAACTTAGACAAATACAAACTACATTTCCAAGAATTTGCTAGAAACCTGTAGGATTTTGACCAATGAAAGTATTTCTCTTAACTGATTAAGGTTGTTTATACCAGAAGTAAACCAAAAAGACATTTGTGGGGGGACGGGAGGTTGGGGACTTCCAAAGTTTTTCTTCTTTCAGAAGAAAAATAAGACAAAAGTTAAGGCATTATTTTTTGTTTTCTCATTTCAGACTAGGTACAATTTCATACCTTGAAAAGTCTAAATTTTAAATAATAAGAATACAGCTTTAATGATTTAAACAATTGTCTGTTTTCTTTCTGATATTTACTTTATTTTTCAGGGACATTTAGGATTGATGGGACCTGATGGAGAACCAGGAATTCCTGGATATACAGTAAGCAATTCTACTTATGGAAATAAGAAAGTATATATTTGCATGAAAACATTTATATGAAGATGTTATCCCGAATATACAAATTAAGATGAAATCTCCTTGATAAATCTTTTTAACATATTTAGGCCTCATCTCTCTATAGAGTGAATCCTATTTTTCTTTCAAAATAGTGCTATATCTAATGGCATATCCCTGGTGATATTAAGTGGAACATCTACAAATGATATGGAGAATGTCTACTTACCTGTCCTTTTGTTAGGGTCATCAAGGTCAACCAGGACCTTCTGGATTGCCAGGACCTAAGGGAGAAAAGGTGCGTGTGTGTGTGCGCGCACGCGTGTATGCGCACATATTGACTTTCAATCCTAAAGTTAAACATTGAATTCATTTGTTCTTTCTGAAAGTATTCATGGAAACATTTTGAAAGAATAAAAGAAACATTTTTCAACTTGGGAAACATTGCAAATTCTAGAAAAAAACAAATAACAAGAAATGAAAATTTCAGTAAATCATTAAAATGTCTTCCATAGATTGTTTCAAGATTGAGATGAAATAATGTGTTAAAGTATTTTGCAATCTATAAAGCTTTGTAAAAGTAAAATTAATTAGTTATTGAAAGAGATTGTGAGACTCTAGATTGAATGACCACAGTACATTTATAGTAAAATGTTTTATGAGTTAAGAACAACTACAATAGTACTCCTCTTGATTTATAATATTATTGGAACCTGATGCTGAGAAAATTCTTAAGTTGCTCTTTATGTAATTAAAGCAGACTGACACTTTGAAGGAGAATCATACACAAATTACAACTGTATAAAATATCATATGCTAAGTTTTATAAGTAAAAGTTTCTATTTAAAAAGGATAAAATCAGATGGTATATTTCATAACATATTAGAAAATATTAGGCTGCATATTTTAAAAGTTATTTTATGAATTTGTTTTTTTATAAATTATTATCTTCACTATAGGGTTATCCAGGAGAAGATAACACAGTCCTAGGACCACCTGGGCCTCGAGGTGAACCAGTAGGTCTTTTTCTAAAATTATTTTGATGTTTCAAGATGCAATTGTGATAATAGATTCACAACATCAATGACATCTTTTCAGAGTTATATTTGGTTAGTTTTATAATATGATTTTACAGGAAAGTAGTATTTATAGTCATATAATCTAAATTTGAAAACTATAACCAGGGCATATGTAAGTTTAATACAGTGACTTTGTCAATCAGCTATTGTTGTAAATTAAATAGGTAAAATAAAAGTGTTTAGTTCACAGAAATAAATATAATTGGTTAAATTTTCCATTTTTCACATTATATCATACAGTGTCTACCTTAAGGTTTAAAATTAATAGGTACAGTTTTTATTTTAGGTTAATTTTCTATCTTAGAAAATTTTAATTTCACAGATCAAAAACAATAGAATTCCTGACTAAGAACAGTAAAGTAGGATTAGCTGTTAGATACTTTTAAAAGATCATTAAATATAATTTTTCCATTTAATGGAATTAAGTGACTGAGTGGTCCTGCTTAAATCTTTTTCAGTCATTCTAACATTAAGTAAAAATGCAAGTTATTTTGATTTCATGTATAACATACTTTACTCATCTGAAAATTTATATTGTTTAATTGGACTTGTTTCTTCAATATTTGGTTACATATTTTTAGAAAAAAAATTCCACACTAACTGTATCATCTGCATTTACAAGTACTTAGACTCAGCTGTGAAACTGATTGTTTTTGCATGTGGTCTCTGTAGGGTCCAATGGGGGAACAAGGAGAGAGAGGAGAGCCTGGAGCAGAGGGATGTAAGGTAATTATTGCAAATTTTACACCTTGATACTAAGTCCGAATAGGGTTCTCTGTGGTTCTGCTCAGTTTAAGTGAAAATAAGCATCATTAAAATTAATATATCTTCTGTTTTTGATTCTGAAAGAATTCTAGCTCTTTGTACGTGTTCCTTCTTCTAGAATTATCTTCGTCTCCTCCCATTGCTGCTTTTTTCTCATCTTTCAAATCTGAAATGTTACTTCCTGAGAGGCCTTCTCTAACTGCCCTTTCTATCCATCAATTTATATCATATTACTCGGTTTCCTTAATGATATTCGATGCTCTCTGGACTATCTTACCACTTTTTTACACATTTTTTTGTCTATCTTCCCCCACCAAAATGTAAGATCCATGAGAATAAGACTCTTGCTTGTCTTTTTAATCATTAAATCCCCACTTATGAAAACATAGATGTCCTGGTATATAGCAGGAATTCAATAAAGCATTGTCATATGGATGAATGTCATTATGTTCTCAAGCTTTATGTCAATTCTTACCCTCTTCCATTCTTAGAAGGATTTTCTGAGAGCAACTTCATTAGCCAAAATTAAAGTAGGTGTAGAATTTATTCGGTGTCATTTTTATTAGTACAATTGTGATGAAGATGTTCTGTATTCCTGCCTTATATCTCTTCCCTTTCTGTTTACAATGTCAGTTGCTAAACAAAATATGCCAACTTTCTCCTATATTTCTTATCTTATTTCTTTGCTCACAATGTCCTCTACCTACTCATAATATTATATAATCTTCAGTTACATAAATCCTATCTTTTATAATCTACTTCAAACTACCTTTCCCCTGAGCCACTCTAACATCAATCTTTCCCTCTTCTGTATTCTGTATTTATTATTTATAGAATTCATTCAACACAAATATTTTACCATCTTCTGTGGCTAATTTTTTTGCTAATTATTTTTCACATGCAGATGTTTTTGCTCCCCAATTTTGAATATGACTTCTCTCTTTATTGTAGAATGTCTTGTTTTAAGCCCTGTAAATAATAGTATATAACATGTACATAAACATAATTTATTTTTAATGATGAATTGATGAGCTATTTGATCCAACATACCCCTACGTAAAATTTTCGTGATCATATCTGAAATGAAGACTTAGATACCCAGATTGAATGGATGACTGGTAGGTAGAAAACTATTTTGAGTAAAGTGATTTTCTCAAGCCTGAAATCTGAAAAAACAACTTTTACTTCCTAACATTCTCTTTGAAGCAAATGTTGAAGTGAGCACTAAATGTTTGTGAAATTATTGTGATGACCATCTTCTGTTTCAAATTTATATGTATCTAGAAGTGTTTCCTAATCTAAAGAATCTGGTAGATTTACTTGAAATTAGCTTTTCTTTGGGTTGAGAAACCAACCCACTGCTTTCCAGCATAATTTGAGAAGCTTCTTAAACTTCCTTAGCTTTTCCTGTGTATAATTTCTCCACACATTCTCAGGAAAGATAAGATTTTTGGAATATCTTCTTTTAGCCTCTACCAACTACAAAACACTAGGTAGCTGAATCAGCATATTTACTGACAAACAGTTAAGTATTCTACTGAAAGAAGAGTCTTCACCTGTCCAGCAAAAGAAGCACCCCCACCCCATTATTCTGAATAGTCATACGTTCTTCAGAAATCCTTCATCAGAGGAAAACTTTTCCTTAGGCTCATTATGGAGTCTGTTTCCCCTTCCTCGTTCCACAAATGCTCCTGATGCAGTTTTCAGTTTTGGATATTTCATCCACTAGTTTGATTCCCCTTTCTTTCTTTTAGTCTATCCTATGGTTTTAGGCTTTGGGGTCACTTTACCATTTGCTGATGGTTCTATTCTAAACACCCATCCTATGCCAGATAACCACACTAACTTTATTACTTAGAAATATTAAAGTCATGAATATACACACTTGTTTCCTGTTAACTTTTTCCAAGCACAAATTTGATTTACATAGGGGAATTATGTTTTATTTTGAGTTAGATTATTCTGTTGCACCCTCAGATTATATTTTGTTTGCTTTTCTATATGGATATTGTATATACTATCATTTCACTCTAGTAAACTGATGGTTAGCATTATCACCAAGCTTTTTTTATTGTGCTAAAATACACATAATGTAAAATTTTCCACTTCAACCATTTTAAAGTGTAGAATCCAGAGACAGGTAGTACATTTGCAAATGTCGTGCAACCATCACATACAACCTAGTTCCAGAACATTTTCATCCCCTCTAAAAAGAAGCCTCATACCCTTTAAACAGTCACTCTCTTAACATAGGTTAAGATAAATTCATTTGAGGCTTGAGAGAGCCAGAGGACATGGTAGGAATAAGCATATTATACTGTTGACATTCACTTTTTAAAGGTAAGAGCAGACACCCAAGATTAAGTCAGGCTAAACTTGTGTGAGACAAAGTCCTAGAAATACATTGAATAAATTATGATCTATCTCAAACTCCTTTTTACTTTGGTTTGGCAAAGGACATCTAATTTTTTATATATAATAAAATAACAGTACTAAATCTTCACTTGGCCTTCACTCCTTAGCATCACACATATATATCCAAACAGCTTATTGGATATCATCTCAGACACCTCAACTCAGTATGTCCCAAACCATAATATCATCATCCTCCTCAGGTCTGATGCTCCTTTTTTTATGTCCTCAAGTCAGTGAACAATACCACCAGACATCAAGATGCCCAAGCCAGTAAATGAATCCTTTCTCTCTTCTCTCTCTTTTCTGTTTCCTCTCTCCTTTCCTTTGTCTCTTTCTCTCGTCTCTTGTTATCTCTTAAATTCAGTTGGCGACTTCTTTTGATCTCTTAAATATCTAGCCACTTTGCCTTACTTTAGTTTAGGCTTTTATCATTTTTTGCTTGAATTATTTTAATAGTTTTCCAACTAGATTCCCTATCTACAGTCATAGCCCTCTCAAACCCATTCTCCACTTAACATGTTCTGTCAAATAAATCTCCAGTTATTCCCCCATGCCATTCCCTCTGCCATGTGACTTTCTCTACTGCTTAGAATACTCATCCTTCAAGATTCAGCTTATCATCACTTCCTTTATAAAATTCTCTCCAAGCTCCCTTCAGCCATCCAACTGATCCCACCACCAATATCATTGGGAAGAATTAATAACATCTCATAAACTTTATAATAGGATTTAGTACAACATATTTAGTTTTTACCACAGTAGATTAAAAAAAAAAAAAAAGGTCTTTACCAATACTTATTAGAGTAGAAAAGACCAAGAGAATTATAGTGAAACTCCTAAAAAACACATTCGTTTTTGGTGAGATTTGTGTCCAGACTTTACAAAGCCAAGAGAGACAGTTGGCTTTTCTATGATCATTCTAAAAAGTTCTCTGTAAAACTACACATGAAAGTGGTGGCAAAGCCATAATTGGCCATCATAGTTTTTAGTTTTGTACTTTGCTCATGTGCTCACTCTCACGTCACTCTATAACTCCAGCTTTTCATCAATCACTTCTCTCCTGAGTCTTGTTTTATAAATGACCTATAATAATCATATTTACTTGTACCAAGCTCCCTCTTGATTGACCTGACTTTGTTATTTGCTGACTTTGCTCGTATTTTGCTGGTAAGGGTCACGTGTGATAATGGTTTTCTCTTTAGTTATGGCCATGTGCTATAGAAAGATTTCCAAACTAGCCTTTCTTGCCACTGTTTACTCCCTTAAACAAGATTCATTTCCTTTTAAAATCATTGTCTCACAGAATGCAAACAAGAAGGCTTCAATTGATCTTTCTGTAAAAATAAATATTGTTAGCCTGTGTATGCAATCTGTTTTTCTCCTAGCCTTAGAAAAAGATGAGCCTGATAATTATCTTTCCTAGGACATTCTTTTTCTATAATAAACAGAAAGTAGGAATAAAGGAATCTGAAGTGAAGAAGACAGTAGGGAAGGGGATAAAAGAGGTTACATGCAGAATTCTGTATGCATAACTCTCACCTGACATGACCCTGGATTGTTACTAGTTTCTGTTTACACACTTGGAAAGGGAAATGTGGTGGATCAGCATTCCTTCTTAGAAGAACTAGGATGATGACAGATTGCTGAATGTCAGAGTCACTTGATGTGCCTTGGCATTATACACAGAAACAACTCCTAGTCTTCAACCAAATAAATCTATCAAAACAGCTATAAACTTAGTTTGTAAAAATGGAGAACACAACACACTTCTACAGTGGGCATAGGTGGAAAAGGAAATTTGTTCTCAAACTCTATTCTTTTTGTTATTTGCTATCGTAGTATCCTGAGCCTACCATAACAACTTAACCACAAAATGAGTGACTTAAAACAATGTAAATTTACTTTCTCTCAGTTCTAGAAACCAGTAATCAGAAATCAAGATGTCTTTGGGGCCATGCTTTCTCCCTAAGCTCTAGGATAGAATCTTTCCTTGCCTTTCCCAGTTTCTGATGGCTAACAATGTTCCTTAAGGCAGCATCACTCTGGCCTCTACCTCTGTCTTCACAGGGCCCTCTCCTTTGTTGTTTGTGTCTTTTTCTTTCTCTGTATCTCTTATAAGGAACTTGTCAGTGGATTTAGGCCTGCATGGATAATCCAGGGTAATCTCTTTTTAAGATCATTAACTTAATGATGCCTGCAAAGACCCTTTTTCCAAGTAAAATCACATTCACAGATTATGGAGATTAGGACATAGTCATCTTTTGGTGAGCAACCATTCAACCTACTACATTAATCTACTTGGGAAAATAAAACAAAACTCTGCATTCTTTCTAGTCTCCATAATATCCAGTGGTTATTATGTTCTACATTATCTCCAAGAGAGAATCATAATCTCTCTGATATTTAAATTGAATTTTGAAACATTTTGCTACCATTTTAAGTGATATTACCCTATTCTCTAAGCCACGTGTCTGTTTACTCTAATAATATAATCTTTTCTATTTCTAGGGTCATGTGGGTATACCAGGACCAAGAGGTGCCTCTGGACAACAAGGGCCCCCAGTATGTTTTGAAATCATTCTTTGTAATACTGGCATTTTAAAAATAATTAATGTTAATACATTTTAATTGGTCTCTTCTTCATACCTGTTTTCTGTTTTGGTTCCTACTAAAGGGTGAGCCAGGTGACCAGGGTGAACAAGGACTAAAAGGAGAGAGAGGATCTGAAGTAAGTTGAAATTGTTTAAGGCAATTTGAAATCTATCGTTGACTTGAGAAAGCAGGGGTACAAGGAGTTGCTGTTTATCATAACTTAAATGATCATTCATCCTTTCAGAGGAAGGGATCACTGTAGGCTTCTAAACAGGGCATTTATCAGTGATTGTGTTGAAACATGATTATTGGTTATTTGATGTGTTTTGATGGCCATCTAAATTTCCCTTTACCAGCAGTCCACTCTGGCTTTGTAAAAATTGCCTAAGATTGTCCCAAAATAATTAATTGTATCTCCTTGTGGTTTCAAGCAGAAATACCAACAAATATTAAAACCAGCATTGCAGAGTAAAACACATCAGTCATACCTGTTTAGTTGTTGTAGTAAGGTATCGGCAGAAATAGTTTATGTGACACAGACTCACGATTGGTTTAAAATATTTTTTTACATCAGACAAATCAATTATTTGTTATCAAGCAAACTAAAAATCTGTTAGCTGATTGAATTTAGTCATCTCTTTTCCTGTGTACTGATAGATAGATGGTGCTTCAACTTTATGTAACAACTGACTTTGTAATTTATACCATCAGTTCATTGCTGCCCTGCTTTTTCATGACATGCTGTTTTTAAATTAAAATGTACTGTATTTTAATAATAAATTAGGTGAGAATATATAAAAAGTAATGAGTTTGAGACCATATTTCTCATAATTTGTTAAGCAATCTTCAGCCATACTTGTGGTTCCCACTTGTGGGGATAAGTAATAAAATTGGGTTGAATCTGATACTATGTTGGTGTTCACTCACTTAGAAGTCATTTTGAATAGTCTTGGCATCTACCTGGAAACTCCCTGTCAAGTTCCTTAGTAAACAAGAACTAACAAATAATAAATAAAAATATCCCATTAAATGCAAGTCTTAACAAGAAAAAAATGCAGAGAAAGAAGGTGGTGTCTCCTTCACTTAGAACTTTTCATACCCAAGTTGAGAAAAGTGGTGGGGAAAACTGTGAACCTAGAATACTGCTACTGCTTTCATGTATATTGCTTATATTTGCAATAAGTACCCAAGGATGCAAATGTTTTTCCAAAGTTTGATTCTAAATTTTCTAATCTTTTACAACTAGTATTTTCACATTCTCAGTGTTTTCTTTTTCCTTTTTGCAATGTCTCAGGAAGAAGAAATTTTTTGATGTTTGTTAGTTAAAATTATGCCAATGAAAATCAAATATTCTTACTAGACAAGTGAATCTCTAGACAACTGAATCTCAGCTTGCCCTGGCTATCAGAGGTGAAAGGTGCTGAGGAGCCAAAGTTTACACTCTGTATAATACAGAAGAACTAGTTCTTTCCTACTCTGGGCAGTGCTTGCTTACCAAGGTTACATTTTTTTTTTAAGCCTCTTAGAACTTAAAATAGTAATAATTGCTCAAGGATAATCACTAAGTATTGCATGCACACTTAGGGACACCTTCACTGGCCAGGTGGATCTTGTCCAGTTGCTGTCATATTGTTTTTGCGAGGCTTTAAATTTGTTTTTTAGATTTGGAAATGGCCCTTTAAAATCATGTGGACAGCCTGCTTATTTTTCAGATGAAGAAATTCAAATCCCAAAGAGATTATGAGTTGTCGAAGATCACAGAACTAGTTAGCAGCAGAACCAACACTAGAAACTTTATTTCCTGACTCTCATTATCATACAAAAGCCTCTATTACTTTGATATCTGATTAATTTTACTTAACCAACTAATTTACTCATTGGACTCTCTGTCATGAGAATGTGGGTACTATATAGAAAAATTTAGAGCAAGTCAAAACTAACTGCAGAACCACTGCATTTTTTAAAGACTTTTATAATGCAAATGTAGTAAACTGTCTTATAATGGCTTTCAACAACTGACTCAAGCCAAAATCTTACTTACTTCCCAAAACAAAATTCCAGATTTTAGGGAACTGACATTTCTTGGTTTAAAAAAAAAAAAAAGTATAATTCTTGCCTAACTCTCTAAATCTGTTTGCTTTTTAAAGCTACCTTCTTTAACAAAGTTAGAACTGGAAAGTATTGAAATAACTGTCTTTCAGCTTTATTTAAATAAAAAACAAACAAGGATTTAGATTGTAGTGGCACATTTAAAAATGTTTGTTATACAAAGAATCAGACTACCTTCTTCAGTATTCTATGAACTGGTACAATCCCAATGAATGGAAAGCTGTTTTAAATGGATGTGATTTTGAATGAGCCATTCTGTTTTATAAAACTAGCCAGAAAAAAAAGAGAAAGCACTATTTTTCACACACTCCAAAGACTACATATAAAATTCTTTTGCCTTTCCTATTACAAGAACAGAAAAATTTGTTGATTTATGAGGTACTTATATTTTAAATAAAATGAGTAAGTTAAGTTTGAAAGTAGCATAGAAAACTCGTAGCTTTATTATATTTAAATCCTGGGGATTGGTTGCAGAGACTTTTTTTTTTTCCTTTTTATGATACCAACTCACTTAGTCATCTGCCAATACCTTATATGATAACTCATTTTCTTTGTCTTTGTCCACATCTGTAATTTCTAACTGAATAGACCACCTCTGTGTAAGATTAATGTTTAGTAATGCTTGGTTCTTAGTTTAGTTATGAAGCTACACAGCAACTCCAACATTGATTTTTTTTTAATACACAAATTCAAAAAAGTACCAATGTTCTGTACTTTGTTGATTTTTATGTATTTAAAACCTCCATTGGTAAACTATGTTTTTTCTAGATGACATACTTTCTTTTAGTTATGGTGACAGTAATTATAACAAGGAAATCTTTCCTGTATTGAACATATAAAAACAGTTTCATTATTTATTAAACACTTTTTGTGTTCAGTGGATAGATTTTGCCACAATTGTCCTAGTACAAGTAACAAAATACACTTTAAAAATAATTTCATAGTCATACTTTTCCTTTAGTATTATTCTGTTGGGAGCTGCTTCCTGTAACCCATTCAAGTCTGAATAACATTCTAGTTTTCATAATGATGGACTCATATATATGTAGATTTTGGTGCACGATATTTACCTCTTCTGAAATAATCCCCAAAGTAATGGTCATCTCAAAATGTAATTAATTTGTGATAATATATAAATTTCTTTATTTTATTATTTGAATGTTTAGAATAAAATACATACATGTGTAGCATTTCTGAACCTTAGGCCATAAATTTAGGTAAACTAATGTATAACTTTGTTAATGTTCTTTATAATGGAACTTAACATCTGTCCTGAATGCTCATCCTGCTTGGTGGTAGAAACCTAATTGGTGGAAATCTAATCAATTGACTGCCTTTGACACCACTCAAATATCCTGAGTTTGATTTAGAGTTTTCCCCATTTACTTTCTTTTCAAGTTTGCAGTTACATTCTGGGTGACAATGGTGGGGAAAGGGGAATGGGAAGTGAGTTTGGTCTTCAGTCATCATCTATTCACATTATCTTTTTGGCCTCCTGTTGCCATCATCCTACCACGTTGGCATCTACCTTGGCCCTCCAGGCAGAAGTTCTTTGATCCATGTTGGCATGTACTGCTGTTTTCTCATCTCAGGGGCAGTCTCCATACATAGGCCTCTCAGGGCCATGCACTACTGTTTTGAGCCACATGAAAGTAACTTTCTGCTGCTCCCCACACCATGCTGGGTGCTTTCAGGACTCAGTCTTTCTCAAATTAATTGGGCTAGACCTCTCATGCAGAGATTTCTACTCTATTGCTGACACTCAGTGCAGTTTATGTGGACTTCTCAATGAGAACGTTAGTCTCTCTAGCCATCAACTCTGTGCCCAAATCCCCAAACTTATCTGGGGGTATTATTTTTTCTACTCACCTTGAGTCTTGAGGTCAGAGTTGAATAAACAGTTCTTCTCAGAGATACCTGTCAGTATTTAACAGTCTTGCTTCTCTGCTTCTCTTCTTACCTTTCTCCAACTTGAAGATCTTTATATCCCCTTAGGTAGGAAAATTTCTCTTACATTAATATAATTCTTCCAAATCTCTTCTTTATGGCATGAATTTTATGACTTGAATCCTTTATAATTTTGATTTCTGATAAAATTAGATGTTTAATATTTCAAAATTGGGGATGTTGTATTTTAAAAAATAGATTCTTCTCAAACTACTATATCCTCTAACTCACCATGATTTTCAGAGGACTATTGAAATTCAGGAATCTAGAACAGATTTTATCACTTTACATAAAAAGAAATACTACGAAGGAAAAAAACACACTGTTTAACATATTTTAATATTATCATGACTCATGCTATTTAATTAGTGCTATTTAAGATAACTGAAATCAGAATATTTTTTAATAAAACTATTACTTATTTTACTTCTTTATTTTCTTCTGAAAGATATATATTATTATAAGGATCATATGTTCCAGAAATTGTATCTACTTCAGCTAAACCCAAGTCACCAACTACCCTGTTTTCTGATTTCCTTACACTTAGAAAGACTTTACATTAGTGACTTTTTAAGGCAAGTAAAATAATTGGAAGTAGAATCCTTGAGTCATATATCTCCTCATTACCAAATTCTAACAAAGTCGGATATTTATCTCTTATATAAAATGCCTTTTTTCTCTTTGACTAGATAAACTATTTCTTCTTAAAATGTTTAAGCTCATTTTTAGAAGATGTAATATCTTATGAAATTGCTTTGGTATTGTTACCAAATTGAATCTTTAGCACAATTTATCTTCAGATTTGAATAACAACATCCCTTTTTGGTGGAATTATTCTGTTTGTGAGAACTTTTGATGACTTCTGAGAAATGTGTCTCGTAATGACAATATGCTTCTTTTTTTATTTGTGAACTAGGTCACTCTTTTCCACATTTTTCATTTTAAAATAATTTTAGGATATCATCAGAATAATGGCATGATTTGCACGGGTGAAGTTTCTAACTATCTTGGCAGACCAGTTACTGCTGAATCAATTATGATTTAAAACATCTCACACATGGAAAAACAAACAGTTCCATGGGAAATAAATATCTTTTCTTTGATTCGCAAGTATGTTCTTCTCAATGCTTCCAGGTAGCACATTTTAGGCTTGCTGTGTTATGTCTGTTACTACACTATAAGTGCCTTGTGATCAGGAACTTTGACTTCGCATTCCCAGCACGTAACAAACTCCTGATACATAATACTCAGTAAATGTTTACTGAATTAAATAAGCATTTAGCCACTTTCAATAGGGAGACAAAGGCCTTGCCTCTATGTGGGGACATTTGTTAAATAATCTATTCAGTTCCCCCTTAGAACTCTGATTTAAATTCTTAAATCCTAGAATTTGGAGTTAAATGGAAATTAATAGATTATCTGATCTAATTCTCTCAGTTTCAGTTGAAGAAAATGACTCCCATTCAAAGTTAATTATCAATCCTAGTGATATAAAACTAGTTATTGGCAGTACTTGCTGTAGCATCCAGGTCTCAGGGTTTTTTGTTCTGCCTTCGGTTTAATTAAGTTTATTACAATCAGTTGACAACTGTGCTTTACATTTTTAGGGTCCTAAGGGGAAAAAAGGAGCTCCTGGTCCTTCTGGAAAACCTGGGATTCCTGTAAGTAACAAGAGCTTTCATCTTTCTTGTTTTTCTTAATAGAATTGGCAACTTTAGCAAGCAGAAAAGTTTGGGGCCAATTATGACAAGTGTTGGATAAATCAAATTGTCTTCAAAAAAAAAAATTTAAACTCATGCTGGAACACAGAGGGAACACAATATGACCATTAGCTCAAAACCAAGCATACTGTTTAAATCTAAGTCTATGCGATTGGAGGATGCTATTTTCTAGTGTTATGGAGCCCTCTCTGTGGACTCATGCTACTCTCTCTGATGGTGAACCACTAAAAAACAGGGAACTTGGAATTATGACTAAATGGTGACAAGGGTCAGAGATCTTCGAGCATGAATAGAAGGACATGAGCTGGATTTTAATTGAAAAGCTTGGTCTCATTTTTCTGGTGAATAGAATAGAAAGTCTTAGGGAAAAAAAATTAAACACTTTCATCACAGAACAAAAATTAATTTTACCTTAGCCATCAGTTTCCTCTTCTGTGGCCAGGCAAATATGTATTGACTGGCTTATTAGCAAAAACTTCCTGCTAGTCTCCCCTAGCCAAGGGCTATATGCCTGCTTTGGGTGGCCTGGATTGGTTAAAAAAAAATAGACTACATAAACGTAAATTATAACACATTCAGATGAGAGATTCCTCCAGATAAAATCCAGTTGCCCAAGATAGAAAGAAAATGTTCAGACCTTTTCTCAGTAATATAATTATCTAATTCAAATGGCTACAAAAAGAGCCATAATTTGTTTCTTTAGAAAATAATACAAGGTTTTGCAGATGGTATATGACAGCCTATATCTTAAGCAGACAGGTGCATATAGCTGATCTTTTCTCTACAGCTGGATAAAGCATGGGCACAATGAGGAATACCGGAGAATTATACTAAAACTGAAAACATTACACAGAAAATTGCTGATTGCTTTGCATATTTGTTTAGGAAACTTTTAAAAACAGTTACCTCATCTGTTGAATCCAAGTAGTAAACCATTAAAGAATCCAAGAAACAGGAAAATTTATCCTAAGACAGGATGTTAAAATGTAAACATCCCTCTTCATAAATATAAAGGTATTTGTCATTTAATTATCTGTATAGCATCTCTTTATAACCCAGTAATTTTTAATTACCAAGGGATTTCCAGGCCTACCTGGGCCAAAAGGCATGCAAGGATATCATGGAGCAGATGGCATTTCAGGAAACCCTGGAAAAGTTGGCCTACCAGGAAAACAGGGAATTCCTGTGAGTAGATTGAATATCTCTGCTTTTTATTCTTTACATATGTGTCTCCTTGCTAAACCATAGATATTTTTTCTATCTTTCTTAGCTTTGACATTGGCTCAGATTAAGCCAATCATTTATTTAATAATAACTATTTTAGAACTGTGTTTATGATTTCTAGAGGATGGCAATGGGTATATTCTCTTGGATATTTTATATCTAATAACCCATATTTTTAATAATTTATGCCATTTTTACACATATAAAAACTTATAGATAAGGACCATAAAGAAGCAAAATTTTAGGGGCTACCCAGCCTAACTCTGTTTTGAGTTCATCAAATGTGTTAAGCCACTTTTGGAACATTTAAGCCTTGACAGTAACTCAATTACCATATCAGAGTCTAACTAAAAACAAATGGCACGCTCAAATGGGGCAATTGAGGAGGATTTAATAAACTTACAAAGATGTAAGCAAGGCTAAGGGAAATCAAGAAGGGACCCAAAGGCTAGCAACAATGGGGAGACATTACAACCCCTAGAACTAAAGAGGTAAAGGTAAAAGAACAATGATCAAATTTGGAGAAAGTAGTTTGCATTATAGGAGGGAGCCATTTCACAGGAGTTGAGACTTTCATTAGAAGGATTCAGCCAATCCACTGCAACCCAGCAAATAGAGAGGATCCAGGAGAGCAGAAATTTCAATCTCTTTCTCCCGTTTTCTAATCCTGTGCCAGTATGTCCCACTAGCCAAACTAATCACCAAATAAGGTTGATAATAGGAACAGTCTTCCCTGATGGGGAGAAGTATTTTATTACTCACATGGTTTAGAATTACCAATGTCTGATGATGAAAAGGAATTACTTTAAAAATTACTACTGACAATGCACTCCCTTAAAGCCTGTACCAGGGTGGGCTTCTTCCCATCCACTTCCCCTTTATATATCACCGACCAGCAGCTAGAGTAAGGGAGCCTGCTGGGTCATAGAGCAGGTTGAGAAGGGCAGAGATTGGATCTAGAAAGGCAAACAAAACATCCAGCCAGCTCTGTTTACATTCTCATATATATATCAGCAGTCTGTGCTAGTCATTAGCAAACTATACCTGGTGAACCAAGTTAGCTTGTTTTTGTATGGCTCATGAGTTAGGAATGGTTTTTACATTTTTAATGGCAGAAAAAATAAAAAGAAGAATGTTTTGTGACACATGATAATTACATGAAATTTAAATTTTAGTATTCATAAATTAATTTTATTGGAACACAGTCATTTGTTTACATATAGCTGCTTTTATACTACAATGACAGAGTTGAATAGTTGCAGCAGAGACCAATAGCCTGTAAAGTCTAAAATATTTACTCTCTTGCCCTTTTACAGAAACAGTTGGCTGACCTCTGATCTTTCTGTATTATCACACTGTTTTTATTACTGTGGCTTTATAGTATGTCTTCAAATTTAGTAGGGCAAGTCCCCCTTTTTTATACTTCTACCACGTACTTTTGAAATGCCGAGTTTCTTTAAAAAGAAAACAAAACCTTGAATTGTCATTGGGTTTACCTTGAATTTATAGATGTATTTGGGGAAAATTCATATCTTATCATTTTAGTTATCTAAGAGATGAAATATTTATTCTTATTATCTTCTATTGTCCTATAAGAGTTTCTCCATAATAATAATGCCAAAAGCTCGTATAATGCTTAGTATGTGTCAGATACTATATAAGTGTTTGTGTTAACTCATTTAATCTTTACGGTCTTGTAAGATAGATGCAGTTATTATCCTTATTTTATATGTGAAGAAACCGAAGTCAATTATACCTCAATTTAAATAAGTAAATAACCAACCAACCAGCCAAGGCACTGATATTGTCACTTTCATAGATATAACTGCAAAGGTAGTCTGACACCATATTCTTTGCTCTTTCAATATGCACTATTGCCCCTCAATCAAGGCCTTGTATATTCTGATATTTCATTTTCTAGTTAGTTTTTACTGGTTTAAATAAATATTATTAATTTAAGTTATATTCTATATAACTTATTTTATTTATTTCTAATAATTTACTGTTGTGATTCTACTGAGTTTTTAGGTAGATAATATTATCTTCAAATAATGACAGATTCATCTCTTTCCTTTTTCTTTCCACGTAAGTTGGAAGAGACCTTCAATACTATATTAAACAGTAGCAGCAATAGTGGACATCCTTCTACTGCTCCAGATCTTAGAAAGAATACACCTAAAATGTCTCTTAAGAATATTTGCCATCTTCATTCTGTACTTTTATTGTCTCGTACTGGCTTTTAGGTTTTTGTTTCTTTTTTTTCTTTCCTGATACTCATTGTATAAACTGAATTTTCTTTCATTAGTTTAAAAGTTGGCCATTTTTTTTGGTTGATATTCTTGTGGTAGTGCCATTAAACTTAAGAATCAATTATGTATTTATGTAACTACTGATTTATTTAACATATCATTATCGGTATCTTTCTTCTAACAAAGCAAGTACTTATGTGTGCTCTCGTGTCCTTTTGTTTTTATAAACTACTCTTCACCTTTACCATTTTTTTATATTGCCTTGAATTTTTACTTTTAGTTTTTATGCATTTACTTTCTATTTTTATTTGCTTTGTTTTTTTAAGAGAGTAGCAAACTTAATTAAGCTATTTGGTCACTGTTATTTTCAATATCCCTTGTAGAATCTACTGTATTTGTTTCTATTATTATTTGAGTACTTCCTCCAAAAGGTATTTTCAATGTAGGTGTTTGCGAGGCAAACCTTCTGAAGCCCTTTATGCCTACAGATATATTTATTACTCTCTCACATTTCTATGACATATTCGACACCGTACTTGAGTTTCTAGTCAATACAGTAAGGTTCTAGTCAGTGAAATAAAAAGAAATAAAAGCTATCCAGATTGGAGTGGAAGAAATAAAACTATCTTTTTTCACACACAACATGGTTATATAGAAAATCCTTCAAAATCTACAAAAAAAATAAATAAATAAATTAGTAAGTAAATTTAGCAAGGTTGCAGGATGCAAGATCAATATACAAAAATGATTTGTATTTCTATATACTAACAATGAACAATGATAAATTCACATTTAAAAAGCAGTACTTACAATAGTGTCAAAATGGGATAATCTGACCCCCAAAATGTGCAAACCTGTGTACTGAAACTATAAAACATTACTGACAGAAATTAAAGAAGACCTAAATAAGTGGTATATGTACTAAATTAATGGATCAGAAGACTCCATACTATATCAGTTTTCCTGTATAGTATTGGCAATATCATAAAACATTAAACATACATCTATTATATGACCCAGACATCCTATTCTTAGCCAAGAAAAATGAAAGCATATGTCCACATAAAAACTTGTACATGAATATTCATAGCAGCTTTCTTTGTAATAGCCCCAAACTAGAAGCAACCCAAATCTAGCAAAAGGTAAATGGCTAAACAAAGGAGTATAATGAAAAAGAAAAACAGTAGGCAAAAATGGACACATACTGTATGATTCTACTTATACAAAATTCTAGAAATTGTAAACTAATCTGTAATGACAGAAAGCAAATTAGTGGTTTTCTGGAGATGAGAATGTATGTGGGGAGGTGTGGTAAGGATGGCTTACAAAGGGACAAAAGAACATTTTTGAGGGGTGGTGGATGTGTTATCTTGGTTGTGATAATGGTTTCCCAGGTATATTCTTTATGCCAATTTACTTTATACCAATTATACCTTACATAATTTATAATTTTTATAATTTTATAAGTTTTATATGAGGGAAGAGGGAGAGAGATGACACTGAATGGTAAGTAAGAGTTAGTAAATTAGGAATGATAATTGTGGTGGGGAAAGTAGGAAGGAAACATTCTAGGCAGAGACATAGCATATGCAAAGCTGGGAAGAACATAATGTGTTTGAAGAACCAGAACAAGACCAGTTAGGGCTAAAATTTAGTGAGCAAGATGTAGAGTGATAGAGTTTAATTCTGTTGAGGCATACAAGGGCCACGTCATGGTGGATATTAAAGGACATATTAAGGATATTGCACATTATCTAAAGACATTAAAAACCCATTGATGACCCCATACATGTCCAATTTTACATTTTCAAAGGAGTTCCTCTGGCTCCAGTATGAAAAATAGATTGGAAGAGGGAAAGATTAGATGCAAGAGACTAATAAGACTAATAACAGTATTTCGGGCTACAGTGTTCATAGTTTGGACTATACTGGTGAACTGGAAGTAGAAAGGAGTGGATAGATTTAGATAGTATTTAGGAGTTAACTTTAACAGGACTTGATATTTGATTATGGAAGGTGAGGGAGAGAGAGAGAGATATCAAGGATAACTTCCTAATTTTTAACTTATGCAAGTTTCTAACTCTATGCACAGTGGTACCCATCACAAAAAAAGCAAACACTGAAAGAGGCCCAAATTTTATGGTCAGGGTTATGACATTCAAGTGGAGATGTTAAGTGAGCAATTAGATATTGTAGGCTAGAGCTCAGGGAGGAGGTTGAATATAAATTTAAGAATCATCAGCATAAAAAAAAATGCACTAGTCAGAGTCTTGTTAGGAAGTAGATGAAATACTCAACTGGAATTTTGAAGAGACAGGGTTAAGACAGCCAATAAAGGATGTTGGGGGAACTTAGAGACTACTAACAGTAAGAAACAATTATCACTCTTACACCTGAAAGGTTAAAGGAAAGAAATAATGTCAAGTTCAGAGGCAAGTTGAGATGCAGTTACGGAAAAGGGCACCTCACAGGAGCTATAGTTAAAAGTAACCCAACCACTGGCAGAATGCCAAAGCCAAGAGACAATGGAAGAAATAAATGTATTAGCTCTCCTCCCACCTTTTAGTATCCTAGTAATGCATTCCATTGGCCAACCCCTACTGGAAGTCAGAGGACAAGGGAACCCAGGTGATGCAGTCCGTGAAGCTCAGATTCCCAGAACAAATGGCAAGATAGAGAAGGGATTTGGGGAGCAAATGAAGTAAAAAAACCAAACACAAACATTAAGTAAACAATGGAAAGAATGTTTCAGAATTGAGCTGTGAGGAATTCTATCATTTATAAGTCAGGTAAAGGAAGAAAAGAAGACTGCAAAGAAGCCTGAGATGGAGTGGTCATAATAGATAGGAGAAAAAGGGAGTAATGTCATGGAAACCTAAGAAAGAATATTTCAAGAAGGAGAAAGTCATCAACTATATCTAATAATCTTGAGAGATTGTGTTGAACATTTATTTTGTTTTTGTTTTGACTACTCAGCATCTTAATCCCCTTTTTTATGTTGAGAAATGTTTTATGTTTACTCTCTTTTTGAGTTTTGGTGGGCAACTAACTTCTACTACAGAAGTCAAAAATTCCAGACTCTCACTTCCCAATGCCTCTGTGAAATAAGGATGTTGGGCCCATGACCTAAGCCTAAGCAATTAGTTATATTCACCTGGGCCTTCAAATGGAGAGTTAGTGGTACAAAGAAGCAGGGATGGTAGAGGTCCTGTTCTGGTGGCAGTGGCAGTAAAATCAGTAGCACTCAGTTTCCAGAGGTTGATTACTGTCAATATCCCGCACCTGGGCTGGTGCCCACTGCTGTATCCAAATTTGGGTTTCCTAACCTCCCTTTAGCTCTATCCATTTTTCAAACTTGTTCCTCCAGATTTATCTGTGATTAATGAGCTACTCAATGTCTTTTCAGTAAATTTTCTACATAAATTATCCCAGATTTGTTTCTGGTGTTTGCAGATAAGGACTCTGACTAATATAGAAAGCTAATAATATGAAATTATGACCATCGTATTGTAGTTTATGGAGGTCATTGGTAACTTTAGCAAATAACTGATTTGATTAGTGGAGGTAGAAACAGAATTGGAGTGCTTGAAGAGAAATCGAGGAAAGAATCAAAATGTGCAGAAAATTCAATGGAGAAATTTGGTTCTGAAGGAGAAAGTAGTACAATAACTAGAGAAGGAACTGTGATTCCTGTAGAAATTATTTTTAAATGAGAGAACTTCAGCCATATTTAAATACTGGAAGGACCTAGTAGAGCTGGAGAGGTTTTAAACATAATCAAAGGAAAGGAGAATCTGAATATGAATTGGTCAGACAACAAAACCTGCATATTCTAGCTCCATTTCGTAGATTCTACTTCTACTTGGGGTTCATTATTTAAAAACAGATTCTGAGCTACATGTCCCTTTACATATGGCTAATATAAAAAAAATCTCATTGAATTTCATGATGAAATAAATTGAAATGAATTATAGTAATGTCAAATACCTCTAAGGGCCATGAAAATGAATGGTATCTGGTATTGCCATTAGTAAGCAATTGGGTATCAGATCATAAATCATCAACTTCTACTTTTTAGCATTTTGAAAGAATGAGTTAGAAAAATTTTACAGGCATACTTAGAATAACAGGATGTCATAAGTATTGAAGTGTTTTGTATTCATGAAAATAAAAACAAAATAACTTTTCCTTAAGGAATTCCCATTTTAACCTCAAAGTTTACACATGCTATTGGTATTTATGAATATAGAAATACTTTCTATAAATGTTTCTGCTTCCTGTAGAATATTTGCTGTGAAAGTAAAATGATAATACTTTGTAAGGAACTAGTCTGTTCAATGAAAATAGGTAGCAGTGGCTAAACTGGTCTTTAGGAAAAGTGATTTCTAAGATAATTACTTCTAAAACCTACTATGTTAAAGAAAAATGACAAGAGAAATTAATACAGTCTCTAAATATTAGCAAATTCCCTCAGATATTTTAACAAAGGATAAAGACATCTTTCCACTGGTCTTTTTTTTTTTTTTTTTTTTTTTTTTTTTTGTACCCTTGGGTTTTTTTTTTTTTCTTACAACTGT
>NW_006441955.1:30546008-30587397 GCF_000325575.1 Pteropus alecto | reverse complement strand
TTTTTTTTATCATGGCACCATTGGGTTTTTTGGCTTACCTTTAAAGACTGCTGGAATTTTCCACTGAGAAAAATATTTATTCTAGGATTTCTAGCATTATGCAACTGCCTGATTTTCCTAAACAAACAAAAAAAGTTCTTTGTGTTTTTTTTGATGTGGCCAAGGAGTTTAAAGAATTCCTGGCATATTTACTCTGTGTTTCAATGTTTTTTTAAGGTCACATGACTATAACTGAAGGACAGTATTGGGGAGGCTCACAGTTGCCTATGTGAATTTTCTTCTGTACAAATGAGTGTTTTGAGACTAGTCAACTTAGCACATCTGCAGTAAATGAGTCTACATGCTGTTTTCATTGAGTTGGACTTCTGTACAAGCATAGTGCCTCAATCATTTATGAAAAAGGAAAACAACTTATCCCTGCAAAGATCATAAATCCACTTGTCATCAAAATGAAGGCATACCAGTCTTTTTATTTTTTATTGCTGCAACTAGTAAAATTGGTTATTGGGAAGGAGAGAAAGAAACAAAACTAACAATTTGATTTAGGACAAATCAAGTCCTTTCAATCTTGACTTTGCAGTTTGTCAGGTGAACATAGACTTAAGTGTTGTCCAAAATGAGATGCTTGTCCGAAAAGAACATTGAAAGTTTTATTTTCCACTTGTGGTTTGTGTTCAGTATAAGAAGGAAAAACACACTTCATCAGCCCACTCATAATCCAAGTGTAGAGTAGCAGGATCACCATGGGAGGTTCTATTTGAAACATCAGCAGCCCTGCCACCTGTCTGGGCTGTGTGTTCTCTAGTCTGTGAGCTAGTCACACTAAAGAAACTTATGTTTCTAAGAAGATACATTTCTTTCTCGCAGTATTTTGAAAAAAGAAACATACCTGCATTGACCATACCTCCATTCAACAAATCCTATCAACTCTTGATCAGCAAGGGGTTGATTATCCAGTTATGGCTAATCCTGATTACTACTTTTTCCCTCTTCTTACCCCTGCTGTTTGTTTTGGCCCATTTTCTATTCATAAGGAACTCTTTCAAAGTGGATGAAACTTAGTCAATTTTGCTGATTAGCAACCAAATGAAATATTTGCTAAAGGATTAACTTTCCTAGTTGAATCTTCAAGGACTCCCAATACAATCAAGTTCATACTCTTTGTGGAATGTTGTTCCTTCATGATCTGGCCATTGTTTACATATCCAGTCTTATATTCTACTCTTCTCATGTGCATTTCAGCTATAATAACAGCTAACGATTATTAAATGCTTACTGTATGTCAGACAGGTGGTGAATATGTATAAAATTAATATTCTGCCCTTCTCTCTAACCTTAGGATGAACAACTTTTTGATCTTTCAAGACTAAATTGAACTGTTACTTCCTTTCAGGCACTCTTCCTTACTCTACAGTCAGAGTGAAGCATGTCTGCTGTGAACTTCTGTACACTCTGTACACTGCTTCCACAGAGCATGGATCATATGGTTGCTAATTACTTATCTTCACGTCTTTCTCTCCCAAGAGATTGTAAACTCCTATAGAATTGGGATTGTGTTTTATTTATCTCTGTATCTCTAGACCTAGCACAGTGTCAAGCCCATAGAAGAAGCTCAGTAAATATTTGAAGAATGAACGTTCTTGTATATAACTATGATTTGGGGGACCTGATTTTAAAATTAAGATGTGTTAGCTACTTAACATCTTAAGCATCGTCTATAAAATGAGTACAATAATACCTAATTCATAAGGTTTTTGTGAAATTTTTAGTATACTGCATGGACTTAATGAGTTACTATCTTTTAATCATATTAAATATTGATGATTAAGCTAACATTTATTCATTCAACAAATATTCCTTATATAACAGTGAGCAAGATTGGCAAAGAACTGCCCTCATGAAACATACATGGAACAGCAAAAAATTGCTGACATTTGACTCTTTTTGACCCTCCCCTAAAAAAGTCACTATTTAATATGGATCAACCAAATAATTAGATAAGAATCTATAAATAAATAAATTAGTTAATTCCAAATTGTGGTTAAGTTCTGTGAATATAATCGATAGAGTTTTGAGATAGAGCATAATGAGAAACAGATTATAGATGAAGCAGGCTATGGAGGCCTCACTGAGAAGATTATACTTCATCTGAAGACTAAAGGTAAGACTGAGCCAGGGAAGAAATGCCATAGGAAGAGCCGAAATGAAAAAAACCTGCAGTCAGAAAGAGTTTGACATATTCACAGGATTAACGGAGGATCGAATAAGATAGTATGGATAGATTTGGGGTTTTTTTTGAAATAGAGTATGGACATTTTGTTTTCCAGAGTGATGTGAGCCTAGACATGTCTAAAAACCAAAGTATAGATGAAATATCCTTTCAGTCCCCAGTAGTCCTGTGATTATGGATTGAGACCTGGGTAAAGGAGATGTCATACAATACACTCATTTTGTCCAGTATTATAGTGGCATTTGCAGTGTCCTTATTGCAGGGTTGATAAACAACCAGTTGTTCTAATAGAAATGTGTAAATAATTTCTATGAGGTAATATAATGTTGAAATGCCTATATTCATTAAGGCTGAATAAGAGTTAGTTTTGTATACTCCTGGAAACAGACCTAAGTCAAGCAAACCTATCTTTACTACCTTAAGACTTGCCTTGACTCTGCTCTGTGTTCCATAAGCTTTAATATGTTTAGAGATTCAAAACTAAAGTTACCTCCTAACTTTAGTATACAGTGCATTTATAAATCTTATTTCTAGCATTTGGCCACATTACTTATGATTGGCACTGCAGGAAAAGTTATAAATGCTACCTTATTTATATATAATGTAGCCTTGCATATAATCACCTAATAATTACTATCCCACACATTTTTAAACAGCCGGTTCTTTCCTAGGAGGGATATATTTAGTAAACCAAATAAAATGAGAAATTCCTACTTAAACAGAAGTGTTTTTAGTAGCTTGGAGTAAAGGAAGCAAAGTATTACTTTTATAACTCATTGGTTTGCTTGCTTAACCAAAAATGCGGTATATATGTTGCGTAATGTAAAAAAAAAAAAACTTCAGGGCATCATAGTCATTTTTTTGTACTGTACAAGGTAAATTAATTTTAATTGCTATATTCTCACACAGTAAATAACTAGACCAACATGATGCTGTGAGCACAGAGAGTACTTGGCAGCAGGGAAAGGAAACAACTATTTTCCTAGTAGTTTTCAAGGGTAGTATTTAAAAGAAAAACATCAACTAATTTGAAGCTCAGTGTAATTTTAAATTTATCATTCTGTTTAAAAATCAATCGAATTAACATTAAAAATACTTATCATTTTACTCAACATAATTTTCCTCTGCTAATTTTCTTTAAAATATGAGTTTATATTGTTGCCTGTAATAAACAATTTTTTTCTTCTTAATACACTAGTTTCAATCCTAATGAGAATAAGGCAGCTAAACTAAGGGGCCTGTGAAATAACAAACATGGTGACATTCTCTTTGCTATGTTCTACTATTATATTTAAATGAGTCTTCATTGTTCCAAAATCTGTCTCTGTGTCTGTCTTCTATATGTGTACATGTCACCCCATATTCCTTCCCAGATATTTCCATTGAGTTCCAGAATAAAGGCAGATTTATTCTTAAATTATTCCCTCTTTCTCCATAGAGAAATCAAAATAAAGGCAACTCCATTTCCTTCCTTAACTGACAACCGATTAAATAAAACAATTGAGCCATACTGCCATTTTAGTTTCTGATCCATAGAAGACAATCAATAAAAGTAACGTTTGTTGTTGATGCTGTTGTTGTCGATGATGTTGTTATTGTCATTGTCATTACTGAGCCAAGTGTATGTTTTCTTAGAATCCCAAGCCTTAAGCAGCCATCAGTTTCAGTCTTGTCAAAATTGACACTTTCCTGCAGAGTTCAAAACTAATTTACGGGTACAAATTTACAACCAGTAGATAAATAAGTTCTGGAGATCTAAAAAACAACATAGTAGTTATAGTCAACAATACTGAATTATAAACTTCAAAGATGTTCAGAGACTAAATCTTAACTGTTCTCAACACAAAAAAGAAATAATAAATAATGTAACATGATAAAGATATTAGCTAGCACTACTGTAGTAATCATATTGCAATATATAAATGTATTAAACTAACACATTATAAACATAAACTTACACAATATTATATGTAAATTAAAAACAACAACAACAACAATTTAAGCAGGCAGTTTGGCTCCTATCCGAGGATAATGAAATCTCCAGCCATGATATGTCATGTACTCTTATCATTCGATTAACTTTTTTAAGACTTGGGTAAACTGATGATTGGTTTCAGAATTTCTGAACAAATTAGTAGTAACTGTGATTTTATTTATATTTTAAAATTTGTATGACCTACCCTTCGCTGACGGGTTTTAGTCAAATAATTTTTAAAACATTAGAAAGAATGCCTAGGGATTAACATCTGTTTCTCTTGAAAGCAATTACTCATCCATCTGTGTATTCATAATAAAAAATGTTTGTTCTCTACTTGTATGAAACATTATTTGGAACTTTGTACAGAACACTCTGCTACTGTCCTCAAATTTCTCTCTAAGAAACCAACATGAACAGTGAATGACTTGGAGCATGTTCATTGTGCTATATTAATTGTCTGATAACACTGTAAGTAAAATAGTTTCTAGTATACAGTTAATCTTAAAGACTAGTCTTATGGTCCTTATAATTCTCAACTAAAAATACCTTTTGACTTCAGGAGTGTTCAACAGTATCCGAATGTCAATTGTCCATGTATCACATGAAAGATGTTTTTTTCTGTTAGAGAATAAAGGTCTCAAAAATTGCCTAAAGTTACAAGTAAAGTGAGATGAAGTGGTACTATTTTAGAATTCTGGAATGTTGAGGTATCCTAAAATTATCTAGCATAATCTGTCATGTGCTATATGTCCTCTCCCTATGGCATCAAATACATCTATATATGTGTGCACATATATATATGTGTGTGTACATATATGTGTGTGCCTGTGTATTTACACTGATCTACATTCTGTTACTTAACTTTCCACATAGTATAAATCTGGAGCTACTTTTATGGTCTAAGTCTATTTGTATTGTTCCTTGCTTACATGCCCTTCTTTCCACATTTTATATATGATCTTTTACAATCTGCTTTCTCTGCAAGCCATTGGTTTCCTTAGTTCTTTCACCTGTCTTTTTTTTTTTGAAGAGGGTGCTATTTATCAGAATTTTGATTTTAAAACTTGCCTTTTCCAAAAAGTCATATTCCTGTTAGAAACCTGGCCACTGATATAGCACCTATATCTTTTCTAATCATTTTTGAAATTTTATATCCCAAAATCTCAGATGATTATGACTGGATTTGCATTCATTTTCATTGATAGGCTCTAAAATGGCACCATCTCATGACTCTGGGGTTCTCATCATTTATATGGAAAGTACACTGCCAGATAATATATTCCTGAGATATGAACCAAGAGGCTCACAGACCAAATTAAATAAATCAATGTAAAACACATAATAAGAAGCAAGATGAAAGAAATAGAGTAGGTTAATGTATTTAGGATAAGGTGCAAGAACACACCACTCTAATTCTAAATCCTAAATCCACAATGTAGATTTTTTTCTCCCTTAGCTCCAGTGATTGTTTTTCTTTGTTTTTCTTTCTTTTTTTTTTAATTAAAATTATTGGGGTGACATTGGTTAATAAAATCAAATAGGTTTCAAGTGTACACATCAACAATATGTTTTATATATATTGCATTGTGTGTTCACCACCCAAAGTTAGATTTTCTTCCATCACCAATATTTGACCACTTTTACCCTTTCTACCTCCCCCCTCCCCCTTCCCTCTGGTAACCACTAATCCACTGTCCATGTCCATGAGTCTCTGTTTGTTTGTCATGTTACTTTCAGTTTTATGTCTCACATATGAGTGAAATTATATGGTCCTCAATTTTTTCTGTCTGACTTATTTCACATAGCATGCTAATCTCAAGATCCATTCATGTTGTCTCAAATGGCAGCAGTATTTCATCTTTTCTTATGGCTGAGTAATATTCCATTGCCTATATGTCCCATGTCTTCTTTATCCAATCATCTATTGATGGACATTTCTGTTGTTTCCATGCCTTGGTCACTATGAATAATGCTGCTATGAACATTGGGGTGCATATATCTTTGTGGATAAATCTTTTCAAGTTTTGGGGGTAAATAACCAGAAGTGGGATTGCTGAGTCACATGGTAATCCTATTCTTAGTTTTGTGAAAAACCTCCATACTATTTTCCATAGTGGCTGTACCAATTTATGTTCCCATCAGCAGTGTAGGCGGGTTCCTTTTCCCCCACAACTTTTCCAACACTTGTTATTATTATTTGTCCTGTTAATAATAGTAATTTTAACAGATGTGAGATAGTATCTCATTGTGGTTTTGATTTGCATTTACCTAATAGCTAGTAAAGTTGAGCCTCTTTTCATATGTGTTGGTCATTTTTATGTTTTCTTGAGAGAAGTGCCTGTTCAGGTCCTCCGCCCATTTTTTAATCAAATTGTTTTTTTTACTGTTGAGTTGTATGAGTTTTTTATATATTTTCGAAATTAGGCCCTTATCGGAGGTGTTGTCTGCAAATATACTCTCCCATTCAGATGGTCGACTCTTTCTCTTGTTGATGGTTTCTTTTGTTGTACAGAGCTTTTTAGTTTGATATAGTCCTATTCATTTGTTTTTGCTTTTACTTCCCTTGCCTTTGAGATTAAATTCATAAAACCCTCTCTAAATCCAAGGTTCATGAGTTTAGTACCTATGTTTTCTTCTCTGCCCCAATGTGGATTTTTGAATTCTTTCTCTCTCTCTTTCATCGTCCCATGAGTGAGAGCTGTGGGGCTGCTGATTTCCTCACTAGGCAACCTACTATGTGAGCCCATTGCTTAATTCTATCTCTCTCTCTCTCCCTCTCCCTCCCTCCCTCCCTTTCTCCCTTTCCCCTTCCCTCTCTCCCTCCTCTCTTTTATTCCTCCTCCCGTCCTCCCTCCATCTGTAAGGACTTTGATGTCATAATGGTTCCTTACAAATAGAAGAGCTATTTATACAGAGAAATAGTAAGAGATAAAATAGTCATTGTAGATTGGAACCAAAAAAATTTAAAGGTCAAGCTAAGGAATGTGAACCTATATCCTATAGATCAGGGATCCCCAACTCCCGGGCCGCAAACTGGTGTTGGTCTGTGGCCTGTTAGGAACCAAGTCACACAGCAGGAGGTGAGTGGCAAGCAAGCAAGCGAAGTTTCATTTGTATTTGCAGCCGCTCCCCGGTGCCAGCATCACCACCGCAGCTCTACCTCATATCATTAGGCATTAGGTTCTCATAGGAGCACCAGTCCATGGTGCCAAAAAGGCTGGGGACCATTACTATAGGTGATAGATTTCTCCTTGTAAGCACTTAGTGATATAAAATACATGCTATTCATTATTTTAGTGAGTTTTGTGGTCATGAAGAAAGAAAATCTATTTAGAAAAGGTAATTTTAAAAATATATTGAATTCTTTTTTACCATAGTTAAAGAATAAAAAGATATCTGATGATATAGTGTAGAGGAAATAGTATGGGGCGGATGCGGGGGGATGCTTTAGTATTAAATTCAAAATTGGCTTTATCTTTTAAATCCTATTTTCATAACCAAGCCTTCTACAGAAATGACTCCAGCCCATCTTGAGCAGATCATCTCTCCTACCACATTTATAACTTTAAGGGCAATATCTTTATCTTATAATCCACCCTACCTTCTCAGTATTTTCTTTTTCCAATTAGCATCAAAGATAACTTCCCCCTCAGAACTTCTATATTATTTACTTTATATCTCTTTTCTCATACAGCAATTTTTTTATATTTCTGCCTTAATTATAATTATTTATATATTACATTCTATCTTTTTCACTTAATTTTAAACTTCTTGAAAACAAAAACTGTATTTGTATTACCCACAGGGCTTCCCATGGTAAACTTCCATACACATAGATGATATTCAACAAATATTTATAGAATGCACAAAAGAACAATTGCATAACCCAATTTAGTATCCCAAGAATCAAGTCAGAAAGTAGCAGTTATCTCTTAGAACAAGAGTCAGCAAAATTATTCTGTAAATATTAGTAACTATTTTTCTCTTTCCAGGGCAAAAAGCAAACTCAATGATATTACTTAAGAATTTATGTAGCAAGAGAGAAAGTAATTATTATAAATTAGTATAATCTGTTGTAATACAAGCCTACTGAGAAAAAAAAATAGAATTCTTTTGGAGTGGGATAAGATTTAGCTTATTACAGTTTCCAATCATCAGAATTTTCTTTTCATCTGGTAATTCCGACCTGTGATGAGATTTTGCATATTTTACAAATTTAATCTTTGGAAATTTTGTTCACATAGATAGATATAGCCAAATACTGGAATTCATAAACATGTAATTTTAATTGAAAATATTTACTGCTTTCAAGGGATTTATAAACTTCTATTAGATCTTTTCTTGATATTTGGCTTCTAGCATATATATTTACATTGTAGATTATTCATTTCCTATTGAAGGTTAGGTGGAAACTCTTCAATTGCACAGTTAAATGAATTTTGAAATATAGAAATTTCTTGCATCTAGGTCTAAAAAATGTTGCCGAAATGTTTGAGCTCAGAAAAATCTACCCACTGCAAATTTGTGTGGAAATGGAGGTCTCACTTACTGTTTTAATTTTTGACAACACAGGAAGTATATAAATTTAGTTGACATTACTTGTGATTCACACATTAATTTTTACAAAATGACTTTACTACAGTATATGTTTCACATGTAAGCATTGTCTTGCCTTGCAATTTTAGGTTGCATTCATTATTAAATATTATAAAGTCTGCAGCAAAATCTAATTTCTAAAGCAGTTTTTCATTCAATAATAAAGGTCAAGGATGATTTTTCTCATTCAAAAAAATTTCAATCTCAGTCTCAAAAATATCTCAATTAAATTTTCTCCCTGGTAAGCCATAAAACTACTACATTATAGTCAGGATATTCAGTTTCTATTTTGACAAAAAAATTCACAGAGCTAATGAATATTAAATTTACGAGAGTCAGTAGAGTTCACTGTTGACTCTACTGGTTTAATAACACATGCTAGATTCACGTGTTTTCCTCATGGTAAACACCTTACATTTTCACAAGTTTTGTAAATTTGTCCAATAAGTCTTTTTTTGGTTCGTTGCTATCAGTTTTATAAGACCTTAACAGATTTCACTTCAGGTTGTACTATTTAGTGTTTTTAACTTCTTCAAAAATATTCTAACCTATATTCTTCACAAAATATCCATACAGGTTAATTCTTCATCACTTGGTACTCAGATTAACAACTGAATAGTATACAGCAGCCCCCCCTTTATCCATGGTTTCACTTTCTGTTATCCACAGTCAACTGCAGTCCAAAAATATCAAATGGAAAATTTGAGAAATAAACAATTTTAAGTTTTAAATTGCATGCCATTCTGAGTATTGTGATGAAATCTCACACTATCTGTTCCATCCCATCCAGTACATGAATCATCTTCGTGTCCAGTGTCTCCTCACTATATACCCACCCATCGGTCACGGTAGCTATCTCAGTTATCAGATTGGCTGTTGATTATGGTAGTGCTTGTGTTCAAGTAACCCTTATTTTCCTTAACGATAGTTCCAAAGCACAAGAATAGTGATGTGGCAATTTGGATATGCCAAAGAGAAGCTATAAAATGCTTCTTTTAAAAAGTGAGAAGGCGAGTACCGTACAATAAGATATTTTGAAACAACATTCACATAATTTTTATTATACTATGTTGCTATAATTGTTCTATTTTTGGTTATTGTTGTTAATCTCTTACTGTGGCTAATTTATAAATTAAACTTCATCATAAGTATGTATGTATAGGAGAAAACATACTATATATAGGGTTCAGTACTATCTGTGGTTTCAGGTATCCACTTGGTGTATTAGAATGAATCCCCCTTGGAAAAGGGGGAACTACTTATTGAAACCTTTCAATTCATCAAGAGGCAAGGAAAACCACTCAAAAACATTTTCCTTTTTTTAAATTGACTATTAATGCTGCTCCGATGTCCTCAACATTTTAAGCAACTGTTCTTGCCAATAGGCTAACAATCTTAAACAGGTTTATTTTTGCTGCACATTTTAATTAAGTCACTATCAATAAATGACTTTTCTTGCTGGGCTAAGAAATGTACCACTTAGAAACTCACTTTAGTTGCAACTCCATTTTCACCTTTTTGTGAAGAAATTCTGTTGTGATAAAATACTTAATTTTAAATGTCCTAATTTTTCTAATTGTCACATTCCTGTGACATGAGAATATTGTGTCAAACGTTTGAACTGATAACGTTGACATATATTGTATTTTCTTTTTTAGCATAGCTCTAGTGTCATTGCAGAATAAACACAAAGCTTTGACATCTAATTTGATAAGAAGATAATCTGCATTTCACTGTGCTTTAAAAACACAGCATTCCAAGTCTACTTTTTTGTTGTTGTTGTTGCTTTGACATGACCAATATGCACTGGTACTAAAATAAATAAAATAAAATGTCACAGTAAGTCAGCATATGTTCTACCTGAAACACTGTCAAGTTATATCTTTATCACTGCAATTTGCAGTGCAGCAAGCAGCAGTTCAAAGCAGTAAGTGCCATATACAGTCTCTGCCACAACTATCATCTCTGCCTTGGGTGCAAAATGTCCATATATGATCCATAAGTGAAATAACATGGCTGTGTTCCAATAAAACTGAAATTACAATTTCATATAATTTTTACGCCTTTGATTTTTTTCAAAACATAGAAATGGAAAAACTATTCTCAGCTCATGAGCTCTACAAAAATGAGTAATGGATTGGATTTTGGCTTGTAAATCATAGTTCTCCAATCTTATTTTAGGATTTGACTTTGAGGAAATACTGCTTGCTTATTCAACTTTATTGCCAATGAAACCGTTTGTAGTAAATGTTCTGGAATCATGTGTGATTCAGAAATAGATTATTCCTCCTTTTTATTGAGATATAATTGACATATAACATTATATTAGTTTCAGGTATACAGCATAATGATTCAATTTATGTATATTTTGAGAAATGAGCACCAGAATAAGTTTAGTTGACATCTATCAGAATATTATTCCTTTTAAGGAGACATTAATTAGTTATTAGAGTTGTCATGTACACCAGAATATAATACAAAAAGTTAGAATACAACAAACATACTTCACACATAGTCTACTTAAGTCAATAAGTACTGGTATATTTTGTACTGCCTCAATATTTTGATTTTAAAAACCAAAGATTATTAAATTAACTATAATTAGAGATTTTAGGTGAAATAAAACATTATTTAAGCATTTCACTTATTTGAGAAAGAAGCCCAGGATAACTCCCAAACCTGGCCAGTGTGTCAACAACAGCCTTTCAAAACACCAACCCCTCCTACATTTATTGAGTCCTCAGAATGGATTTTTAGGAACTGCCTCAGTTTTCATTTCTTATCTATGTTATTTAGGGCATCAGAGGCAGCCCAGGAAAAACAGGAGTGGCTGGGTCTCCAGGTCCTCAAGGAGCAAAGGGTTCATCAGGCCTGCCAGGAAGCCCAGGAACACTAGGCCCAAAGGTACTTTAATATTTTGTTCTGATAGATGAGCAGTATTATTATTTAGCTAATGATAGAAACACATTAGGAGGAAAGGAAAGTATATGGCCTTAAGATATCCATCTCCCATGATAGCTACAGTACATGTTATTTGCCAAAACAACTTGTTAACCCAGAACTGGTGATGCTTTGAAAAATGCTCTTTGACTCATTTTGATTTTTCTTCCTTCTCCGTCATCCACCTTTTCCTCTAAAGCAGGAAAATTTTATTTACTTTCAAGTACCTACTTTCTCAAGTATGCTTTCTGTGCCTCTAAGTCTGAACATAACCAACAAGTTAATAAATCTGATGAGTACAAATTATTTCGTAGAGCCAGAGTGATTGATAGTAATCAAATCTTGCATTAACATTCATTGCATAGAGTATTGTCACGTCAGCAGGCTTTCCAAACAAACCTCTCTTAGAATTATCTCAATGCAGAATTGACCCAGACAACAAAGACCATTATTCCAGTGCCGAAAGCTGTTTCATAAAAACCTAGGATTATGACACTGGCACCCTCATTATTATTTGCTCTGAATTTGGTTTTCACAGTTACACTTCTAAAGAATTTTCGGATATTCTGACTCACAGAGGTAAACTGAAAATGATGACCAAGTTACTTACTGTTTACAATTTGAGCCTTCTGTTAATGTTTATACCATGAGTATTTCTATCTTCAAGGTGACTGAGCAAATGTTAAAACTAGGAAGAGAATTAAGAAAGATCCCTTCCTCTTACTAGTGAATCTGCAATAAAAAGAATCCTCATTTGTCAAGTCCCAAAGCTGTATCTTTTCTCAAGACAGAAATGATAATTTGCTAATCTTAAAGACTGATCAAAGTCTACTAAGCATTATGTTTCCATTAACATACCTCTAAACTCCATCTGATTCCTAAGTTTACTTTTAGAAATGGTGTGAAAGATGTTGCTACTCTCATTTCAAAAAATTAAATAAATAAATAAATAAATAGAATTGACTTTTAAAAATAAAATAATGGTGATTAAATATATCTTTACAGTGAAATTTTAGGGGCTAAAGAAGGCTTCTATCAAAGGGCTTATACCTTAGGAAAGGGATAATGAACATTTAATGATAGAATCGAAAAGATAATTGTGGCAAAAACTAAGGTTTACATTTCAGGAGACTGCTTTGTTTCTGGTGTCAGGTAGCCGATATCTCTGTATGATAAAGAAAACACAGCAAAATAATATCAGTTCAAATAAAATACAAGTTTCATCACATATAAACACACACACCAAACCCTCACCATCCTCTCTGTAACCCCAATATTTTCCTCCTAGTTTTGTAGGTGCCCCTTTCCTTCCTCTTTCCACACTTAGGAGTGCAGTCTCTGGAATTTTCTTTCCCACTGCCACACTTCTTGTTTATTATAATCAAATATTACTTATGTGGAAAATATTGGTGAGGAGAATCATCATGCCGAATTTGATTCCTCAGTGCCTTGTAGTATGGCTAAGGATGAACCAATTTAAAAGCCAATATGTTCAAAAGTCAAGATCATTTTTCTCATCCTGTCCATAGGGTGAACAGGGGCTACCTGGTCAACCTGGAATTCAAGGTAAAAGAGGTCACCGGGGAGCACAAGGTGATCAAGGACCATGTGGAGAGCCCGGCCTGAAAGGGCAGCCTGTATGTGCCAACTCAGACATTCACTAAACACTTACTTTATAGAGGAGGCCACCATTCACAATAATGATTTTTGTGTCTATTCACATTGCAGGGAGAACATGGTGTTCACGGTTTGACAGGTTTCCAAGGATTCCCAGGTCCCAAAGTATGTTTACATAATTTGCTGCTAGTCTTCTAGCTATCTAGAAAGAAAAAGATGTTGAAATACCAATATTTGGTCTCTGACTTAGGCTTTTTTTTTAATCTGCAAATTTTCTGTTGGTACAGAGTTATATATTTGAGATTTGAATATGTTAATTATAAAGCCTATGTAGCTATATATTTTCTAGCAATTATATTGAATAGTTTGCTTTTACCCTCACATTCCATTTTCCCCAAACATTTTATTATGAAAATTTTCAAACATACAGCAAAGTTGAAAGAATAAGTGAACACCCATATACCTATTACTGAGATTCTACCATTAACATTTTACTCAACTTGCTTTATCATGTACATATCCATCTATCCATCTCTCCCTTTCTCAATCTATTTTTGGTGTATTTCAGAATAAATTGCAGACCTAAGTACAATTCCTCCAAAATACTTTAGGATGCATATCATTAACTATCATATTCCATTTTTTAGAAGGCAATTCTTAGTATTTTGGTATATTATTTCATTGATAAAAGCGTATCTACAGAGCTAAAGATTTTGACTTTTTGTTTTTTTCTGATATTTCTAGGGTCCTGAGGGAGCCACTGGCATTGTTGGAATATCAGGTCCTAAAGGTCCTATTGGACAGAGAGTAAGTGTAAAGTCATTCTACCTGCCCCCAAATTGTGGTTCTTTGCCAATTGTAGGAATTAAGGTTAAGAACTCTAAAATTAATATACTCCAGATTAATGATTTAATAAAATTACTTTAAGGTGGAAACTCATTAAAGCACATGTAGAGGTTTTCAACCCTTTTCAGTTCATATATTTGAGCAAAAGACCCCTATAGACCACCCACACATCTCAGTTTTTACTTAAAAACAAACCACATCAGAATGAATGTGAATACTGGATAATGTATTTATTAACTCACATTATGAACAAAAACATAAAGCAGCTTCATGTCATAATCATTAACACAACCGGAGACCACCCTGATGCACCACCTGGAGGGGACTTGCCTGTGACCAGAGCTCCTCAGACCACACTTTGAAAAACATTTCCCAATAGCTATGTTTCCCCAGCTCAGGATTGAGTTTCTCCAGAGAGTGATGAGGAACTGCTTAAAGAGTTGAAAAGATCAGGGTCTGAAGAACTCTAATTAGCTGCTTAATGCCTGGAATTGTGAACTGCAGAGAATATAAATAAAATAGATAAGCCACCAGTGGCTACTGGTTATGGGTTTTATTGGTTGTATTTTTATTTATTTATTTTTGTTTTGTTTTTATTAGCCATAGTCTCCTAATTCATAAGATGATCTATAAAACCAAAAAGAAAAAAAAGTTATAAAATACCAAACAGTGGTTTGACTATAGTAGTAGCACCTCTGTAACTAACAGCGGTTGCTAGGAGAGAGTCAGCACAGAGGAAGAAGGAAAGCAGTTCAGATGGAAGAGACAGGAATCTTGAAAGAGAACTGTAAAACTGCCAACCACTGTATTTTGCAGAATATTAAATGAAAAGTCAAATTTTTGAAATTCTGTACTCCTTCTCTAATAGCTCCTATAATAAATTATTTTCAATAACACAAAGAGCAGTGTTGTCAGGGAAAATGTTTACTTAAAGACCCTTCTCAACATTCCTTCAGGTACAAATTTATTAGTTATTTTTATGATTTCTAAAGAACCATGGAAATTTGGTGCTGTTATGTAAAGTCCAATTCTTGATTATCCACAAGTGAGTTATATATGGATAGGCTTCTCTATGATAAATATTGCTTTAAGTTCTTATATATATTAAGTTCCCCACTAATTAAATTCATTCATTCTAATTTTACTGAGTTCTCAATTAATTAAATCTTTTCTTGGCATTATCAAAGAAAAGTTGGCTGCCTACCTTTCATCTGCACTAAATAGAGCCTTACCAAGTGCTGGGTCTCTGCAGGACAGGGTCTGAGCCTATATTGCTTTGCAGCTCCAAAAATTTTATCAACTCACCAGTATTAAAGTTCTGGTAACTAGCTCACAAGTACTAATTTATAAGTGCAGATAATCCTTCGTTAAGTCATTACAGAGACAGATGAAAAGTCGTGATAGGTTAATATTTAGCAGAAGACTATTATGTACCAGGTACTGGTGTACAGTTTGTGTCCCTAATATTATTTAATCCTCATAAAAATCCTGTGAAAGATACTATTATCTCTATTTTGCAGATGAGAAAACTGAGTCTCTGAAAGGTAATTTGCTCAAGACCGCATACGGCTAGTATGTATAGGAGCTAGAATTTGAATCCACATCTGTTTGACCAAATAATGTTAGAAGGTTGCTTACTAATTTCATAAGATCTAGAATAGACATTAAGTGTCCTAGTGCCTAGTTCCTGCTCATTAAATAATAAATGTTGGTGATTAAGTAAATTAAATTAATTGAAGTAAGAAATCTAGATGCATTGTCCTTCATTTCAAAAATGTAAGTTTGTAGTTAACTGGTACCGATTATTGTACCTCATGTTTTGGACACATAGATAAACAGACAATTTGGGGCTCTTTTGATCTACTTTTTCTAGAGTCCATGTATACCTCCCCATTGTTTTAACAAATCATAATTTCAGGGAATTGGATCATGGTCAAGTTTATTAGATTAAAACTTTCTTGACTTTTTTGTTCAGTGATAAGCCAGTCTGGAGGATATATTTGATTAGGTTAAGAAATCAAGTCTGATTGAATTGTGTATTTCTGAGATTTGGGTACCATGGTTATTTATCATTTAAAGTCAATCTTTGTGTTTAAAAGTTATTCTATTGGATTACTCTTGGAATATCAGCTCATTTCTTTCCAACCCAACTTAATATTAAAATTTTATATTACTCTTGGAATATCAGCTCATTTCTCTCTTTCCAAACCAACTTAATATTAAAATTTTACTCCGTTGGTAAACTGAGTGGCATTATTATTATCTCAATCGATAGTATTTTCTGTACCTTGGCAGGAGGTGGAAAAAGAAAAAACCTTAGATATCTATATTTATGAATTCCAAGTTAAGTGTGAGGAAGAAAGTCTAAATTTGCAACCAGTAGACTTGGAAGTGGAGGTTGAAGGAAAATAATTGAAACAGGTATTTTGTATTCATTAAGAAATGATAGGTTCCATACCTAGTTTGGGAAGAATTGACAAGAGGTCCAACTTATTTAAGGTTATCTTAATAATCAAATAGTACCTTACAGTTTCAAAATTATTTATCACATTTAATTTTCACAATGGTTCTATGAAGTAGGCATTCTTATTTTACAGATGAAGAAACTGAAATTTAGTTGGTCATATATGAGGCCCTCTGGTTCTTTCTCATATTTTCTCTCAATTCCATGCTGCATGCCACTCAAGCATCTGTTCCTTCAACATCTGTAAAGGAATTTATTAAAAATTTTGTTAATCATTCTATGTAGTCTTTTTCATGTAAAGTAATTGCATTTTTATGTAATGAAACACATATAGAATGGAATCATCGAAGTTACCAACACATAAAAATTGTAATGCTGATTTATCAGTTTAATAGAAAGTATACCAATATAATGCTCCTGATAGAAAACTATAATAATTGCAGAATCATGTCACAGACCACGAATCAAAATTACTATGATTTCTGCTAATACTATAAAATTATATAGTAAAAACTGAAATTATACAGACATGGACTCTTTTACCATTGCCCAAGAAATTTTCTATAATTTTTCTGAATTATACTGACAATGAGACTAACTGTTTTCCTTTTACCCCAACAGGGAAACACTGGCCCCCTTGGCAGAGAAGGTATAACAGGCCCAACAGGTAGAACTGTAAGTTTATCACAATATAGATCTCTTTTTTTTCTTTCCATACTCTTTTTTTTTTTTTTTTTTAATCTTATTTCTACAGTAATCCACAAAGGATCACCCTGGGTATTTGAGAAGCAAAGGGCACTTTGGACGCTTTCATCTGAAAGATGATTCCTGAGACCTTAGAGATCATACATGTAATGAAGAAGGTGTATATAGTGAGATAGGCATTAAAACTGGAGTTGAGAAAGGAAAAATAGAACTGCTGTTAGGGAGAAAGGGTTGAGTATCATAAGCATAGAGGTGATTGCTACCGCAATAAAAAGAATCAGTTTTCTGAAGGAAAGAGGATAGCAAAAGAAGTGCAGATTTGAGCCTTTGGAAGTACCCACTATAAAGGAAAGAAATAATTTGGTGAGAATAGGAAAACCAGAAAAGCACAACATTAAGATAGATGAGTTTCACGAAAGGATTAGTTAGCAGTGATCTTAGAGAATATGGTTGCAGTAGAAGAAGATTGCAGTGAAGAAGGAAGTAGATGAAAATATTTAATAATAGCTTTTTTCAAATTCTTACAGCAAACCTTTAGAATAGATATTTTTTCTGTTTAAGACATAAGAAAACAGATGAGGTTTACAGAGGTTGCCTAGTTATTCAAGGCGATGCAGCTAGGGAATTGCATAGCTTATGTTTCTTATGCAAACCCAGTGCTCTCTCCACCCCATTCAAACTATGTCTAGGGAGAAAACTGTGATGGTATATGCCCGTGCCTTAAGAAATTTGGCTATGAATTAAGAAAAATGAGACAATGGTTGGGAGGTGGCCATGGGAGAGTTTTACAGTACTAATAATAGTGTAAACATACAAGAGCAAGAGCACAGTAGAAAGAGGCAAATTGAGACTTGGAGGGAAAAGATTCATTCCCTGCAGGGAATCAATATTTTCAATCCTTTGAAAATGTTGTATAGAGAGACACAGAGTTTTAAAATATAAAATGAAATGCTTCCATTTTATACTTATAGTATCAAGTATAACTATTCTCTTCAGTAAATTTAGAGAAGAATTTACCACCAGAGATACTGGATTTTCAATTTAAAAAATGAAATGTATAACATGACATTTCTCTAGACTTTCAGCATTTACCACTCAGAGCTACATAGCCTAAGTGGGAGATTGTAAGTGGGAGAATTCTCATAGTTCAGTGGGTGGTTCTTTAGCAAACGAAGGAATACATACTGTTCTGATTACAGAATGATTTGCTCCTCTGTCAAAAATGTGAAATATTAATTGGTCAAGGAAATTATGAGAAGAAATGGCTCAATTAAAATACCTTACTGTGTTTTATTTATAAATTGTTCTTTAAGGCCTTTATAATATTCAACATACACATTAAAATTTTCCCATGTTCTGTGTTTTCCATTCTAAGAAGAAACTTCTAAGAAAAATTTATTATGAAAAAATAAGCATTTGAGAATGGGAAAACATTCTGAAAAAAATATTATTGGATGTGAGGGACTTGCTTTTCTGAATAAGAAAACAATACTTTAAAGTCATCATAAATGAAACTATATTGTAGTAGAAAGAAATAAACAAATAGACCAGTATAAGAAGCTAGAGCCCAGAATTAGATTTCAGAATATACAGAAATTTAATTATAGCAAAAATAATGTATCAGTTAGAATGTTTTGTCACATTGTGGGAAGCCCAGAGGTAGGCAGGATCTCAGATTTGCTTAATTTAGTGATCATGTTATCTAAGACCAGATTTTTTATCTCTACTCTGCTATCTTTTATGTTGGCTTCATAATTAGGTTTATAGCAAAATGGCTACGATTTCTCAGGAATCACATGCAGAGATAATCATCCAAAGTAAAAAGTGATCTATAGCCCTATCTTTACATAAAACTTTTTCCAGATGTCTCTCTTTGCATCTTTCACCCAATTTTTTTTATTCCCAGGTGAATTTTAAAGAATTGAATGTTTAAAAAAAAAGCGAAACAATTAAAATGTTAGGAAAATTAACTAGAAAACTAAAGGGTTAGAGAGACTTTTTATATGAGGTAGGAAACCTGAAAACAAAGAACAGAAAGTATATTTGAAGACTTGAAATTTTTTTTAATTTTGTATAGAAAAAGTTTCTGTAAATAAAGTCAAAAATTAACATAAGTTGGGAGAAAGTAATTGCAAACCATATAACATGTAATGGGCTAATATATAGAGAGCTCTTACAAGTTGGTATAAAAAATTATAGAAAACTCAATAGAAAAATGAAGAACAAATTCTAAAGGTCAATAATTATTTGAAAAGATGCTCTCTTAATTTAGAGAAATGCAAACTAAAGTAATAGTGAGATAGATATTATATCCAGAATGGGGATATAGGAAAAACAGTACTCTGATAGAAATGCAAATTATAGCCTTGATGGAAAGATATCTGTTAAAATATTCATATATATATATATTTGACCAAGCAGTTCCACTTAAAGGAATTTGTCTCATAGAACTAAAAGTATTCAATACACTGAGGAAATTTTACAAAGATATTTTTCACAGCATAGTTTATATTTCACAAAATTATCAATAACACTAACTTTATTTTTTCTTTTAGGGACCCAGAGGTGAAAAAGGCTTTAGAGGTGAAAGTGTAAGTTTAATTAAATTTGTAGTTATAGTATCACTTGTCACTAAGCTATAAACTCATGAAAGCAAGGATATTTTTTCGATTTGTTCAGTATTATTTCTCTGATACTTGTAGAAAAAAAGTATATTTTTCAGGAAGTAGAGCAAGCATGCGGTATATAGCAGAGAAACCTAAAAAACCCTAAACATGTTTAAGAAACTGCCAGTCACATACTTCCCAGATCCCTGTGTGAAATGGAATATTTGCAGCAGAGACAGTGTGAGCCTTCTTCACCAGGGCCAGAACAAGAGCATTGCCAAGACCTTTTAGGTATATATCCACTATGTCCCGTCAGCACCTACGAGGGCTGCAAAGCAGAAGCAAATTATTAGTTGTATATTTCAGCCAATTGGAAACAGTTGTGAAAGGATGGGCAAAAGGTACACAGCACCTTGGGAACCTAAACGGCTTATACTGGCACCATTTCCTACTTTTCTGAGATGTCAGTTCTTCTGAGTGAAAGGGGATATTTTTGTAAAGGGGCTACTTTCCCAGCAGAGATCCCATTGAACTTATTCAAGCAGCAGCTGTAAACAGAGGGCAGGCATGGAGTGAAATGGGGGGTTAGGGGGGGGTCTGTTAAAACCAAGAACAGAAGGCACATAAGAATAAAGTTAAAGATCTGATTAAAATTGATTAAAAGTTAATGAGATTGCATAGTGACAACAAATTTTTGCTTTTCACCATGGGGTATGCTTGGGGCTCAAAATAAGTAAATTGCAGTTATATTAATTAGCAGAAGAATGAAAATTATGCAATTTCAGATAGCCTAAGAATCCGCAAAGGGCATTAAAATAGATGTGTTTAATTTGCAGAAAAGAGGCCCTCACATTTTCTCAGCAGACTTGCTATAGAAGGAAGCAAGGATATATACACAATGAAGATATATCCCCCAGGAGGAGTGGAGAGGGAAAAGTAATGAGGCTTGGAATTAGCCCATTTTCTAGACCAGTCTATCTCCAGCTGCCTCCCTGACTTACCCTCTCCAAGTACTATGGCTGGAACAAAAGGCTTCCAGCAGGACTAGGAAACCTTGAGTACCTATGACAATGTCACAGGCATTTCATGTGAAAAAAAATTTCAGTGACTCTGATGGATTATAAATTTAATGGATTATGCTTGCAATCTTAGGTTGCACTGATAGAAATTTGACATCCAGAATAAAGCAGGTAGTGGCACCAGATAGGCCATCCCCAAGGACATTCAGAAGATGGTTCTCAGATATATCAGAGAGCTACATCCTAAAAAAACCAGTTGAAATATCTGGGATATTGTCGGAAACCAGCCGACCAAGTCAAACCAGGTCCCTGAATGGGGGAGCGGGGACTGAGAAAAAAGAGAAGACAGACAGGGTGCAGGAGGGAGAACAGATCTCACAACTGTCTCTCCGAGTTTATTTCTTATGCTCCTTTTTATACATAATCTGTTCCTTTGTGTATCCCAAGATAACATAATTAAAGTAACATCCTGAAGATCGAGGTACAATCGACACTCCCTTTGATACTCCCTTCGACACTCCCTTTGTCTATACTTAATCTTCTTCTTCCTGGAATTCCACAGAACCAGCCTTTTCCCTTTTTTATGCAAGCAGGCCTCCCGAGATAATCCATGCACTCTTTCGAATTTTGGGAGCTTTAGCTCCCCATAGGATATTTAGCCTTTGCCAGACTCTGCAGCCTGATCATCCCTTTCCTTGTTCTCTTTGCTCCCTCTTCACTTCCTGACTTTTGCTCTTGAGTTTTCTCACCCATACTCTCTATCCCTGTAGTTCCTACTTATCTTGAGGTTTCAATTTAAAGACAATTTGCTCAGGGTGGACTTGCTGATGTTTTAGCCTCACTCTGCTGCCACCCGTGGACATAGTACCTAGTAGTTAGAACCAAGTACAATGCCTGGCAGCTGCTCTTCAGTTCTTTACTTAAATGTCCTCTTATCAAAGAGGCTTTTCTTGACTAGCCTATGGCAAATAGGAATGCCATCACCTGCCTGAGATTCTCTGTTTTCCCTTAACCTATTTACTTACCACCTGACATGTTACATATTTATTTGGTTTTCTGCTTATTATGTATCCCCTCACTAGAACACAGGCTCCATAACACAGTCATTTTATCCGTTTGTTTTAATGCTGTTCCCCCAACACCTATGAAAGTACCTGTCTTATGGTGGTGTTTGATAAATATTTATAAAGTATTAGTAAGTGAATCAGAGAAGGCTTGGGGCACTGGGACAAGATAGTTGTCTCCAAATATTTGAAAAGTTGTCTTAAGAAAGATAGAACATAAGAAAGATAGAACATTTGAGACTAAAATTTAAATAATTTATTTATTCCATTGAATTTTCTATTTCTGTGCTTAGCTCCCTGAGAGATGGTGAGCTTCAGGTTACCACCTAATTCCCATCCCAGTCTATCATAGTACCTCGCACATAATTATCATAAAAAGATACATACTAACTAAATGTATGGAATGCTGAGGCCAATTTCAATATTACAGTGAGCTGTCTAACATAATAATGAACTGCTTTAATAAAAGATAGTTTTGTGAAACAGTGCATGTGTCGGTAGAAGCCTACTGACTATCTCTCTGAGTTACTGGACTGATATTCCTGCACTGAGTAGGGAATTAGAATATACCTTTAAAGTCCCTTCCAGCTCTATGTATCTGTGATTCTACATAAAAGAAAAATAATAAGACCCCATAAAAGAATGAACGAAGCCATAGAACATAAAGAAGAGTTCTTTGAAGTAGAGGTCAATTCCCATTAGCTCCAGTTACTATTCTGAACTCATCTACTTCTCTCATTCTTCATCACTGTCCAGATCACCAAATTGTCTCCCCTGGATTAGTCTTCTTTCCATTTCTTCCACTTTTCCCCACTACAATCCATTCACTACATAGCAATTAGTGATATTGTCAAAGCATAAATCAGATTATATCACTCCCCCTTTTAAAAACTCTCTATGACTCCTGCTTGCACTTAAAATAAAATCTAAATTCCTTAACCATAGTCTACAATGAACTACCTCCTGTTTGCTTCTCCAGTCTCATGCTGTGTACCACTTTCCCTTTGCCAACTATGATAAACTTCTTTCTATTCTTTGGAACATGCCTTTTTTTACCTAGAAAGTTCTTTCACTTTCTCTTCAAATGACTGGTTTTTATCTCGTTATTCAGGTATCTGCTCCAATAGCATCTAAGAGAAGCCTTCTGTGACCACCCTGTCTTATTATTCCTGGTCATTCTCTTTCACAATATCTTGTTTTCTGTCTCCTCTGCTAGAATGTAAACTTCATGAGAGCAGGGAACTTTGATACACTCAATATCAGTATCCAGAACAGAACCTGCCATGTAGTAGGCAATATTCAAAAAGTGTATAAATAAATGCATACTGTTCCCTAAAATTAAAAAATTAACAACTATTTCCAATTCTAGCTGGTAAAGTAGCATTTCCCAAATTAACATACTTATTAGTCTTGTGCTCTATGGATTACCACTTTTCTCTTCATAATTAAGGTGCAAACTTTCAGTACCCAAGGAGGAGGGGCACAATGACAATTAATGTAGACGATACAAATTAACTGCTAAAAAAAGGATTATTTGACACATTAGAATTATGAGTTTATTCTGCTTTTATTGTTAAATAACGGGTATTAAATATCTTTCTATCCCCTCTTTTCCTTCGATTCCATTATAGTACAAGGAGCTTTATAAAAGTAATCTTTTAATTCTTAGAGATCATCTGCAATTAACTTAATTCATAAAATGTACAATTTAACCTTTCTGCTTTCATTCTATGAAAAAGGATAAAAACATTTTTTTATCCACTCATTCAGACTTTTTCAGTATATTCTACAGGTTTGTTTTCTTTAAGCAGATGGTTTAAATAGCTGGCTGACTTAAGACTCCTAATTAGGTACTATGTTTCAGAATATTACACCTTCAAGGGGGTCAGTCTCAGATAAGTACAAGTGACATTTTTTGGAATGAATTTTACTAGCCAAGATCTATTGTATTAAGACATATTCACTCTTTGTACAAGATCAGAATCCCGACAATCTATCAGACTGGCTTTATAAATCTTATCTTTAAATTTTCCATGAAGCTAGTGTAAGAATTTATGAACCTATGTTGTTTTTACCAAGTTCTATATCAATACCACTTCATGATTCAAAAAAACAAAAACAAAACAAAACCGAAAAACAAAGAAGGTTATGGCTCATTAACACATGAAAAGTCTCTCCTTTAACATAAAGGGTTACTGGGTTAGGAAGCTTATAAAATTTCACATTATAAACTCCAGTATGATCCTAAATGGTCCTCTCTACCACTGAGAGAGCTGTTTCTATATCGCCACATCTGAAAGAGTTCCTTTCTATTCTGTATCTGTTTTATATCTGCCTGCCTATGTGCTATTTTAAAATTAAGTCCCAGATTCATATATACACTCTAAACTGAGCCAGAGTTTTGTGACATTTTGAGAAAACTTCCTAGTGGATAGCATCTAGAATTCCCTACTCTTCCCCAACTTCACAACTGTTGTGTTAATGGCAAATTAACCTTGAAAGATTACAAAAATCTCATTTCTATGAGGCCCTACTTTTAGAACATGATTAATTTTTAAAGTAAATAATACAAAGAGGATTGCTAGAAATAATAGGATACAATAAACAAATAAATAAACAAACTTATAGCAGAATAATATCTTAGTGTCAATCATCTGAAAAGGATTTTGACAAGATGTTACAACTTAAAACATAATTTAAAGACATAGAAATAGGAAAAGAGAAAATTATAGCATAAATTTTTAGATTAGCTGCTTCAGTTTTATGGCTTATAATTTAAAACAATAGAAGTAGAAAAAACATAAAGATAATAATCCCAGCATGCATTTTTAGATTAATTGCTTCATTTTTATAGCATATTTTTTAATGCAAAACAATAATATGTTGAAGAATCCCATTAACATGTTCTCAAGTATCACCTCTAAGTTGATGTCTTCTCAATTCTTGATTAGCAGAATTATCTAATTTGCCTCTGATTTAAAAGTGAAGAGAATGGTTTAAACATTATTAGGAAAAACTAACTTATTGGAAATTAACAATAATTATTAAATATTAACAAATTAAGAATTTAAAGCCTATCTGTATGTATTTTTTTAAAAATTCATAGTATATTTAATTCATATGAAAAATTATTAAACTTTTTTAATTGAAGTACATATTCCCCTTATAATCATACAGACTTCATATTTGAAATTCCCAACTTGTATTCATATGTAACATTCTTTCTCCAGATCAGAACATGAGGAAGAAAATTGACAAAAGGCTTAAAAATCACAATTCTTAACCTTGAGATTATATTCACCAAACCTGTTATGTTACGGTTGATATATCTGAGATCCAAATGTGTAGCAAATCACTCAAGGACATATAGTAAATTAGGTACAGAGACAAGAGCAGAGCATAAGTCTCCCAATTCCCATACCATTTTGCTTTTCTATTAATTGTAGTACCTTTCAGAAAATGAGGGTTACGAGCAACTTGGGTAAGGAAGATGGTACATACATACTTCTCACCTACATTGAGACTAGCACCGCCACCCACATGACAGATTCCGCATAAGTACATTCTTGATTTGTAATTATCCCCTATACCTTATAATTCACTGATTCTGTCCTAATTATATTATTGTCTAATAAATCTTATTTAATATTACTAAACTCCCAATTAAACCCTCTACACCAGTAATTCTCAACCAAAGGCATTTTTGCCCCACCCCTAAACCCCCCAGGAAACACTGACAATGTGCAGAGGCACATTTGATTGTCATAACTGAGGAAAAGGGAGTTTCTAGTGGCATCTAGTGGGTAGAGACCAGAGAAACTGCTAAACATCTTATAGTGCAAGCTTCTTGATTTATAAATGAAAAAAGGGAAGCTCTCTGTAGCTATGCCAGTTTAAAGACCATGAAGCTAAATCATGATTGCATTTATATAAGGCAGAATTGAAATACATGCACTTATCAGTATTTTCAAAGTCTAATGATAAAATATGTTATTTTTGGAGGGTCATATGTAAATCCAGGATTAAATTGAGAGTCTGTTTTCAAAGGTAGCGTTTTCATTGTAACCAAATAACCACCATAACCATTCACATTAATTTAGGAAATTAACATAGGCAATCATAATTTTATTACAAACTGCTTTACATAGTATCTAGAGAAAGGAATCGTTTTTCCTTAATGATATGTTAGTTAGAGAAATAAAAAAGAACTAATAAATGTTACATTGTTAGAATAATATTTTATTTTACATGACTATGTAGTTGTTTCACTGGAGTTGTCCTGCTCTGTCTTGTTAGAATTGAAGTATTATATTTGAGCACATTTGTGGTGATCTGACCTGTTCTGGGAAACAAGCTGAAATGGACTCAGTAAAATCAGCAATAGAAAAAGTTTCTTCTTTCTTTGATAAATTTCTCTTTCAAAGTCAAAGAGAAGATATATCGATTTTGTACTAAACCACCAGTGAGATTTTGCAAATGTCAAAAATATTCCAAGTGAGGTGAAATGTCAACTTTATTTTTACCATGTTGATCCAAAACAGAGAAACACACACAGCCAAATTCACTCTGAGCCTCAATATATTTAAAAGTCTCTATCTCCAACATGACATTTCTGTAACTTTTCATGCAACTTCTGAGGTACATGTTTTGTACATTCTCTACTTTAAATTGAAATCATAAATCATGCAAACTAAGAAATGTCTAGGAGGCATGGTGTTGGGAGTACTCTACCCTTTTTAAGTTACTATGTGTTCTTTGTTCTGATTGCCACAACAACTTTGGCAATAAAACATAATACAAGTCAAGGATAGCATCAACATTATTCAAAACTCAGCTGTAGATAGATTTTGCTTTGCCATTTTTTTAACCATAATCTGAATTTGACCCAATGTAGACATAATATTCAGTTGACCATAAAGTAAATCAAATTTTGAATGGATATTTTTTTATTTTACTGAAGTGACATTGGTTAATAACATTATATAAATTTTAGATATACAACATTGTAATTTGATATCTGTATACTCTATTTTATGCTTACCACTTAAAGTCTAGTGTCTATTCATTACCATGTATTTGACCCCCTTTACCCATTTTGCCTTCCCCTCACCCTCATTCCCCTCTGGTAACCATCATTCTGTTGTGAACAGACATTCTGAATAATGATTACTGGTTTTATTTTGGAAAATGTCCACATAACTTTTCATTTTTTACTATATATATTTTAACTATTCTAATTTCTAAATTAATACTAGTTAACATTATTCATTCATTCATTCATTCCATAACAATGACTGAATCAATGATTGAAAATCTACTGTATATTAGGTACTATTCTTAAGAGTTCCAGAAAAGATGACTAAGAAACTTCCAAGGGTCCCTAGGGACTTTTCGGTATGTTAGGTACTATGGTATGCAGAAGAAGAAGTGGTTAGTTGAGCAGTAGGAAAGTGGAATAGTGGGTAGACAAGGTGGTATAGAGTTTTAAAGAAGTATTAGAAGAGGAATGAGAGTTAAACAGATAGAGAAGGTAAGGAGGAGCATTCCTGGTCAAAGAAATAGCACATGCAAGAAAATCCATATGTTAAAGAATTTGGAAGATTCAGAAGACTACAAGTAGTTAGCAATAGATGGAATGTAGGGTATGTTGGGTAGAGTAAGTGGAAATGAGGCCCAGACCTTGAAGAGAGGCTGGGGTGCACATTAACTAAGAACATATACTTTTGTATCCAGTTCAATTGGATTTTAATCTCAACTGTTCCTTATTTACTGGTTACTTAACCATTCTATTTCCTTAACTGTAAAATGGAAATATAGCACACAACTTGGCATACAGTGAGTTATAAATAAAGAGCTACACAATTTGGCATGTAGTGTGAGTTAATAAATGGTAGCTATTACTGTTAAGAAGTTTATACTTTATCCTCTAAGAAATAAAGAGCCATTGAATGATTTTAACTAAATAATGACATGATTAAATTTCCATTTTATAAGTAAGATGTAGTTAGCATAGTAGAATAAGGTGAAGATGTCATATTGCGAGTGCAGGCAAAACATGATGTCTTTGTCAGCTAGAGTTGCTATAACAAATTGCCATCAGCTAAATGACTTAAACAACAGACATTCGTATCTTACAGTTCTGGAGGCTGGGAAATTCAAAATCCAGGCACTGGTAGATTCAGTGTCTGGTGAGGGTCCTCTTCCTGGTTTGCGGAAAGCCACCTTCTTGCTATATTGTTACATGGTGGAGACAGCGGTCATCTCTCTCATGTCTCTTCTTAAAAGGCCACTACCATTCATGAGGGCTCCACATGACCTAATTAGCTCACAAGGCCCCACCTCCAAATATCATATTAGAAATTAGAGCTTCAGTATATAAATTTGGAGGGTGGGGGAACATTCAGTCCATAGCACATGATTAGCTTTAAACTAAGGCGGTTGTTGTGAGGATGGAGAAGTAGTATTTTGGAGAGATTTGAAGGTAAAATCAATAGTTGTTGGTAACCAGTGTAGGTAAAGGAAAAGGAAGTATCTAACACTGAAGTTTCCATCTTTGACAATTAGGTGGCTGGTAGATAAAAATAACAGGAAAAACATATTTAGAAAGTATTAACATTTTTAAATGTTACATTTATAAGTTTATTAAAGTGAGTAAATTTAGTTTACAATAATATCAATAAAACATGAAAATAAATATCTTGCTTGCTTATGAATGTGGGCGATAGCTCAGTGCAAGAACATGTAATTTCAAAATTATACTAAAACAGCTTTGTATCTTAAGACTTGCCTCACACAAAAAGGCAGTAATAAAGGTTGAATCTTAGTTGTCTTGTTTATATCAAACCAAAAGCATACATGTCCATATTGTTCTTTGTCTCCATTTCTTGTAGGGTCCCCAAGGACCAAGAGGTCAACCGGGGCCTCCAGTGAGTTTATTTATATTTATATATGTTTATCACTATTGTTACATGCATGCCTAGTTTGAGGTAGCTACTAAATAAATACCTTTTAAAATTTGTTATGTTATAGGGTCCACCTGGAGCACCAGGCCCAAGAGTAAGTTTTTTTGGTTTTGTTTATTTTATCTTAATGTGTCAAATGAACTTTTTAAAGCTTCTATTAACTCCCTGTTAAAAGGTGCCCCCTTGCCTACCTCTGTTCTTTTTACTAATCTGCTATAGAACCTTTCCAACTCTAATAACTTGAAGTCTAAGCTTCAGACTTCTTATCTATAAAATAGGGATGGTATCTCTTAATTTTGGAGTAAATTTGAGTTTTAAATAAGAAGCAAGCACTCAGCACAGTGCCTAACATAATAAATGATCAAAAAATACTAATTCCCTCCATTTCTACCTACTTCTGGGTCTTAGCTCTTTTTTTAAAAATGTTCTTTTTTTTTTTTTTGCCAACCAGAGTTATCCACTTCTTAAGCTTTACGTGAATCTTTCTCAGTTGTTGGTGGCTGTAGAAGCCCTCAGGCTGCTTATGTGTGTGTTTGTTATCTATTACAACCCAAAACTTGCTACTCTTATCTTTGATGCAATGCTTCTGTTGCCCCCTTATCAGCTATTATCTTCTGGCTTCTGATGTTCCAAGCTTGGTTTTCCTTATACTTTGTATCCACTCTCATATTCAGTAATTTCTTTGTCTTCCTGCTTTCTACAAGAGATCTCCTTCCATCCCTAACCCCACTCCTACAGCATCCCGGTCAGGTACAGTGATGCTTGGTTAGGTTTCCTGCATAAAGAAAATCCACTATTGGCTACACTTTCCCAAACAATGGCCAGCCCTATGCCTTCCAAGCCTTACTTATTTCCACATGCTGCTCTGGTGTCATTTGGATATCTGACAGTTCTAGTTGATGGATCTCAGCACATCAGGAACTCTTCTTTCCCCTCAGCTTTTCACTGGTGCAAGGAGTAACTTTCAGGCAAAATGCCACAAGCAAGATTGTTTCCTTGGAACGAGAGATCCATTTCTCTATCATTTGAAAAAATTACTCCCCCTCTCTGACCATATGACTGTAGGGATTGAAACCTTCCCTGGCATGAACATCAATGGGCATATCTTTAAATCTTCAAATTACTGTCAACTTCTCTGTTCTTCCTTTCCCCCTGGATCCTTACATCACATGGGTTCAAACACCCTCATCCATTGCCTTTCCACCTTATAATGACTTTGATATATCACAGCTACCTTCCTAAGAAAGAACAAGATCTAAAAGATCATACATCATAGGCAGATTAGAGGTGTTAAATGAAAATTTTCACATTGAAGTGCCAAATCTGGGGGAGACATAGCCCTGTCTCACTTAGAAAATGTTTGTTTGTGTTTCTATACAGCCAAGGTGTAGTAGGACATGTAAGAGGTTTTGCTCTGAACACAATGTGGATAAGAATATATACTTTGAAGAATTATTAGAAGGCTTAAATGAGAAAATATATGTGCTTGACACATTATAAGTGCTCAATTAACAGTTTATTTCCTTCTTCTCTTTCTTTCCTTTCTGTCTTCCTCCTTCTTTGCTAATAAGAAACCCAGTTTCCTTACACCGTCTTTTTGGGACTTGCAGAATCCATTGCAGTAAAGTGGCAGGGTAATCTTGAGAATAAAACTTCTAGAATAGAAATTTCAATAACAATGAGAAAATACCTATACATTATATCTAAGCTCAACTTATGATCCTATCTTCTTAATTTTGTCCCCTCAATATACCGTAAGATAAAACTGATCACTTCTCCTTCTTCATTCATACTCATTTATTTTCATGCCAGTCTTCCTCTACTAGATTGTGAATTCTCTGAAGGTAGAGACTATTTTTTTCCTTTTTCATTCAAGCTCTTACCATCTATTGAATGAATGAATAAATAAATGCAAGAAAAAAAAAAAAAGCAAGTTTCATCTCTTAGGAAGTTTCAGTGGGGATCCTCCAAACTTGAAGACTTCGCTTGGAGAGAAACAATGTCCAGATTGATATAGATTCACAGAATTAGAGATAGAAGTACTCTTAGTAAGTATTTAACAATTATTTCAAACTGTGAGGCATGGCTCATTAGTCAGTAGATCATGAGCATTCTTTTGAAATGAAATGGAATAGAACGGAATAGAACAGAATGGAACAGAACAGACTAGGATAGGATAGGATAGGATAGGATAGGATAGGATAGGATAGGATAGGATAGGATAGGATAGGATAGGATAGGATAGAGATAGGATAGGATAGAATTAGAATAGAATAGAATAGAATAGAATAGAATAGAATAGAATAGAATAGAATAGAATAGAATAGAATAGAATAGAATATATATGAGGAGTGATTGTTTAATGGGTACTGGGTTTTTTTAGAGGTGATAAAAATGTTCTGAAATTAAATAGTGATAAAATTTGCACATCAGAGTGAATCTACCAAAAGGAACCAAAGTGGGTATTTTTAAATGGCTAAAATGGTGAATTCTATGTTGTGTGAATTTTACCTCAATAAAAAAAAAATTAAAAAGCAATAATCAAAACAAAAATCGGTGTTAAAGTTAAGTAGTAAGGATAAATATGGCTTTGTAAAACTTTTGTTAATGTTGTTTATGTGACTCTTGTCTTTTTAAAACCTATGGAAATAAAGTAACTTGTTCAAGTTCCTAAAATAGAATAGCTAAAGGGAAATGTTTCAGGAAAAGGAATATATATTGATGGAGCTTTTAAATATAGAGACATTATCAGAGTGATTACCAGACCTCAGTGCACATGGTGAGATACTTAGAAACTAAGAAATCTACAACAGGATGTCAAAATTAACCAAAAATAATTGATGGGTTAAAAGGAAGAACAGCATGGGAACATATATGTCTGTATGTGGCATGCATGTTGGAGGGTGGGGAGTGGTGGAAGCAATAATCATTTTAAATTATTAAATGAAATAAAGAAAATTTTCAACTAAATTATTCCAATTAATGGGTCAACTGTGAAACCTCAACTGATGAATTGAGAGGTTGCAACTGCTGGCATCCTCCTGGTTCCCTAGAGCAAGCAATTAACTTCTACCATGGAGAGAGGCATGACATGACATCAGTTCCTATTCTATCAGTGTTCTCACCATCCAGTGATCATAAGATTTCAGATGCCTAGAAAATAACACTTCTCCAAATGATGGGATGTGCAGACTAGATCTACATTTCACTCAAATGAGTTAGGGAAGAACTGTGACAATTACATTCCTCCCAAGATAAGGTGAATCCTCCTAATTTCCCTTATTAATCCCACCCAATCTAATAACTCTTTATTCTCTGTATTCTATTTTATGTCACATTTTCATAAATTGTAAGTGAGTTTCATGTAAGATTATATTCTCTCTAACTAGAACACATAGAGGAAGCTATTTCTTTTGAATTTCTTCACTGCACCTAATGAGAGTTTTACATTCAGATGTGGACACTTAGTGTTGCTGAATGACTTCCAAGGCAAATCATCTTCATACTGTCTCTCTGGGCTTGTCCTCCCTAAAGGCTACCCTTAAGAAAAATTAACAGATTCAACAAATTGCATGTCTGCTACATGCCAGGCATGAGCTAAACTTTGGAAATACATTGGGAATTAGAGGAGTATGGCTATTGCCAAGAAAATTCATGGAGGACCAAGTGTTATTACATTCTTTTCTATCTAATGCCTGTTGAAAAAAAATTGCCTTTTTCATTGAATTGACTTTCGTACTGATGGTGATTAAACTACTAAGTCATTGTATCTTTCATTGCCACACATTCTTAAAAAATAAACATGGTCATTTCACTTTAAAATATTCTACAATTTATTCATCCATCCAGGCCTCTCTTAATGGATGTTTGTTTTTAATCTTTTCCTAATAACAAACAGCACAAATATCATTTTCCAGAATATCTATAGGACCAAGTCCCAAAAGTGGGATGGTTAGGTGTAAGGAATATGAGCATATTTAGATATGCATAGCATAAAATTATTATTGTAATGATTAAGTATACAGTTCAGTGGCATTAAGTACATTCATACTGTTGTGTAATTATCACCATGATCGTCTCCGGAATTTTCATCTTCCCCAACTGAAACTGAATCATACAGTAGTTGTCCTTTTTTGACTGGCTTGTGCCATTTAACATAATATCTTCAGGGTTCAACCACATTGTAGCATGTGTCAGGATTTCTTTCTTTTTTAAAGCTAAATGATATCATTGTATATACATGCCACATTTTGTTTTTCCAGGTGGACACTTGGGTTGCTTTCACCTTTTTGCTATTGTGAATAATGCTGCTATGAATATAGAAGCAGAAATATCTGTTTAAGTCCCTGCTTTTGATTTATTTCAATATTGCTGAAGTTGTTGGATCATGCGGTATCTCTGTTTAGCTTTTTGGGGAACTGCTCTACTGTTTTCCATAGCAGTTGCACCATTTCACATTCCCACCAGCAATGTACAGGGTTCCAATTTCTCCTTATCCCTACCTACACCTGTTATATTCTGAGGGTTTTTTTTTTTTAAATTTATATCAGCCATCTTCATGAGTGTGAAGTGGTATCTAACTGTTGTTTTGATTTGCATTTCCTTAATGATTAGTGATATTGATCATGTTTTTATGTGTTTATTGGCTTATATATCTTATTTGAGAAAATGCCTGTTGAAATGTCTTCTTCAGAAAAATGTCTTTGCCCATTTTTTAATTAGATGGCTTGATTTTGTTTTGTTGTTGCTGTTGAGTTGTAGGAGTTCTTTATGTGTTGTGAATATTAAGCCCTTATCAGATATATAATTTGAAAACGTTTTCTCCCATTACATGAACTGCCTTTTCACTCTGTTGATAGTGTCCTTTGCACAGAAGTCTTTAATTTTTACATAGTCCAATATATCTTTTTTTTTCTTTTGTTGCCTTACTTGGTGTCATTCCAAGAAATCGCTGCCAAATTCAATGTCATGACGCTTTTCCCCTGCATTTCATTCTAAGAATTTGATAGCTTTAGCTCTTACATTTAAGTCTTTGATCCATTTTGAGTTAATTTTTGTATATGATGCAAGATAAAGGTTGATAAGTTTATCCTTTTGCATGCAGATGTTAAATTTTCTCAGCACTATTTGTTGAAAAGACTATTCTTCCCTATTGAATGGTCTTAGCACCCTTGTAAAAAATCATTTGATCATATACGTGAGGGTTTATTTCTGGACTCTATTCTATTCCATTAGTTTATGTATGCCAATACCCCCATTGCTTCGATCACTGTAGCTTTGCAGTGAGTTTTGAAATTGAAGTATGAGACCTACAATTTTGTTCTTTTCAAGATTGTTTTGGCTATTTGGGATCTATACTCCCTTTTATATTTACCTATATTGTTACCTACTACAGTGCTCTTTATTTCCTCATGCGGATTTAAGTTTCTGCAAAGTATCTTTTAATTATAGTCCAAAGGGCTCCCTTTATTATTTTTCTAGGAAATGTTTGCTGGTGAATTCCCTCAGTTTTTTGTTTACCTGAGAATACCTTATTTTTTCCTCACTCTTGAAGGATAGTGTTACTGGATAAAATTTTTGGTTGACAGTCTTTTTCTTTCAGCGCTCTGAATATGTAATCTCTCTGCCTTCACGCCTTTATAGTTTTTGATGAAAAATCAGCTATTAACATTACTGAAGATATTTAGATACGATGAATCTCCTCTCTGCTTTCAAGATTCTTTTTGTCTTTAGCTTTCAACAGTTTGATTATGATATGTCTCTGGGAGTTCACGGAGCTCTTGGATTTATAAATTAATGTTTTTTACCAAATTTGGGACATTTTCAGCCATTATTTCTTGAAATATATTTCTGCTCCTTTTTGTCTCTCCTCCCGTTCTGAGACTTCCATTATGAATAGTTTAGTATGCTTTATGGTGTTCCATAGGTCTCAGTCTCCAATTGCTTTCGTTATTCTTTTTTCTTTATACTCCTCTGGCTATATAATCTCAATAACTCTGTTTTCAAGTTCATTGATTTTTTTCTGTGTACTGAAATCTGCTGTTGAGCCTCTCTAGTAAATTTTCATTTCAGTCGTTGGATTTCTATTTGGTTGTTTTCTTTAATTTCTGTCTCTATATTGATTTTTTTTTAATTTGATAAGACATTGTTTTCATACTTTCCTTTAGTTCTGTAGACATGCTTTTCTTTAGTTCTTCAAACATATCTAAAATAGCTAATTAAAGTCTTTTCTACTAAGTCCAATATCTGGGCTTCCTCAGGAACAGTTTCTTTTGATGATTGTTTTTTCTCCATATATATGAATAATACTTTGTTTCTTTGCATGTCTTGCAATTTTTTGTTGTTGTTGCAAACTGGAGATTTTAAATAATATAATATGACATCTCTGGAAATGAAATTCTTCTCCCAAACTCAGTGTTTATTGTCATTATTGTTGTTGTTCTTTTTGTTTGTTTAGTGACTTTACTGAATTTTATAAAATCTGTATTTTTTGTTATGTGTGACCACAAAAGCCTCTACGTGGTCAGCCTACTGGTCAACTAATGATTAGAGAGCGATTGCCTCAAATGCCAGAACCAATAAGTATGCCAGTTTTTCCCAAGCATCTCTGTATACATGTTGCAACAGTCCTTCAATACTCAGCCAGCCATTGACAAATATACCTTAGCCTTAACTTCCTGCTTTCACAGAACCTGAAAGTCAGCCAGAGGAAAGCCTGTAGGGCCATCTGTGGTCTTTCCTATGCATGTGCACCGCCCTATGCACGCACATGGACTTCTAGATTCTCAGGAATATGTCAGAACTTTTTTTTTTCTTTAGAATTGACGTTCGATTATTTTATATCAGTTTCATGTGTATAGTATAGTGGTTAGACATTTATATAATTTACGAAGTGATCCCCCTGATTAGTATCCACCTGGCACTATAAATGGTTATTACAGTATTATTGACTATATTCCCTATGCTGTACTTTGCAAAGTCTCTATGGATGTCTCATTCCCTAGCTTTCCCTTGTGAGCACTTTGTTAGCTTATTGTTTGCCCCACCTGGTTTCTACTACTTTAGGAAGCCACAAAGTTAAAAGATTTCCTCTAAATGTTTTTGAAAACTGTTTTTTTGCTCTGAGTCAGGTAAAACAAAAACAAGTGGTGTCTTCAAGGGAATCACTAGACAGGTGTCAAATGAAAGCTCCATAAAGCTCACTGTTTTTACTGAAATTGAGCTATTTTTCTTAAATAAATGCTCCCCAGATTGGTGTATTTTGATAATTTCTGTAATTCTGAAAAACTTCATTCTGACATTTTTTTTTCCTAGTTTTCTCATTGCGTTTATAGAAGAGAAAACTCTGGGAGTCATTACTCCATCATTTCTGCTGTCTTTTAAATCTCTAATCTTAAATATACATATTTTTAATATTCTGTGTGATGAAAGAACATAGAAATACTTATGCTGCATGCTGAAGTATAGCAGTTGCCTCAAATAAAAGCATTTGTGGATTTGTTTGAGTTGCAAACTGAACTACCTACAACATAAACACCATTTTTACTTGACAGACTAAAAATGTTATTCAGACATGAGTATTCAACAGATGTTTTCTTGAAAATGAATGAAGTGAGCCTGTCATTTCCTAGAAAACAACTGGCAGAATTTGAAGCCAATGATACAGTTCAGACTTTCAAACAAAAGTAGGAAGTAGGGAAAATTTGTATCTACCACCATAAGTTTGACAGCTTCCCAGTAATTGTGTTTTTCTAATGAGATTTGTGATGATGTTAGTGAACATAATTTTTTAGTATTACAAAATGAAATATGTCAGTATTTGGAAGATCTACATAATTGCAAGAACTAGTATTTTTCAAGTGACAAGTAAAAGATTCTTTCAAAGTTTAAGCTAAACCAATAGATTTTAAAATAAAAGAGTATAAAAAGTTTGCAGATATGGTTTCAGATTTCATATTTCAACTAACCCTTAAGAAACTACCACTTGTTGAGAAGAAGAGCATGAGATGGGGATGCTCTGGGGTCTGAGCCAGACCTCGAATCCACATTCATATACATGCCCACACCCACCAGGCACCTACAGACACATGGGTACCTGCCAGACCCCATATCTATGCAGGCATTCGCACCTACACACAAGCTCTCACACAAATGGACGCTCCTGGACACAGATCCACATGCATGCTCCCTCTGCTCCACCTTCCCCCCAAATAAAGGAAAAGAAAAAAAACTACCACTTGTCAAGTGGTATAGTATCTAAGAAGAATATTCATAATTATCTGAAAAGGTTACTAAAATAATCCTTTTTCCAAGTGCATATCTCTGGTCAAATTTTCTTCATATATTTCAACTAAAATAACATAATGTTGAATACAGAAGCAGATATGAGACTCTATCTTTTATTAATCCAGACACTAAAGAGATGTACGAAGTATAACACAGTGACACTCTTCTCACTGATTTTTTTTGTTTTGGAAAATATAATTATTTTCATTAAAAATAGTTTATATTAATACAAATAGTTTTAAATTTTATGTTTTAATTTCTACTATGGTAACTATCAAAGTTATAACTCAGAAATAAAAATTCTTTACATCCCTTAAAATATTTTATTAATAAATATTAATATTTAATTATTAAGAATAAAAGTACAAAAGGATCCTGAGTCTGAAGAGTCTGAGAACTGCTATGCTAGATTTTCTAAGATTAAAGCCCTAATCACAAACCAACTGGAAAATATAAAGGTGGCTATTGTTTAGTACTTAATTTAATTGCCATGTTTAATGCCAATATTTTTGTGTGACTCATGTCTAAAATATGCCCATTCACATAAGCATGATAATCAGAATTATCTAATCTGCACAGAAATTTTCAGGCTAACTCTTTCTGCCTCTTGAATAGGCCATGCTTCTCTGTCTCATGGCCTTTGTGCAAAGTTGTTACCTCTGCCTGGAAAGCCCTCCCACCCCTTCTTCTAACAATTTTTATCAATTCCTCATATCTCAGCTCAGATGTCACTACCTCAGGGAAGCCTTTCCTGATCCATCCCTCCCAAACCTCTTACATCCAGATTTGATTTAGACTCCCTAATTCCTCTCATAGGCCCATGCATTTTTGTTTCATAACACGTATCACAATTTATATTTATGTATTTTCGAGGTGATTTGATTAATGCCTTTCTCCCCCTCTATATTTAAGCTCCACGAGGACAAGTTTCCTTTTTGCTTACTATTTTATCCTCAATTTGTATCACAGTGTTTGGCAGTATATATATATACACATACATATATACAGAATGAGTCAATTATTTTTCAATATGAAAACCACATATTGAGGCAAGGAAGAGTACATTTTATTGATTGTCCCATCATTTTAAATAGTTTTTCAAATTATCGACCATGAGTTGTGAGCGATCTGTTGAAAACAGTTTCTATTGGATGGACCTTTAAGTAAAAAGATATCTTAGGAGTACAGTCATTCTGAAAAAAAATTATATTGTTTGATTTGCTCACACAGGTGCCATTTCACAGAACTTTCTCCCAGCTTATGCTTCTTAGTTTCCAAGCTTTTTAAAAACTAAAATACAAAAAGACTTACTAATGGTTATGCTGAGTTTTTCTCTAAAAATACTTCTTATTAAATGCAGGAGAGATTGGATTTATATTGTATTATTTCTTTTGGGACTAATGGTACATTTTCCAACTTCAGAAATTGTTTTTAAGACCGCAGAAGTATCAGATTAAACTAATGTGACTACTTCAAGACAGTAGTATTTTATTCTGTTTTCCTTCCAAGAATGTAACTGTTAAAAATTACTAGTTATTTTTTTATTCCTCACTTTATAATTTATTAGCTGAAGAGATCATATTTCATTCTTCCACTTGAGTAACTTTTGTGTGTGTTTTCCTGCAGCAAAGACAAATAGTTTTTCATTTAAGGCTCCAGACTTTGGCCCTGTTTTAATTGGGAGACTTTGAGATTTGGATGAAGGCAGCATATTGTCCTTTCAGATAGCCAGGCAATATTTGCAAGATCTGTCTTGCAAACCCTTTTCAGATAAGTCTAGTATACTTTAACAGCAGTGCTTTCAGAATTTATAGCCTTACTTTAGAGCACTCAGTGTTGATCTTATTGCTGATCTCAAATGGTTTTGTTTTACACAGAAACAAATGGATATCAATGCTGCTATTCAAGCCTTGATTGAATCACATACTGCTCTACAGATGGAGGTAATGTTTTGGACTTTATTTACATTGGCACTCTCAATATACAAATTAAACAGAATATTTTTGGAGGTCAAAATATGGCTTTATCTCAAATATTATATTTAAAACAGACTTTTAAAAATGAAGCCATTTTTAATGACAAAATAAGTGATTTTAATAAATAGAAATATGTACAAAGGATTTTTAAGGAAAATATTTAAAACAAAAATGTAATATTGTTAAAATATTTTTTAATAAGGAATTGGAACTGTAGAAGAAAATAGTTAAATAAAGTTGGCCATTTCTTAAAATGGGACCTATCATCACTATTTATATTTCTTATTTAGACTAATTATTCTATGTGTAACTTTTTTAAAAAACATTATGCAGTAGTCATAGTAATTGTTAAGTTTTATATGAACTTGAAAACTAGACTTTTGAGTATAAATTTAATCTCTTATTTAGGATCAAGATTAATAAAACATACGCATATACCTATATTTAAATACACTCATTGCACACAATAGGAATACATTTTTTTTTCTGCCTTGATCCATGTTGATCATTAGAGTTACTGGCTGGTGATGGCTACTCTATGCTTTTTTGCTAATATGATTCTTATGATGACTTGGCAGAGCTATCAGAATACTGAAGTGACTTTAATTGACTACAGTGCAGAGATATTCAAAACCCTGAACTACCTTAGCAATTTACTGCGCACCATCAAGAATCCTCTTGGCACAAGAGATAACCCAGCACGAACCTGCAAAGATTTGCTTAACTGTGAACACAAAATGTCAGATGGTAAGTTCTTGGTTTCCTCAAACTCTGATGTATGATTTAATTTGATTATTCCAGTGTTTTTGAGATTTGCAGTGTTTCATTCCAAATATTATTTATTTTGGTAAAAAGCTGGCAGAAGGCACTTTAATTTCAAGAACCAGATACTCTTAGAGGGAGACATGCTTTTGATGTCAAAGGATCCTATCTAAGGGCTTACAATACGAAGGTCTTCTAATTAATACCCAGCCTTATGGATGCCTTACTTTTCCCAGTCCACCCCTTACTATATCCCTTGCTTGCACTTTGTTCTTAGAATGTATCACATGATGTTAAAAATTAAAACAGGCAGGGCAAACCTTTGGGTTGGCAGACAGGAGCACCTATCAGGACCACCAAAGTTGGCAACAGAAAGACAGATATCATAGAACCCCCTCCACCACACCTCCTAAAATTATAGTTTTTAAACAAAATGGAATTTAAAAGCCTCATTTCACAATTAGTGACTATGAAGGAAAAGTGGTTTGTTATTCTTGGAATTTTCTTATGCCCTCACTGGTATCCCGATATCCATTAACCAGAGGTACAAAAATGAATTTAGAGTATAACCATCATGGAAAAATTAAAGCAAGTAGATCAGTCATCATTATCTGATGATAAGTAGGGGAAACCCTGTCTGCTACAACATGTCATTTAATTTTAATTTCTATTTGATCTATGGTCAGCTGTACAATCAATATTAGTAGCTATCATTTTTTGTTAAAAACTCTAGTCCCAATACAATGACACATAAGCCTAATTTTTAAAAAAAAATTGTTATGTCATTCTGGGGGGTAAATAGTAGTATTATTTTAATTTATATATACATATACACCACACATACACATTCTTGTCCAAAATCATGTTTTCATTCTGCGCAATTAAATATTAACTTTATTTAATAAAATGCTTAATTATATATATATAAATGTAAATAAAACTAAATATATAGTTTGCTTAGATCACTATAACAACTAAAATAATATTTACAGTTATAGTTGCCAATAGTAATTCTAAGTTTGATTCTTTCCCATATTTGAGAGCATAAAAGTGCAATTCTATAGAATTGAAAGCAATGAAAACATTATAAGATAATACAGATCGATGAAAGCTGATTCAAGGTCTGCCTTCCTGATAGGAGAAATAGCTAAGTGGTGTGGATTGCAAGATATCAGAAAAGTCTTATGCCCAAAAATTCTTTCATCGCTATGAGACAGTAAGTACTATTTAGAAACACAAAACAGCAAGGAAGAGGAATATGATAGAAAGTGGAGTGGAGGTGACATTTTAAATATAGTTAGATAAGGCATCTCTGAGAAACTGACATTTGAGCAAAAT
>NW_006441955.1:30519149-30545958 GCF_000325575.1 Pteropus alecto | reverse complement strand
TCTGGGCAGAAAGAATAAAGGCAAAAGCTCTAGGCCTGAGAATATATTTAGCATATTCTGTGATTAGCAAGAAGGCCAGTGTGGCTGGAAGAGAGTGTATAAAGGGGAGACTGGTAGGAAATAAAGTCAAAAAGATATCAAGAAACTAGATTATATAGAATTTTGTTGACTACTCAGAAGATTCCAGCTTTTCCTCTGAATAAAATGAGAAGCTACTAAAAGATTTTGAGCAAAGAAATAACATGATTTTACTTAGATTTTTAGAATGTTGCTCTGGCTGATGTATTGCAAGTATAATAAAGACAAGAGTAGAAGAAGCCAATGAGAATGCTATTGAAATAATTCAGGTAAAAGATGATGATAGGTTGGACTAGAATTGGTAGCAGGGAAAGGCATAAGAAATGGTCACATCTTTGGTTGTGCTTTAAAGTAAAGCCAGCAGTTATTGTTGATAATTTGGATGTGGGTTGTTAACCTAAAAATAAAAGGCCAAAATGAAAGACAACGTGTATTTTTTTGAGATCCAAAAGAATAGCTATTCAGGAAGCAGCTGATTCAGGCTGAAACCCAAATAGTGTTCCAATTAGGGGGCAAAGACAACGGGTTTTTGTGAGAAAAGGAAGAGGTATGATTACATGAATAAAAGGGTTTTTATGAGAAAAGGAAGAGGTATGATTACTTGAATAAAAGGAAAGAATTTCTATTGGTGTTAATAAGTCAACAAAGGAATTTCTACAGATGCAAATAAGCTAAGTTAATTTTTAGCTATATGTGGTGATGCTAATTCTAAAGAACGTCTTTAATTTTCAGGTCAGTAATGAGAATGTCTGTTTTCTTGTTAGCTTTGTAAAGAGTTGTTTGGAATACAACAGTTGGTTTGGCCCCGTTCAAAAGTTATTTTGCCCAATTTAAACATTCCAAAGGGTTGAGGAGTAAGACAGGTAAGGCGATTCTTCTGGGATGGCAGCTCTGACTCCATTTTGAAGTGGCCTCATTTATATTATTTTTCACAGGGTTATGAGAGAAATAGAGAAATAGAATATAGAGGATGACTCTAAGGTTTTTGACTAGAGACTAGAAGGATAGGGTTGCTGTTAATAGAAATGGAGAAGCCAGTTTGGAGAAAGATCAGGAGTTCTGTTTTGGATATATTTCGTTGGAGATACCGTTAGGCATTCAAGTAAGGATTCAAGTAGGTAGTTGGCTATTCAGGAGAGAGGTCAAGAGAGAGATGGCTAGAGTTAAAAAATTTTCACTGGGGTAGAGGAAAAAAATTACTAAGTAATTTGCATGTAAATAGTATCTAATATCCTGATACTGCTTAAGACTAAAGAGTAGGTAAAGAAAGGAAATTGAAGAGGTCTAAATACTGTGCCTTGGGGCTCTCCAGTGTTTAGAGATCAAGGAGATGAGGGGGAACTAGCAGAGAGAACTTAAGAAGCTATACCTGAGATAGGAGGAACTAGCAGAGAGAACTTAAGAAGCTATACCTGAGATAGGAGGAAAACTAGATGAATGTGGAGTGATGAAAATTTTTGCCTGAGGAGGAAGGAATCAACTGAGTCAACGTCAAGAAAGGCAAAGACTGAAAAAGGATTCTGGATTTAACAATGTGAAGATCTCTGATCATCTCACAAGAGAAGTTTAAAGGAATGGTAGTGGTTAAAACCTTATTAGATTTTAAAAGAAAATGGTGGAGCCAGGGAGTTTCCACACCCAGTAATGAAGCAGATAATTCAAATTGCCTGGCTAAATTTAAAAATAAAATTAAGTTAAAGCATTGAATAGCTAACAAAATAGTGAGGAACTTTGAAGCCAAGATTTTGAAGAAAAGAGAGAGATAAACACAATACTTAGAGCTATTTTTGCCCTGAGTGTATTCAGAAACTGAGTAGTGCTTTTGGTGGCCTCATAAGGTCGGGGTCAAAAATATGGAAATATGTGGCCGACCAAAGATACTTAAGTTTTCAAAGGACTCCACTCTAGGAAGAAAACAGACAGTCATGCAAATTGTACATAGCTTTACATCGTTGAAATGGTTCAGAAAAATCTGAAAGTTTCAACTTGGACTAAGATAGTTCCAGATTGCTCATATTGCCATGATACCATCATCCCAGTGCTCAATATATTTCCACAAATAATTTCTCAGATATAGTTCCCGGCACACAATCAATGATAACCAGGCATACAGGTTGACAAATCATCATGAACGAGAACTGGCAGAAACAGCAGACAACAGAAGCACACTCAAAAGAAAAAATAAGAGAGGAAAGATTTGAAACTGAAGGTAAAATAGATAAGAGAAGCCTTATATAACAACACAGTATACTCAAAGTAATAAGAAAGAAGGCAGAATATATGTGTGCAAGTACAGATAGGTGGGTAAATGTAATTGTGAAAACTTATGTAAGTTTTCTTCAAATTGCTTCAGCTATCTCAGTGAAATTGAAGATTAGCAATTAACAATAAGGAGAAAGGAATAGTATAATAAATTTGAGGAGAAAAGAAAAGGTTTTAAATAGTTAATTAAATAGGAGTGACAGAGGAAATGAACTAGAGAAGGATAGATAGTATTGTTGTCTGGCAGGCTTACAAACATTTGCATTTAAAGTAAGCCAGTCAGCATAGTGGTATTTTTCTGCAGCCACATTTACCCATCTTAGCTGCCTAGGCATAGATTAGCACAAAATTGAATGCTCTGAAGGTGGCAAAGAAGGATAAGAAAGACACCTTCCTGACTCCAAATACAATAGTAAACAGGCTGTGGCAGAACTTGAAAGGGCTGCAAGGGAAGCAGTGTCCTCAACGGAGAGCCAGTTTTGTGTTAGAACATTTAGGCCTACAAAGGTATATTAGGGTACCAGGCTTTATTTATAGCTCAGCATATCCTGAAAAAATTACAAAGACCCTACACTTTATACAACATAATGCCTGAATTCAAAGCATTCCACCCCATATAACAATGAGAGTTTGCTTGATGGACAACTTTTTATAAAGAATTTACTGGCTCACATAGTAGTAGGAAACTATTTCTTGGAAGAAATGAGGTTGTAAGCAAAGGTATATTTACTCCATTACATAAGACAAGAAGCCTGCGTCAGATCCTTCTGCATCAGAAAAATTCAGCTCTAATTTCTACAAATTTGACAAAATGTTCAAAATTCTGAGGAAATGGGGTGAAAAAGGAACTAGGGGGTAGGATCATTTTCACCCCTTTCTTCTATATTTCAATAGATCGGTGATTCTCCAGATGTGGTCCCTGGACCAGAATTAGATTTTGTTGAAATGCAGATTCTCACGCCCCACTCCATACTTAATGAATCAGCTGCTCTGGGGTGGGGGTCCAGCTATCTGTGTTTTCACAGGTGGTTCTAATGCCCCTGAAGTTTGAAAACTACTGCGATAGAGGACAGTCCCTTCCTCCTGGAGCTACCAATTCAGCAAATATTCATTTTGAAGCATTAGTAGAATAGTAGATGGGAGAATTCTGAAGTCTAAAATAATAGATTAAAGGAAGCCCAGGATGAGCTAGAGGAATCTTTGCTACTGAGTAAGGGTGGAACAGACAAGAATTTCTACCTATTGTAGACATGGCATTTGACAAACTCTGATCACCTTGCCTTTGTAACAGAAAAAAACACGGCTACCTCATTCAGAAATTTCTGTCCTTTGCAGTTGGAATAAGGTGCAGTTTCAATACTCTGAGTCCATTACTCAGGAATTAAGATGCTAGCTTAATACGTTTTCGGCCTTAGTATTTCTTGTAGACTAACTTTAGGGCCCATTCGATTTTCCTAGGCCTCAGTGGAGGCAAAGGTTGGCGGTCTTACACTGCCTATAGGGACTTCAGTTTTTCCCACTTACAAATCTGATGAAGAAAGCACCAAAGTGATAACCATTTAACTGTATAGTTATCTTTATGAAAACAAAAACTATTGTTACTGTATTATTTTTATTTTAATTATCATAGATACATTTTATCACAGGGAGATTGAAGAAGTTGCTTTTATTTTTTAAGTATATATATTCAACAGAAATATACACATATACCACATTAAGTGTAACTTTTCTATTAACCATGTAACTTTATACAATTTGCTTTAAACTGCTGTGCTCATCTTATCTGTAGAATGAAGTAATAAATTCAGCCATTCTTTCATTTTTTATTAAAATTATGAAATGCCCTTAAATTGATAGGTATGTGAAAAATACAATATTTTCAGTATTAATTTTACATAATTCTTGCAGCTTCCATTTATTCACAAAATATAAATATATTTATAATCTAAGTTTTTTTACAGGTAAAACAAAATATATATTTAAAGTATCATGATAATGTGTAAGAATGGTTCAAATATATTTTAGTATGACATTTAAATATCTTTATGTTTTACAATAAATTAATAGGGAAGTACTGGATTGATCCAAATCTCGGATGCCCTTCAGATGCCATTGAGGTTTTTTGCAATTTTAGTGCTGGTGGTCAGACATGTGTATCTCCTGTTTCTGTGACAAAGGTATGCACTGAACTTTAGAATGCATGTCAGTACTTGCCCAGTATCAGTAAACAATGACTTTTAAAATTCTGTCACTTTAAGTATGATTTTATGAATAGAAGCAAGGTACCATTCTCTACCATAGGTAAGAAAGAAAGGGACCATTCTCTACCATATGTAAGAAAGAAATTTTTTGTTTTTAAAAAATGATCCTAGTAAATCTCGACATTTTGATTGTGCATTTTTATGACTGGCTTACCTTGGCTCACTCTATTGATTATGCTTTTTAAGTTTCTTTTAAAAATGTGGGGCATATGTTTTTATGCACACACATACATTAGAAAATCCCCAAACAGCTGCAGAGTTTGTAATCAGTAATCAGTTTCCTAAAGTTTTACTGAAAATTACAACATCATTAAAAAAAGAATTTTGCCACAAAACTTGCCTTTTTTGGTGACAGCAAAAATAACCTGCCTTAAACATCCATTGACTATAATTTAAAACTCTTTTCAAGTATAATTCTATAAACCAAATTTTTTAAATGATTGGAAGTTCGTTTGGTATAACACTGGGTATTACAACAAGCATTTATAAAATCTAAAGCTTAGTTCTACTTATGACATATTTAAAAAAGCAAAACTGCATTTCTTTATTTTTCTGGTTTAAACCAGTTTGGTATTATCAAGAACTTATTTCTCATTGACAAAGAACTGATATACAAGCCTATTGTGTGTTTTGTCCCTTATATAAGGCAGCAGTTAAAATGTGCCATCCATTAGTCCGACTTCTTATCGTTAGCCTGCTCTCTCCTCCTAAAATATCTCCCTTTATTCATTCCCTTCATCTCAATAGTCATTCACCATTATTGCCCTCAAAGCAGAGGAAGTAAGGATTCTTCTATTTTTAGGAAATCTGTTTACCACTATTGAAAAGAAGCATGATAGTCATACTTCCCAAATATCCACATGATCATCTTCACTCTCTTAGATTTGGCCCAGAATTTTTATTCGGATTAGCATAGAAGAAAGGCCGAGGCGGGGGAGGGATGGGAGGGTGGAAGGGAAGTAGGAGCAGTAAAAGAGATGCACTTTAATTCTTTCCTTTACTGAATTAGTTCTCCCATCTCTCCTATCAATAAACTCCACCTGAGAAAGACTGAGCAGATAGTGGAAGAAGAGTAGACTTGGAATCAGGAACCTGGGTTCTAGTTTGTATTCCTCTAATAACCTGAGAAATGATACTGTAAGCCACCAGAGAGCCTAGTCTATGCCAGATATTATGCTAGATAAATGACATTTGGCACCTCAAATCCTCAAAACGATCCTGTCATGGTAATGGTACCCAACTTGACCAGCAAGGAGACTAAAGCTCAGAAAAGTTAAATATGTTATGTCTGTGATTCTCATTTATTAAATTAAGGCACTTAAATTACTTAAACTCTAATGTTCCCTATGACAGTCCTTTGTGTTTTCATCCTATGCTCTTCCTTTGCCCTTTCTCTCTTTTCCTGGGCTTTTCCTTTTTATATTGTTGTCATTTTATTTTATTTTCTTCTCTGTTACTTCATAACCAATATTTTTCTAATTTTGTTTGGAAATTAATATAAATTACTCAGTAGAAACCATTTATATTTGTTATGACCACATCCCTGAGTGAATAATGCTAAAATAATAATAGTAATAATAATAATATGTCTAAAACTAAAGAAAAATATTCTTTGCCTAAGCCTTGAAAATCTACAATCAGACCTTCTTCTTGCAATTTTGCCCTATATTTTTCACCTTATTAGTTAATGCTTATTTGTGCATTCATTCATTCAATAAACATTTATTGATGACTTATTATATGACTGTAACTGCATTAGAGTTAGCAGCACAAAGAATAAAATTCTGTCCTTGTCTTTAAAGGCTCTCATAGTTAAAGTTACTCACCCCAGCTATTATTACAACTTGTAACTTATGTTTGAAAACAAAAAAATACCTTCAAATGGAAGTATAAAGGCAATTTCTTACTTTTACGAAAAAATTATTAAAGCATTAATCAACAACAAATTGCTAATGCATTTTAGATAACATTGTAAAAATTACTTTTGTTTTTTTTGTCTTATCTGATAGCCTAGTGGTACACTGAAGCCAGTTCAGACTGGCTCAGGAGAGCCTATAGTTAACATCTCCCAACTTCATGTTTAATGGCACCACATTTATAGCCTGAAATCAGCTATGGTGAGAATATTTATACCATGAAAACCAAAAAATCTGTAAATCAGGGATTCACACACACACACACACACACGCACACACACACACACACACTCACACCACCTCTGCAAGAGCCAGTGGTTAAGCATTTGCTAGCACACTAATGACCACACACACACACACACACACACACACCCCACCTCTGCAAGAGCCAGTGATTAAGCATTTGCTAGCACACTAATGATTGGCATTTAAATGCCAAGAAAAGTAGCTTTCTCAAGGCTGCCTTTCAAGGACTTTCCTCAAATTTTCCAAACTACAAGTTCATCAATTGCCACATCTTATAACCTGCATATTGTTTCCATGACATTAGTTGGAGTTTGGAGTTGGAAAAGTCCAGATGAATTTCCTTCATTTACTGAGCTCAGAAGCCACCCAAATCATCACCATTCACTGTCTAAACACTCCAGTGTGGACAAGTGCTCAGACAAGTGGCTCCGGATTGCCTATTGGTTTCAAGGGATGGAATGGCCACATTTTTGAAGAAAACACTCTACTTGAACCTAAAGTACTTTCAGATGACTGCAAGGTAAGGGAATGGCACTTTTAGAATTGTTCAATTTAACTAACTTAAAATTTATAAAACTATCAAATTAAAATGCGAGTAAGCCTTTAATTGTAAACTGCAACTATATAAGGGTAGTAAGTTTTAATGTGCTGATTTGTAATAACTAAACATTTTTTAGAATCAATCATTTGCTTAAATCCTATCTTGTCAACTTTTGTCACACCCATTGGTCATCCATGATTTTTATATGCAAAACAGGTATTAATACTTTAATTTTTATTTTCTGTCTGAAATAATTATATCACACCTGGATGGAGAGATAGATGATTGATAGATAGATAGATAGATAGATAGATAGATAGATAGATAGATAGAGCAAACATATAGATAAATAGGTTTCTATATTTTTCACCACTGTGATTCTGCATCTCATTATTTCATGGAAGATAGATTATAGAGGCAAGTCAGTTTTATTTCATTGTGTCAGTCCCTACACCTGATGTCAAATATGGTTACAATTGCAGATTGACTGGCCCTACCAATCAATATTTGAATCATAGACCATTTTTCCTATTAAAATTAAATTATAAAAGTTAGGAACAACTTATAATTTTAAAACATTGTGTTATAGAGCAGGTATTGACAATCTATGGTTCACAGACCAAATCCAGCCCACCACTTGTTTCTGTAAATAAATGTTATTGGAACAGAGCCGCATTCATTTGTTTACTTATTATGTATGGCTGTTATCACACTACAATGACAGAGTTGAGTAAATGCAACAGACTGTATGCTCCACAAAACCTATGTTTACTATCTAGCCCTTTACAGAAGCATTTTCCAACCCCTGTTATAGAGAATAGAGTTGCCTTCTTTACATACATATTATTAATGACTTCGAGTGGCTTGATTTCCTGTTCTTGTGTAGTATGAAGCCCATGATTTAATATCTGTTATCATTTCCAGGGAAATGTTTTTATAACATTTCGTTTCCGGCAAACAGTGCTTGGGTATTTGAAAAATCTTAGGCAAACTGTCAGAAGTAGGTGGCTCATTCTCTGTAAGCAAAGATCAATATTACCAACAAATTCATTTAACTTTTACAATTTTGTCCAAAAACTTTCAGTGACACTACTGTCTCGAAGACACAATCCAAACCTATCAGCTCTCTATTCAGCACTTAGGATCCAACCTACCAAACTAATCTATTCTTCATCATCATCACTATCATCACCATCTCAACAATTCCTACTGTTAGTTATTATATGGCAGATACCATGTATTACATACATTATTTTATTTAATTATAACAGCTTTGTGAAAAAATTATTAGTCTCATTTTATAGGTAAGAAAATGAAGGCACAGAGATGTTAAGTAACTTGCTTGCATAACTAGCTAGTGTATGCAACTCCAAAGCTTATGCCACACTCTACTGCTAGGGACTTTTAATTGAAATCTCATTTAATCTTTACAACCCTGTGAGGTAGTTTTTTATTATTCCCATATTACATGTGAGGAGAATGATAGTACCTGAATTTCTATAAAAATCTCTTCCAGGACAAAATCTGTCCACTTAAACCCCATGTTACGCTTATTTTCACAACCACCTTCTACTTTTCCAATTCTTTTTTGTTGTTTTCTTTTGTTTTGTTTTACTCATGTCATTTCTTTTCTCTGAAATGCCCTTCTCTAGCTCTCTAACCAAGTGGAAATTTTAGGCATACTTTAAGGCCCATCTTAAATTCTGAATTCTCAATTCAGAAAACTTTCCCTGACTACTCCAGTTGGAAATGAGGAATTTAGCACTCATTGTCTACATTATTTATATTATACTTACCATATGTGGTCTTCTATTATAGCTATTTGTTTATGTTTTTTCTCTCACCCATTAGATTTATAAGCTGCTGGAATTCGGAAGCCAGAACTAATTTATTCATCTTTATATTTCCCAAGCACTGTAAGAAAATAGAGGATTACATCTTACTTGTGCCAAATCTTCTTAGTGTTTAATAAATATTTCTTGAAAGATTTAATAAGTTAAATATAACAGTGTCTTACACAAAGAACTCTAGTTCTAGTTATACCACCAGGCTTATGACTTTAGTAATTTATCTTCAGTAAGTTTCAGTTGCCAAAACTTAAAATGGAATTTATAGCTTAAATAATCTCTAAAATTTCTTCAAATTTTAAAATTTATCCCATGATAATCCTGTGAACGAGTAAGTGAATAAACTTCTGAAAGCGTCACAAAACTAGTCAATTATGTTTCTCTTTTTTGTCTTATTGAATTTTAATCGTTGGTAAATTAATGATAGTTTTTGTTCCATAATAGAATTTATCAGAAACAAAAGAGCATACAGTAATAAGAGAAACAGAAAGGCCTAGAAAGAAGAAAGGAAAGAAAGAAACTATATAAATAGTAACCATAAAATGGAAAAAAAGGAACCCAAAAGATAATTTAACAGAATTATAATTTACTTCTGACTGAAGCAATTCTGGTTTAAAGTACAGAGAGGTTGAGATAACTCATTTCCTTTCATCCAAAGAAAATGCCCATCCTGAAGAATCATTCCCAAATAAAGGAACACAGAACAAGTGGGTATTAATCATATTAGAAATAGTGCAGCTTTTTATTTTATATCTGGTCCAGTGATTCACAGACAATAGCAGCAGAAAGCTAGCCTTAGCCTCTGAAACTGAAAAATCAGATCACACAGTACAGTTTAGAGAAAACAGTAAGTACATGTTTTTAATTACTCACAGTAATTGTTACCATTTATTGAGCACTGTGCCAGGCATTGTTCTACACACTTTCCGTTCATTATGTCTAATCCTCAAAATAAGCCCACGTTGTCTATAAAAAGCATTGCCTGCTGAGAATGACTGTTAATGAAACAATTACTTATTAAAGCATTTTGTTCTTATTTTACAGATTCAAGATGGCAGCTGGCATAAGGCAAAATTCCTTTTTCATACCCAGGACCCTAATCAACTTCCACTAATCGAAATACAAAAAGTTCTTCATCTCAGAACTGAACAAAAGTACTACATTGAAAGCAGTTCTGTATGCTTTCTCTAAAGTCTCTGAATTAGTTCTGAATTCAAGCCGTTGACCAGGTAATTGCTGCAGAGAGAAAAATACAGACAGAAAGATACCATCATTATGAAATGCATGGAATAAAGCATTGGCTATATTTTAAAGAATCTCAGGAAGAAAAAAGACTTCCTCCTAAGAAGGAGAAAAGGCATTCTTTAAAGGACTATAATTGATAAAGTATTTAATTCTTTTAAAAAATATATTGACCTGAATTTCCTTAGAGAATCCTTAGAACCAAAAATTTATAAACATGGAATTCTTCAGGGTATCCTATATTTTTTGACTATCTGAGAACAAAGTACCCATTAGACAGCTGGAGATGCAGAGCACTATGGAGCAATACAGGCTAATGTTCCCAAATGTGCAATGCTTCTGTCTAAAAATGATAAGCCACAGTGTAATATGTCTTATTTTCCCAAATACTAAGCTGTATTCAGGTCCCCAATGGGCATATACATCTTAGCTGGTGGTACACTACCTCTTATGTGTTGCCTTTTTGTGTTGCTTGGTGCTCTTTCTAAAAAAGGTGCTTGTGGCTTTTGTAGACAATTTTATTTCTTTTTTTGTCTTTGTCATTCTTTAAGAGTATATGTACTGGTTACATCAAGGTATGTTTTGGTTGTTAGTACTTATTTTAATTTCTTTGGTCACATACTTAAAACAAGTAAAACATTATTTATGTGAAATCCTTGATCTATTTTAAAATTCTCTTTGTGGATATGGAAGCAAAGCCAATACATTGTGACCTGTGCTTATGAACAAGAGAATTGGGAGGTTTCTTTTGTTTTTGTTTTATTTTTTAAATTGTTGTAAAAATTGTTATAGGCCAGCTACATCCAGTAGTAGGTTTGGGTTAGAGTTTGAGAGTTGTGATATACTATTTTTTAAAATCCTTGATCATCTGGAATGATACTTTGTGTATATATATTTTGTAAAGTTTTGATTAGCAAATCTTTTGAAATTGCTGCTGTTTTAAATTATAATAACTTTATATTTGTGCTTCATAGAAATTACATGTTTTGTAGTATTCATTGATTTTTCTTTCACTGTTCTTAAATATAATGTGTTGGGACCTAATTTACCAGTCATCAAAGCAACATCCAGGGGAAAAAAAAAACAACAGTCTTTTGCCCTTTAAAATAGATTCAGCCAATTCAGACTTTCCTTGTTTTCAGAGAATGTTCTGTATTAAAAGAAAAATGTTATACCTTTGGTATATAGAAAAGCTTGTACATCCATTATAAACATACCTTTAGCCATAGCAAACCACACTTATCTATAATAAAAACGTGCTTTAAATCTGTTTTGGTTGTATTTGTTTTTTTCTTTTATTGCTATATTCTTTTATTATGTATGATAACCTCTCTGGGATAGCCCTTCTCTATTATGTATACATTATTAGAAAGTATCTGTTCCATACATATTAAAGGACCATAGAGCCTATTTCTTATTTGCACATAATGGTGTCATAGCGCAGAAATAAACCGTCCCATATGTGGTCAATTGATTTTCAACAAGGATGCCAAGACCATTCAATGGGAAAGGACAGTTTTTTCAACAAATGCTGCTGGGAAAACTGGATATCCAGATGCAAAAGAATGAAGTTGGACCCTTACTTTACATCAGGGGTCCTCAACCCCCAGGCCATGGACCAGTACTAGTCTGTGGCCTGTTAGGAACCAGGCCACACAGCAGGAGGTGAGCCGTGGGCGAGCCAGCAAAGCTTCATCTGTATTTTCAACTGCTCCCCAGTGCTAGATCTCTACCCCAGCTCCACCTCAGGTCATCAAGTATTAGATTCCCATAGGAGCACCAGTCCCTGGTGCCAAAAATATTGGGGACTGCTACTTTATGTCATATACAAAAATCAACTCAAAATGGATTAAAGTCCTAAATGTAAGAGCTGAAACTATAAAACTTTTAGAAAAAACATAGGAGAAAGCCTTCAAGACATTGGATTTGGCAATGACTTCTCAGAGATGACACCAAAAGCACAATCAACAAAGTAAACAATGAATTGAACTACATCAAAATTAAAAGCTTCTGTACGTCAAAAGACACTGTCAAGAGAGTGAAAAGATATCCCACAGAATGGGATAAAAGACTGCAAATCATGTATCTGATAAGGGATTACTATCCAGAATATAAGAACTCACACAACTCAAACAAACAAACCAAAAAAAAGACAACCCAACCGAAAAATAGGCAAAGGATTTAATAGACATTCCTCCAAAGAAGAAATACAAATTGCCAATAAATGGAAGGATGCTCAATGTCACTAGTCATTAGGAAAATGCAAATCAACACCATAGTTAGATACCACTTCACACCCATTATGGTGGCTGATATCCTAAAAAACGAAAGAAAGAAAATAACAAATGTTGGTTAGGATGCGTAGAAATTGGAACCCTGTACTTTGCTGGTGGGAATATAAAATGGTGCAGCTATAGTAAAAAAATAGTTTAGAGTTCCTCGAAAGTTAAACACAGAATTACCATATAATCTAGAAATTCTACTTCATGTATATATACCCAAAAGAATTGAAAGAATAGAAAGAATTGAAAGAATTGAAAGAATGTACACTAGTGTTCATAGGGGTATTATTTAGAATAGCCAAAACATGGAAACAATCTAAATGTGCATCAACAGAGGAATTGATAAACAAAATGTGGTGTGTACATACAATGGAAAATTATTCATCCTTAAAAAGGAATGAAATTCTGATATCTGCAACAATATTGATGTACCTTGAAACATTTTGCTAAGTTAAATAAACCAAACAAAAAAGGACAAATATTGTATGATTCCACATCTGAAGTACCAAGAATAAACAAATTTATAGACAGAAAATACAATAGAGGTTACTACTAGAAGCTGGATGATGTGAGAATGGAGAATTGTTTTGGAAGAGTATAGAGTTTCTGTTTGGGGTGATGACAAAGTTCTGGAGATGGATGGTAATGCTGATTGTATAACAATATGAATGTACTAAATGCAACTGAATTGTACATTTTAAGTGATTAAAATGACCAATTTTGTATTGTATATTTCACCACAACTTTTTAATGGGGCTATGGCAAAGATATCTGATTACCTGCTTAAGGAACATAGAAATGGTTTTAAAAAAAGAGCAGAGGTTGATTTTAAATGAAAGAAATCATAGTTCATACTCAAATTTCAGTCTTCACGCTATACTTTCTGTTACCCACCCCACCCCCAAAAAAACTCATTTCACAGACATAAATGATTTTCTTAGATATCATTTAAGAAATAGGTATAAAATGAAAACACCTTACTTTGTTTTGTGTTCCTAAGAATATTAAAGAAATTTTCAATCAACATAATCATAAACAGCATAATATAGTAGTTGAGTACTCTGAGGAGTAGCTATATGACTTTGAGTGCATTATACATTGCCTCAGTTTCTTCACTATAAAATGGGGATAATAAAAGTATGTATTAGGTTCTCCAGAAAAACAGAACCAGTAGGAGAGATGGAGAACAAGAGAGATATAGAGACAGTTTATATTATAATAATATATACCTATTTTTATAATATATTATACATAACATATTTATGTATAATACATTATTACGTATAATATAGAGATTGATTGTGATGAAATGGCTCACACAATTATGAAGTCCTACAATCTAGAGAACCAGGAAAGCCAGTGGTGTAATTCAGTTAGGCCCAAAGGCCTCAGAACCAGGGCAGCCAATGGTTTAAAACCCACCTGGGGGTCAGAGAAGATGAGATTTCCCAAGCAGGCAGACAGAGAGCAAAAAGGAGCAAATTCCTCCTTCCTCTGACTTGTATTCTTTTTTTATTAAATTTATTGGGGTGACATTGATTAATATTATATAGCTCTCAAGTGTACAATCCAATAAGACGTCATATATATATTGCTTGTGTGTTCACCACTCAAAGTTAAATTTCCTTCCATCACCATATATTTGACCCCCTTTACCCCTATCCCCTCCCCTTCCCTCTGGTAGCCACCAATCTGCTGTCTGTGTCCATGAGTCTCTGTTGTCTGTCATGTTTATTGCTTTCAGTTTTATATCCCATATACAAGTGAAATAATATGTTCTTAACATTTTTGTCTGACTTATTTCACTTAGCATGATACTCTCAAGATCTATCCATGTTGTCACAAATGGCAGTACTTCATCTTTTCTCATGGCTGAGTAACATTCCATTGTACATACATATCACATCTTTTTTATCCAATCATCTATTAAGGGACACTTCAGTTTCCATTTCTTGACCACTGTGTACAATGCTGCTATGAACATCAGGGTGCATATATCTTTGTGGATATTTTCAAATTTGTTGGGTAGATACCCAGAAGAAGTGTTGCTGGGTCATATAGTAATCCTATTCTTAATTTTTTGAGGAACCTTCATAATGTTTTCCATAGCTATCTTTGTTCTATTCAAACTTTCAATGGTTGGAATGATGCCCACCCACATGAGAGGGGCAATTTACTGAGTTCACTAATCTCATTCAGAAACACCCTCACAGACATACCCAGAAATATTTTTTAATCTGAGCACCCTCTGGCCAGTAAAAATTGACATAAAATTAACCATTGTACTACCTCACTTGATTGTTGAGTGGATTCAGTAAATTAACATGAGAAAGCACTTAAAACTGAGCCTGGCACAAAGTAATTGCATTAGTTGCTGTTGACTTAAAGTCCATATCTGATTATTCTAGTATCTGCGTGTCCTAAAGTTATTTTTATATTGTCTACTTTTTTCTTTTAGTTTCCAGTTATTCTTGTGCCTGGCATATATAACATTTTTTTATTAAATGTCATACATCATATGTAAAAACTTTCAGAATCTTTTAATTATAATTCCTCTCTCCTGAGATCATTTTCTTTTGGCAGGCAGTTGGATCCAATTGTGATTGAGATAGTCAAGACTGGGCTTTGGGCCATTTGATGGCTGCTCTATTTCTAATTTTTCATTATTCCCCTAGGGTAGTGCTTGAGGTATCTCAAGAGAAAACCTATGGTGCAGGGACCCTATCCTCCTTTTTCAGTTCTGAACTGCAAAGTTTCTTCTCATTCTCCTCCCCACTCTCCCATGCTGTCAGTCTTGAAGACCGCCAAAAGCTCTAGGACACATTTTTGCTGCTCAGCAATTTTCCCCAGGAAAAAAGTGCTGGAAAAGGTCCCCTTTACTTTAGTACATTTCTTTCTTCCTAACTTATTATCTACCCCTGACTGTTTTGGACAATCGTTAATGCTGTCAAACATCTATTTGTTATATTTACCCAGACCTTATAGTTCTTAGCACCATGTTTAGTCTGATATGGGCAATTTCATCATAATTAGAAGCAGAAGTTTTCTTATCTATAAAAAGGGAGAAAACTTCCTGTCCTTTATTCTATTTCTTAGTAGTTGCTATGTGGATTACAGTATTAAGCTCTAATTTATCACAATCTACTTAGAGCTAATACTGAATTATTTAAAATAAAATGTGAGAACCATGTAACAGTATACTTCCACTTAATCCCCTCATTCTTTGAGTTATTGTCATATGTAGTACATTTGCATACAGTATAAATCCAACAATATAGGATTATAATTTTTGCTTTAAACGTTTCTATATTTGTTAAATTATAAGAATAAAATTAAAAATATATTTTTTTTTTCTGTAGAGGTAAGTTACCATGTGATATCATTCCCTTTCACCTGAAGAATTTTTTTTTTTGCTAATTCTTGTAGGTTTGCTGATGATTAATTTTGATTTTTGTCTTTATTTCCCCTTTATTTTTGAAAGATATTTTCTCTAGATATAGAATTCTTGATTGCATTTTTTTCAGCAGTTTGGATATATCAACCTAATGTCTCTAGCCTCTATTGTTTGTGATGAAAAGTTAGCCATCATTCACATTGTTATTCCCCATATGTAATAGGTCATCTTTCTCTTGCTTCATTCAAGATCACTTTTTCTTTGGCTTTTACCAATTTATCTATTAAATATCTAGGTATTTATTTTATATTTATCCTACTCGGGGTTTGTCAAGTTCAGGTCTAAAAGGCTCTCTATCATCACAATGCAACAATTTTCACCTATAATTTCTTGGTATATTCTCATACAGTAGTAGCATGAATATCCAAAACAAAACACTTATACACATAGAGATAAGTAACCGTAAGTCAAAAGTAAAATCTCTAAATTCACAAATTATACCATAAAAATATTTTCCTATTGGTGAAATAATTTAGCACATTAAACTAAAGATACAGCAACTTAATTTTAAAATTCTATCAAGTTTACCAAAAATATAGTGGTTACCAGAGGCTGGTGGGGAGGAGGGAGGTAGATGGGGGGGAAAAAAATTAAGTCATTTCTTCAATTTAAAAAATTTAAATAAATAAATAAATGCCATTTATATATCCTTTAAAAAAAAGTTTACCTAAAATATACTTTCTATAGAGGCAGAGTTACTGTGAAGCTAATAAATTTAAGTTTTAGAGTTCTGTAGTGGCCTTCAAAATGTCTTCATATGAGCATTTATTTGTAAAGTTTGCAAAAGTACATTAATTTTTAGTTTTTTTTTCATAAAGAAGACCCTAAATTGTATGGACCTCAGGCCTCGACAAACCTGCTCTTTACCGGGAATGAAAAATAAATGTAGTTCTTTCTGTGGGAAGCCAAAAGTTTTTGTTTGTTTGCTTGTTTGATGACTTCGCGATAAACAAAGAAAGAATGCTGCTATAGCACAGAAATGACTTGAGCAGTAGGAACGTGTTGTTGAGCAGCAGGCACTTTGGCAGACCTCGTTTTCCAGCCCAGAAGTATGAGTTTGGCCCTCCCACACAAGACCAACAGTTTTTTATAGTTTTAAAAATAAGTATAAGTTTGTCTATGGCCATGCCACCCTGAATGAGCCTGATCCTGTCTGGTCTTGGAAGCTAAGCAAGGTCAGGCCTCGTTAGTACTTGGATGGGAGACCACCTAGGAAGACCAGGTGCTGTAGGTGTAAAAATAAAAAATGAGGGATTGTAAGCTGACAAAGTCCTTGCAATCTGTGAGGTCAACCAAGGCTTGCCTCGCCTAAAAATAAGTAAATAATAAAAAAATTTTAAGAAAATAAGTGTAAGCTAAGCCCTCAATGTATAGAGCTTTGCCCTATTAAAGCATAACTTTTTTTACCATGACCCACATAGTAATTGACTATGATATTGGTATAATGACGTTGTCTCCTAAGCCTGGGTACACAATTATGCAATCTGTGTGCTTTGAATACAGAGTTCTGGTATAAATCAAAGCCAAATTAGAAAAATGGTACCTCTTAGAGTAGAGCAACTGATGGGAGATCTGAGTAATCATCTTGGCTGTACCTAGCAGTGGAATTTTAGGACAACACACAAGTACAAAAATGATCTCAGTACCAATGCATTAAACATAATTCGATTTTACTAGGTAACTAGTTCAGGACAAATTTAGAGTTGAAATTCAAAAGTACTTCTCACTTCTTGAAGTAAATACTGGAAACTTAGTTTCATAAAAAGAACATTCTCCATGAAGGGCTAAAGATCTTCCTCAACTAAAAAAATAAACTTTTTATGTAAATGTTATTGATATTACATTCAATTTTTCTCACTTGAACATTTTGAATTTATAAAAGAGGTTAAGCCTTTTAACTACCAAAATACAAATGCGAAGATTCTATATAAAATATTCACGGTTAAAATATTTTTTACTTGTTTCCAAGTAAAATTCAATATATCACAAAGAAATATTGTGTATTTTTCTTTCAAGTCTTCCTACAATGAAAAAAATTAAAAGCACTTTGTAACAAACTTAATTAGTAGACACCAAAAAGGTTTTGGTTTAATGATTGGAAGTGAGAAATTAATACAATCAGAATTTATTTAGTTTGGTTTCATAACTAAGTCTTCTGGCTAGTTAAACTTGCTGGTTTCAGGATTCAGGTATTAAAAAGATACTAATAAATTATTTTAGAATTTTTTTCAGAAATTTTTTTCTGAAATCTTTTTAGAAATCTATTTCACATTCTTCACTGCAACAAATAATATGCCTCTGTATTAGGTCCTAGAATTCTCTACAAGAGAAATTGTTGGGTCCTTAAAAGGCTCATCAGTTGTGACTAAACCTCCTAAATCATGATTTTTTTTGTTTGACCCAAATCATGCTCTGCCAATAAAAGATACAGTCATTCTTTGGAAACAGTTACTTGTGTTGTAATAATAGGCCCACCCAAATAACTGTATGTCATGTTCCCCTGATAAAGAATAATCACACCAGAATCAACATGTGGTTTCTTTCCTGAGCACTTGCTTCTGTCCCAGCCTCAGAACCCAAGTTCAGGAAGTGAATCTGGCTCCTGATCACCTATCTAATGAAGAAATAAAATGCGAGCTTCTCTGCAAGGCTTACAAAGCCCTGGTGACCTGGCCTCTAACTACCTGTCAACCTTCTCTCCTTCCTTTCTCATTAAAGTCAATACATTCCAGCTATACCTAACTCATCCCTAACTCATCTGATGTTCTTTGAATGTACTATACTTTTTCAATCCTCTGGAAAGCTCTCCTTCCTTGCTATCTTGGCCAACTCCCACTCATTCTTCCAGTTAGCTTCTCAGGAAAACTTTTCCTAACTTTTCCCACAAAGGAATACATGCTACTTCTTTAAGTCACATTCTATATTCTGCACTTACTTCAATGTATTGTTATTGCTCTTCATGTGTTTGTCTCCTTTTGATTAAACTGTGACCTCTCTGAAGACAGAGTGTATATTTCAATGTTTGTTGTTGTTTGTTTTTTTTTATTTTTTTTTATTTATGCCTACAGCACCTGGTCTTTCTAGGTGGTCTCCAATCCAAGTACTAACCAGGCCTGACCCTGCTTAGCTTCCGAGATCAGACATCGGGCTTGTTCAGGGTGGCATGGCCGTAGACCATAGACTGTGGCTCCACTGGGGCACAAATCCAGGACTTTCTGCGTGTAAAGCAGATGCGCCAACCGCTACACAATGGAATCACATCCTAGATTTCAATGTTTATATTCTCAGAATAGCATGATGCATGATGCAAATACATGCACAAGTCATTCATGTCTTCATGTTTTATTATGTATTGTGCACTAGACACTGTGCTCTTGAGTTGACAATTCAAATTGAGCAAAAAAGCCAAGGTCCCTGTTCTCCATGAGCTTACTATCTGAGAGAGAAACTGATGTTATTCAAGTGATAATACTCACAAATATATGATTACAAGTTGAAATAAGTGCTCTGAAAGAAACACACACACACGCACAAACCTCTGACCTGGGCTGGAGCATGGAGGAGGAAGACTGGCTAAAGATCACTTCTTTAGGGAAGTACTGTTTACTTGCCATCTGAAGGATGAGTAATTAGTGATGAGGTTGAAGAGAAGATAATGGGCCAGAATATAAGGGATCTTTGAAAGGCCATAATAAAGATTTAGTTCTTTATTCTCAGAGCATAAATTAGGCATCAAAGGGATATAAGAAGTTGACTGACATTATCAGACTTGTAATTTGCAAAGATGCTCAGGCTGCAATTTAAAGACTGAAGAGACAAATATTTGTTGACTGAATTAACAAATTAAGTGAACTAACACAATTAGCTAATTTTTTTATTAAAGTGCAGTTCGCATGTAATATATGTTTCAGGTGTACAACATGTGCTTCTTTCTACATTTATATACTTTACAATGTGATCACCATGATAGGTCAAGTAACCATCCATCACCATACAAATGATTACAGTGTTGACTATATTCCCCGTGCTCTGCATTACATCCCTGTGACTTATTTATTTTATAGCTGGAAATTTGTACCTCTTATTCCCCTTCACCCTTTTCACCCATTTCCCCCATTTCCCTCTCCTCTGACAACCATCAATTTATTCTCTGTATCTAGAAGTTTGTTTCTGTTTCATTTTGTTTATTTTGTTTTCTTAGATTCCACATGTAAGGGAAATTATACAGTATTTGTCTTTAACTTATTTCACTTAGCATAATACTCTCTAGCTACATCTATGTTGTCACAAATGGCAAGATTTCATTCTTTTTGTTACTGAACAATATTGTGTATGTGTGCGTCACATCTTCTTTATCCATTCATTTATTGATGGACACCTAGGTTATTTCCATATCTTGGCTATTGTAAATAATGCTGCAGTGAATATAGAGGTGTATCTTTTTTACATTAAGTGTTTTTGTTTGCTTTAGATAAATGTCCAGAAGTCAAATTGCTGTGTCATAATGATAGTTTTATTTTTAACTTTTTGAGGAAACTCCATACTGCTTTCCACAGAAGCTGCACCAATTTACAATCCCACTAATAGTAAACAAGGGTTCCCTTTTCTCCACATCCTCGCTAACACTTACTTGTTGACATTTTGATAATAGTCATTCTAATAGGTATGAGATGATGTCTCATTGTGGTTTTAATTTGCATTTCCTTGATATTGGTAATGTTAAACATCTCTTCATATATCTGTTACTCATCTTTCCTTGGAAAAATGTCTATTCAGGTCCTCTGCCCATTTTTTAATAGGATTGTTTGGGTTTTATTTTTAATGCCGAATCGTATGAGTTCTTTATATACTTGGATATGAACACCTTATTGGATATGTCATTTACAAATATCTTCTCCTGTTCAGTAAGTTGTCTTTTCAGTTTGTCGATGGTTTCCTTCTCTGTGCAAAAGCTTTTTGGTTTGACATAGTCCAGTTTGTTTATTATTTTTCTTTTATTGCCCTGGAAAACATACACAAAAAAATATATATTGCTAAGACCATATTGAAGAGTTTACTGCCTTTGCTTTCTTCGAGGAGATTTATGGTTTCAGATCTTACATTTGAGTCTTTAATCTTTTTTGAGTTTATTTTTGTATATGATGAAAGAAAGTGGTCCAGATTCACATTTTTACCTGTATCTATTTAGTTTTCTCAACACCATTTATTAAAAACACTGTCATTTCCTCATTCTTGCTTCCTTTGTCATAGATTAATTGACCATATAAGGGTGGGCTCATTTCTGGGCTTTCTATTCTTTTCCATTATTCTATGTGTCTGGTTTTGTGCCAGTATCATACTGTTTTGATTACTATAGTTTGGTAATATAGTTTAAAATTAGGGTGCTAATTCTTGAGTATTCATATTATGTTAACCCCATCTAATTGGAATTTGAATGTTAACATCTTCTAGTATAGCACTGTCCAATAGAAGTATAACATGAGCCACAGATGTAATTTTAAATTTTCTAACAGCTGCATTTTAAAAGTTAAAAAAAGAAATTAATTTTATTAATGCATTATACATAACTAATATATCCAAAATACTATCACTTCAACATGTGATCAAAATTAAAAACGTTATTAATGAGAATTTTACTTTTTTGTCCTAAGTGATTGAAATCCAGTGTGTATTTTACATGTATAGCATATCCCAATTTGGATAACCAATTTCAAGTGTTCAATAGTCGCTGTGGCTAGTGGCTACCTTATTGGACAGTGTAGTTGTAATGCCTTCACTCAGGGGTTCCCAAACCTGACTACAGTAGTCATTGGAAGTATACACAGACACTTATTAAAAATATTTCCCAGCAGCTCTATCTATTTTGATTAAATACCTCTAGGGAGAGGCCCAGAAATCTGTTTTGATCGAGTACACCAGGTGATGCTGACGCAACAGTCTACAGACAAGCATATGAGAATTACTGCCTTGCCTCAAAATTGTGCATATAATAAAACCTTTGTGAATATAATGAAACCTCTCACATCCTGGGAATATATGAGCAATGTCATGGGAAGCTTAGTAGGGAGGATATTTGGGACACCTTTCAAATCATTTCCAAAATTTATTACCATCACTATTTTCTAAAAGTTTAATCTGGAGAATCTAGTTCCTGAAAAGATAGCAAACTAACACTATTACTTCCTGGAGTTCCTAAGTCTCATCTTGAAGATATTATGTAAGTGAGAGAGTGGTGACTGATCTGGGAGCCTAACCCAGAAACTGAGAAACCTATAGGAAAATGAAAGGGAGTTGGGTCCCATTGTGGTTGAGAAAGGGAAGCCTGTAGTCATAGATGAACATGATGGAAGTAAGGGATAGAATGGAGGGATAACATCTCTGATTATGCCTTTTCTGCTCACATTACCTTGGGTGTATCACAGCCCATCCCAACTCACGGTGGGCATAAGAACAGCAGGGAAGCCCAGCACCTGTCCAAGGAGAAAGAGTAACATCAATAAAAATGATAACTATGCATACAAGTTGGCTTAGAACAGTTCTTATCTTCTCTTTCCTCCATCCTGAGGTCTAGGTGATACCAGAGCGGACAGTAGCTCTTGGAAAAGGGATGGCAAATGCAGGGGTAACCTGAGGGGCATGTTCTAATCATGGAAGGGCAGTTTGGGACTAGTAGAGCCCAGACTGTAATACCAAGGCTCATCCATTCTCCTCTTTACCCACCATTCCCCACCCCCAAAATATCACTCAGGCTTTTGATCCTCCCTTTCAAGTATGAATTATAGCTGAAGCTGTTGATATTTCTAAGGAAATGTGAGATCACAAGAGGAAATATTATAGCATCTGAGCAGTATAATTCCATAAAATAAATTTTTTAGAAAACTAGACAATTTGTACTAGAGGAGCAGAATTAATGAACAAAAAATGTGAGAAATTTTATTTTATTATTTTATTTTTTTTAAATGCCTACAGCACCTGGTATTCCTAGGTGGTCTTCCATTCAAGTACTAACCAGGCCCGATCCTGCTTAGCTTCCAAGATCGGATGAAATCGGGCACGTTCAGAGTGGCATGGCCGTAGATAAGAAATTTTAAATGAATGAAAGAAATACCTCCAAAGACATAAGGGAGAATATTATGAAGCAATAATAAACTGGAATACTGGTTATGAAAAATATAGCAACTAAAATAAATTTAGTAGATGGGTTGACCATCGAATAACAAATCAGTAAGGTAGGAATTAGGGAACTCTCCCAGAAAGTATCTAGAAGCAATAAAGAGACAGGAAACACCAAATTAAAGGATATGAAGAGAACCCTGATAACAAATCTGATGACATTACAAGAAAAGTTATAGAAAAATATCCTCATAAGTATATATGAAAACTCCTAAACAAAATAATAGCTAATTGAATATAAATATACACATATATATACAAATATATACGTGTATATTAAAATAAATGAATTTAGTAAGGCTTAGGATACAAAGTCAATATACAAATATCAATTGTATTTCTATATGGTAGTAATGAACAAATCCAAAAGTGAAATTAAATAATTCTTTTCAAAATCACATCAAAAAAGATAAAATACTTACATATACATCTAGAAAAGACATGCAAAAACTAGTACACTGCAAACTACAAAGCATTGTTAAATGAAAATAAAGACAGTCTAAATAAATGTGTGGCATTCCCTTTTCATTGGTTTAAGACACACTATTGTTAAGATGCCAATTATCTCCAAATCCATCTATGTATTTCACACAATCTCTGTCGAAATCCCAGCAAGCTCTTTTGTAGAAACTGATAAACTGATCTTAAAATTTATATGAATATGCAAAGGATCTAGAATAGCCAACCCACTTTTGAAAAAGAAGAGCAAAGTAGGAGGATGTAATTACCCAATTTGAAAATTTACTATTATGTTATGGTAATCAATTATGTTATGGTAACCAATATGGTATTGGTGTAAAGATAGACATATAGGTCAATGAAACAGAATAGGAAGTCCAGATATAAATCTTTATATTTGTGGTCACTTAATTTTCGACAAGATGTTAAGGTAATTCAAGGAGGAAGGATAGTCTTTTCAACAAATGGTGCTCGGACAATAAAACATCCATATGCAAAAAAGAATTCAAACCATTACTTTGCACTATATGTATAAATCTAAATGTTGGAGATAAAACTATAAAACTTCTACAAAATATAGAAGACAATTTTGAGGACCTTGGGCTAGGTAAAAATATACAAACAGCAAAAATATTAAGGAGAGGGTTGTTACACATGACAAGCATGTGCCAAGAACTGGGGAATGTGAATATCTTAATTTTGTCTTTCACAATCTGAAAGAGAAAACACTGAGCTATTACCAGCATAATTTTAAAAATTACTGGTAGAATAAGGAAATTATATTTACATTTGTAGAATACTTTACTGTTTACAGAGCTCTTGCACACACATTTTCTCACTTAATTTTCAAAATAGCCCTATGAAATAGGTATAACTATCTCTATTTTACAGATGAAGAAATTAACTGAGACAGTGTGGTCCCCCAGCTTGTGGCAAAGGAGATTTAAACTCAGTGCTTTTTCCGTTGATGTAAGAGAACACTGCCCAGAGCAAACTGCTCTTCTCCAATTACTTTGCAACTGTGTTTACACTAAGCAATCCTACCTCCCTTACTTTGCTGATCTAATCAGATTCTTTTTCCCCAGACATTTGGAATAGGACAATAGTGAGTCTCCGTGACTATATGCGTTGATACCTGGGAGTTGTGGAGTGGCTGTATTTTTTTAATAAGGTACTTGGAGAAGAGAGAAAACTGGCCTTCAAAAAAAGAAGAATGAGACCAATTAAGTGACGAAAGGCCATGTGGTCACAGAGGCAAACACACATTTACACTGTGGTAGCCATGGAGATGTGTCACCCAGATCCCCTTTCAAAGAAGGACTTGCTACCCAGCCACAAGGAGTGCCGGTCAGCAGTCTCCAGCTGTCAGCTATAGCTTCAGAGAGGCCTCTTTCCCAAGACCATACCCTTTCTGGGGCAGCCTGAATCCGGTGACTGAGTGAGGCCAGATATAAAGTAAGAGGCAGTTCTGTCTGATGTGGTACATTGTAAAGGAAAATGCCTTCTTCAGAGCTAATCATCAGGTTGTCTGATGCTCTGTGAGACCTGCATCACAATTTAAATTCTCTCTGGCCAATCATGCTTTCTTCCCTTTCTTTTCACAGGAATTGATCTCAAATAACTCCTATTGGCATCTATTTCTGAATAACCAAAACTGCAACACATCATAAAACATATCCATACAAAATAAAATTCAGACTGTCATGCTTTCTGGTTACTTGTTCTTGCCTCTTGTGTGGACACAGCTGCACTTCCACTTCCTGGCTTTCATCTTAAGCTGGTTTAAGTGCAAACAAAGGGCTTTGACCAGAACATTAATTTTCTGTTTCAATACTGCCAATAATAGCCATGTAATCTTGGGCAAATCTTTCTATTTCTTTGGGTTTTTATTTTCTTATCTGTCCTTCAAGGGGTCAGGAAAGACCCTTCTAATCCTTACTCTATAGTCAACCAGACAGTTGACTACACACAGTGCCGCTGAGCCACCAAAATGGTTTTAACCATTCTTAATATATACTTGCTCACTGTATTTCAGTCTCTTTCCTAGAAAGCATTCCCAGATTTCTAACTGTTAAACTGAACCCAATTATGATTTTGGCAAAGGACCAGGCCCAAAATAGTTAGGAGAGCTGCACCATGATGCCCAGTGCAGGGACGGGAGACAGAGAGGATAGGGTGCAGTAAGATGTTTCAATCCTATACTGAAGGAGCTGGGCTGTATCTCTGCTCCACTGAAGTGGAAAAGGGAAGGAAAAGGGCTTGAGAAACTGAATAGGAATTCAGTGACAGCCCTATGTAAATTCCCTTTCTCTGTCCCTGCCCTGTCTCTGCTGTTATAGCCAATACTCTGGCTCTGTACCCCAATAACCCAAAGTTCCCTCCTTTAGGACTACTCAAGCCTCACTTTTCCTTTGAAACTGCCATTCAATGATACCACCATAATCGCTGATGTTCCCATTAAAACTTCAGTTCCATGGTGTTGCTTACTTAACTTAGGTAAGTAATTAGCTGTGATGCTGTCAAGGATCCTTACTGGTTTAATAATTGTCCTTTTCCAGTGCCTGTGGAAAAAAAAAATACAGATTATATAAGAAGACTAAATGGGGGAAATATGACAAAAGTTCCAAATGTGCAGCCTTTATGTTTCCGATCAGTAGTTTCAGAACTTTCTCTGTGATGTTAAATGGAAATCTAGATGATTTTATTCTCTTGAGGATCAATACTCCCTCTTATTGCTCCTAACTCCCAAATTTTGTCTTAAGCAAAGCCACACAGATTATGTCATCTAACCTCTTTTCCTAGTGTAAACTTGTAATCTAGCCTGAAAATCCAGGCAGACTCTCTTTGACTCCATGGGTAGCTGGTACCCCTAAGTATCTCCAAAAGAGACTAGCTATATGATTTCTCTGGACGCTTCTTCCTCACAACCCAATAGATTTTACTAAACTCTTTCAACTTCGATACTTCCTCCAGCACTACTTAATCGGTGGTGCTCCAACTAAGGTTTTAAAATTACCATTCTTCCTTACTCTGCTCAATCATTCAAAA
>NW_006441955.1:30509899-30519038 GCF_000325575.1 Pteropus alecto | reverse complement strand
TAAAACTATAAAACTTCTACAAAATATAGAAGACAATTTTGAGGACCTTGGGCTAGGTAAAAATATACAAACAGCAAAAATATTAAGGAGAGGGTTGTTACACATGACAAGCATGTGCCAAGAACTGGGGAATGTGAATATCTTAATTTTGTCTTTCACAATCTGAAAGAGAAAACACTGAGCTATTACCAGCATAATTTTAAAAATTACTGGTAGAATAAGGAAATTATATTTACATTTGTAGAATACTTTACTGTTTACAGAGCTCTTGCACACACATTTTCTCACTTAATTTTCAAAATAGCCCTATGAAATAGGTATAACTATCTCTATTTTACAGATGAAGAAATTAACTGAGACAGTGTGGTCCCCCAGCTTGTGGCAAAGGAGATTTAAACTCAGTGCTTTTTCCGTTGATGTAAGAGAACACTGCCCAGAGCAAACTGCTCTTCTCCAATTACTTTGCAACTGTGTTTACACTAAGCAATCCTACCTCCCTTACTTTGCTGATCTAATCAGATTCTTTTTCCCCAGACATTTGGAATAGGACAATAGTGAGTCTCCGTGACTATATGCGTTGATACCTGGGAGTTGTGGAGTGGCTGTATTTTTTTAATAAGGTACTTGGAGAAGAGAGAAAACTGGCCTTCAAAAAAAGAAGAATGAGACCAATTAAGTGACGAAAGGCCATGTGGTCACAGAGGCAAACACACATTTACACTGTGGTAGCCATGGAGATGTGTCACCCAGATCCCCTTTCAAAGAAGGACTTGCTACCCAGCCACAAGGAGTGCCGGTCAGCAGTCTCCAGCTGTCAGCTATAGCTTCAGAGAGGCCTCTTTCCCAAGACCATACCCTTTCTGGGGCAGCCTGAATCCGGTGACTGAGTGAGGCCAGATATAAAGTAAGAGGCAGTTCTGTCTGATGTGGTACATTGTAAAGGAAAATGCCTTCTTCAGAGCTAATCATCAGGTTGTCTGATGCTCTGTGAGACCTGCATCACAATTTAAATTCTCTCTGGCCAATCATGCTTTCTTCCCTTTCTTTTCACAGGAATTGATCTCAAATAACTCCTATTGGCATCTATTTCTGAATAACCAAAACTGCAACACATCATAAAACATATCCATACAAAATAAAATTCAGACTGTCATGCTTTCTGGTTACTTGTTCTTGCCTCTTGTGTGGACACAGCTGCACTTCCACTTCCTGGCTTTCATCTTAAGCTGGTTTAAGTGCAAACAAAGGGCTTTGACCAGAACATTAATTTTCTGTTTCAATACTGCCAATAATAGCCATGTAATCTTGGGCAAATCTTTCTATTTCTTTGGGTTTTTATTTTCTTATCTGTCCTTCAAGGGGTCAGGAAAGACCCTTCTAATCCTTACTCTATAGTCAACCAGACAGTTGACTACACACAGTGCCGCTGAGCCACCAAAATGGTTTTAACCATTCTTAATATATACTTGCTCACTGTATTTCAGTCTCTTTCCTAGAAAGCATTCCCAGATTTCTAACTGTTAAACTGAACCCAATTATGATTTTGGCAAAGGACCAGGCCCAAAATAGTTAGGAGAGCTGCACCATGATGCCCAGTGCAGGGACGGGAGACAGAGAGGATAGGGTGCAGTAAGATGTTTCAATCCTATACTGAAGGAGCTGGGCTGTATCTCTGCTCCACTGAAGTGGAAAAGGGAAGGAAAAGGGCTTGAGAAACTGAATAGGAATTCAGTGACAGCCCTATGTAAATTCCCTTTCTCTGTCCCTGCCCTGTCTCTGCTGTTATAGCCAATACTCTGGCTCTGTACCCCAATAACCCAAAGTTCCCTCCTTTAGGACTACTCAAGCCTCACTTTTCCTTTGAAACTGCCATTCAATGATACCACCATAATCGCTGATGTTCCCATTAAAACTTCAGTTCCATGGTGTTGCTTACTTAACTTAGGTAAGTAATTAGCTGTGATGCTGTCAAGGATCCTTACTGGTTTAATAATTGTCCTTTTCCAGTGCCTGTGGAAAAAAAAAATACAGATTATAAGAAGACTAAATGGGGGAAATATGACAAAAGTTCCAAATGTGCAGCCTTTATGTTTCCGATCAGTAGTTTCAGAACTTTCTCTGTGATGTTAAATGGAAATCTAGATGATTTTATTCTCTTGAGGATCAATACTCCCTCTTATTGCTCCTAACTCCCAAATTTTGTCTTAAGCAAAGCCACACAGATTATGTCATCTAACCTCTTTTCCTAGTGTAAACTTGTAATCTAGCCTGAAAATCCAGGCAGACTCTCTTTGACTCCATGGGTAGCTGGTACCCCTAAGTATCTCCAAAAGAGACTAGCTATATGATTTCTCTGGACGCTTCTTCCTCACAACCCAATAGATTTTACTAAACTCTTTCAACTTCGATACTTCCTCCAGCACTACTTAATCGGTGGTGCTCCAACTAAGGTTTTAAAATTACCATTCTTCCTTACTCTGCTCAATCATTCAAAATTCCCATTCCCTGAACAATGTGTGAATGAATGATAACAGCTAAATGCCCTGCAAATTATAACAGCGGGTAGTAAACAAAGCAGCCCATAGCTAAGATGCTATTTCTTTGGAGCCTTCTTGCTTAGCGAGAAAACTATGTATCTCACAGACATGATACGTAGATTAGATGAACACCTAATGCTTGGTATGTAATAATAATAATTTTAAAAAGTAATTGAAACATACAAGAGTGATTTTAGATTTTTTTTTGTATTCTTCCGTGTATTTTTTAAATCTAGTCCTGAGAATTGAACTTTTGGCCCAGTCTTTAAATACTAAAAATAAATTATACACACACACACACACACACACACATTTATTTTCTCTTAGAATCCTGTAGGGTGCTGGGAATGGGGAACTGGCTGATGTGGGCTCTTACTGACAAAGAACTGAAAGAATAAAAACGAATGCCTTCTTTCCTACCTAAAACCTATCGGGATTCCCAGAAATAATAGCCACCATATATTGATTTTGTTTGTCACTGCTAGCTTATTTTCATGCACGAATCGATTGGATCTTCACAATAACACTAAGAGATTTGTAACATCATCCATCGTCTGAAGCTTGGAGAGGCGTAATGTTAGGTGTTTCCTCCACTGTCGCACAAGATTAGATTTAATCTTTAATACAGATTAGGGTGTGCCTTCCCAGTCCAAGACTATGGGTTTAGCGTCCCTCTTCGCCCGAGCCTTCCAGTTTCTTTGACAGAGGAATATAGTCACGCGCAGAGGGTGGGGCGGGAGGCGGCCTCCCCAGGGGAGGGGTTTGGAGAAGCCCCACCTCTAAGGCGGGACCATGATGGGCGTGTCCTAACGCCAATTCTCTCAGAGCCTCTGAGCCGCAGAGCCGTAAAGAATTCTACGAGTCGTGAAGTGGCGAGGAGCGAAAGCGTTGCTTTACGGCGACTTGGAAGAACACGCCAAGCCGGCGTTCAGTGCTGGAGACTTCCCGATCATACACGTGGCCCTCTGCCCGGGATCTGTCCGATAATTCTTACCTGTTGGTGTGGACCAGCCACATTGAAGGATACAGTGGCAGCGGAGGCCAGGGGTCGTGAGCTGATGGATTTTGCTGCTGAGAAAGAAGGGACGTCGAGAGACGGTCTCCAAGTTGGAGCTGCGGGGTTGCGGCTGAGTCTCCAGTCGGGTAGGGAGGGAGTCGGGGGCATAGCAAGGACAGAGGAGGCCGGCGGTGGAGAGATGGATTATGGACCGACAGGAATGGAGACAGTAGGGGATAGACAAGAAGAAAATGGACAAAAGGCAGACGAAATGCGAGTGGATCTAACGGTCGTGAAGCAAGAAGTTGTGGACTGGTCGGAAATGGAAGAAGGTATGCGGAATGGCCAGTGGGTAAAGCAGGAGGTAGAGGATAAGCCTGAGGTGAAGGAAGAGAAACCAGTCATATTAGAGGTGAAGCAGGAGATGGATAGTGGTTTGGTGGTGAAAGAAGAGAAAGTGGAAGAACCAGAAGTAAAGGAAGAGAAAGTGAAAGTGAAGGAAGAGGTGATGGACTGGCTAGAGGTGAAGGAAGAGAAGAAAGATAACTTGGAGATAAAACAGGAGGAGACGTTTGTTGGTCAGAACATAAAAGAGGAGGAAGTAATGGATGAAGTATGTGTAAAAGAAGAAAATTATTTCCCGAAAAAAGAAATGATGGATGATACAAAAATGAAAGAAGAGCCTCAGATGAATTCCCCAGTGGGCTCCAAGCGAAAACTGGCCATGTCAAGGTAGGATAGTGAAAAATCCACTGGGGAATAAAGCTGTGGAGTCCTCTGTTGTCTAGATTGAAGGAAACTACACTACTAACAGGGTGTAGAATAATGAAAAATAAATGCAAATTTGGGGCCCTGAGGCCTGAGTGGTGGGAGTGGGGGAGTGGGAAATTGGGAAGGAGGGTTTTGTCAGATAACAACAAATTCAGTGAAAATATGTGAAGTTACTGGTGTCCAGTGGGCAAGTTAGGAGGTGAAAATTCTGGGAACCAGAAAACCTTTGGCCCTGATTCTGGTTTGACTTAATATGCCCTTCACTCAGTATTTGTTTGAAAGAGGATGGAGATGAGGAAAAGTAATAAAACTAACAATGACAAAGTGGATTAAGATAGCAGAGATGCACTTGAACTCACCCAATTGTCTGGTTTCTCTGTGGGTACTATGAATATGTATTACTTTTGATTTAATCTCCCAATAGTGACAGCACAGAAAATAAAAGGGTGGTCAGATTCTTGGGACTATTACTATCTAGAACACAACAGGCAAAATAGTGTGGTTGTCAGTATCCTAAGGTCCTAGAAGAGCAGTTGAAGACAGATGATGGGTAATAGCATTTCTTGATTATTTTGATGCCCATTCTATGTTGGGTCTGGGTTGTGAAAAAAAAAAAGATGTAACTGCTACTCTCTAAATTCAACTGGGTCTTATATGCTTTTGTTGGTGTGCCCTTAAGATAGCTAAAAGTAGCTCATGGATTGGACTTCCGGGTTTATGTACATACTCACATAATCATTAATAGATTGCCAGGAATTTCATGTTAAAATATTAAATAATCTTATTCTCTGATTATAGAAGAAAACAGTGAAAAGTGACATGATTTTTTTTAATTTAATACATTTTTTATTACATATCACTAACAACATTTTAAATGTTCTCATTTGAAGATGGTTTCCTAGAAGAAAATTTTCTAACGATGTTTTACAGCTATCAAGTGTTTTATCAGAGTTCCTTGCATATACTGTATTCGCTATGACTTCGTCTAATTTAATTGTGATGAGTAATTGACTCAAAAGTTTTTATAAACAAATAAGTAGAATTAATATTTGATAATTTATTTAGTTTCATGTGGGCTTTTGTAGGTGTGAAACTTGTGGTACAGAAGAAGCAAAGTACCGATGTCCCCGTTGTATGCGATATTCCTGCAGGTATGTGTGTGTGTGTGTGTGTGTATAATTTCCTACCTTATTACCTCTATATATCTTTACTGTTGTTACCTCAAAGTATAAAAGAACTTCCTCTTTGTTTCTTCAGTTTGCCCTGTGTAAAGAAACACAAAGCAGAACTGACATGTAATGGAGTTCGAGATAAAACTGCATATGTTTCAGTACAACAGTTTACTGAAATGAATCTCTTAAGTGGTAAGCCATCTTATGCATAGCAGATTGATGCTTCCTGGCCATTGGCATATGCCATTTGTTTATTTTTCTATTTCTAAATTTTTAGATTATCGATTTTTGGAAGACGTTGCAAGAACAGCAGACCATATTTCCAGAGATACTTTACTGAAAAGACCATTAAGCAATAAACATGTAAGTATTTCCTCTAAGCCCTTTTAGTTAGAATTTTTTCTAATTGATTAGACTCGTTTTTATTCAACAAATGTGTTAACTGGTTACTGTGGTCTGGGGCTATTCCAGTCATTAGGGATATAGCAGTGACCAAAACAAAGTCCTTCCCCTCTTGGAGCTTGTAGGGTGAGAGACAGATGAGCAGAGCACATATAATTTCAGATAGGGTTAAGTGCATGTGGAAAATAAAGCACAAGAGATTAAAGAAAATGAGAATGATGTTTGTTTAGAGGTTGTGAGGGTACCATTTTTGAGACAGTGGTCAGGAGAGGCTTGAGAGATATTTAAGCAGCCATCTGAATGATGAGAAAGAGGCAGTCATGTGAACATTTGGAAGAGGACTATACCACATAGAGACAGAAACAAAGGCTCTGAGTCAGGAACTAGATTGGTGTGTTTCAGGAATTAAAAAGGCAAGGTGACTGAAGCATAGTTGAGTGAGGAGAATGTCAAATATGAGGTTAGAGAAACTGGTGAAGGCTCTCATTTATTCTGAGTAATCCATGGGAGGGTTTTGAGCATGTTTCCTTTTTGAAAGATCATTCTCGTTGCTGTCAGGAAAATGGACTAAGTGGAAGATTGGAAGCAAGGAGACTAGTTACAAAGCTATTGCTGTGGTTCAGATGAAACATGGTGGCTTGGATAATGCCATTGGAATTATTAAGAAGTAATTAGATTCTGGTTTTGAAGGAAGAGCTAACAGGACTTGCTATTTAAATACACTGAATTTTCATACTCTTTTCATCCTTTTTTCATTCGTTGAACACTTCAAAATTAAAGCTTACATATTTGAAATATTTTGCAATTGCTGTTATTGCAGAAATTTTTAATATTGTTATTAGGTCATGTCATGGAATTATGTTCATTTTTCAGAGACTGTTTTAGTATTGAAGTTGCAGAATTTTAATACCCTTTAAACCTATCATATTGGTACAGACATGATGTTACACATATCTGAAAGATCGATTATCATCAACTCTTTTTCACAAGCTTAATTAGGTATATAAAATTTCTACTTAAAAGAAATATTACTTAATTTTTTATTGTGAAGTACGACATGCACATTAAAGGATAAAAGAAATAACCATTTAATGAATACTTATAAAGTGAACATCCATGTAACTACCACCCAAGTCTAAAATTAGAACATTTGCCAGTTTCTCAAAAGTTTCCTGCAACCTCTTTATGCCCTTCCCCAATCCATTCTTGTTTCTGAACAGTTTTCTAGTTTAGGACCATACCACAATTTGTTTATCTAGTCTATTCTTCATGAGCTTTGGATTTTCTGTAATAACAAAAGAATTTAGAAATAGTGCTACCATGAACAATTTTTTTATGAATTGCGATTTGCATGTGCATATGTTTTTCCAGGGTTTATTCCACCTGGGAGTAGAATTGCTTTGTTGGGTGTGCATATTTTCAGTTTGACTAGATGCTTCCAAACATTTTCCAAAGTGGTTATACCAACTCCCAATGGTGTATAAGTGAACCTATTGTCACATCCTATATAATATTTGATTTGTCCAGAGTTTTAAAATTTTTGTCAGTTGATGGCTGTGTAATTTTATTATGGCTTTTAATTTGCAGTTCTCTGATTCCTAATGAGATTGAGCACCTTTCAAATATTTTATTGGCCATTTGAATTTTCTCTTTGGTAGAATACCTAGTCACATCTTTTGCTTATCTTTTCATTAGTGAAATTTCTCTTACTGGTTTGTAGGAATTTTTTAAATTTTTTGGACACCAGTTGATAGTTCTATATGTGATAAATACCTTCTTCCATTCTGTGGCTTGTTTTTTACTCTCTGTGGTATCTTTTGCTGAACAGATTGTTCTTAATTTTAATGTCAACTTTATTTTGTTTCCCGAGTAGTTAGTTAGTAGTTTTATGTGTTTATAAAGAAATCCGTCCCTACCTTGAAGTTATAAAGCTATTCTCCCATAGTTATTTTCTAAAAGCTTTATAATGTTGCATCTCACATTTAGTCTAAATTACCTGGAATTAATTTTTGTGTATCATGTGAAGTGGAGGTCCTGTTAAATTTTTTACATGGATAATCTACTTTTCCTAGCACCATTTTTTGAAAAGTTCATCTTTTCACTGTTGCTCTGCAGGACCACCTTTGTCATATAATCAAGCATCCATATGTGCTTGGGTCAGTTTCTGGCCTCTGTTCCATTCTGATGGTCTACTTGTCTATCCACACCAATACTACACTTTCTGAATTCTTGTAGTTTTTTTACTGAAATTTGCTGTCTGATAGAGTAAGTCTTCCCACTTTGTTCATTTTCTAGAGTATAACTATACTCTATTTCCTAGAGTATAATAGAGTGTAATTTTATACAAATAGGAAAAATCGGTCCATTTTCTCCCCACCTGGGAGTTTGGATTGAGTTGCATTTATTATATAGAATAACTTAAGTGATTGGGTTTCTTTATAGCATTGAATCTTTAAATCTTTGGTTGTGTTGTATCTCTGCATTTATTTGGGGCTTCTTTAATATCTCTCTATAATTTTCTCAGTGGAGGTCGTGCACATTTTTTGTTAGATTTATTTTTGGACACTTTATTTCTTCTTTTTTTTTTTAACAGCATTTTCTTTTTAATTTTTTATTGTCTCTTTGCTGGTATTTAGGAATGAGGGTTTTTTTGTTGTTTATTTTATAGTGAGCAACCATATTAAAATCTATCCCAGTACCTTATCTATAGAGTCTTTAGATTTTCTCTGTAAACAATCACAATTTGTTTCTATTGTTCTTTTAATCATTTTCCCCCCTTATTGGAATAGTTAGGACTTCCAATTAAATGCCGAAATACTAGTGATTGATAGTAGATATTAATATTATAAGTCCCAAGTTCACCCCTAGGTTTGATGATTTTGCTAAAAGGATCCACAGGACTCAACATAGAGTTGTACTCATGGCTATAATTTATTAGAGTGAAAAAGGGTACAGAGCAAAATTAGCAAAAAGGAAAAGCATGAGAGTAAAGTCTAGAGGAATTCAGCTGTAGGTTTCTAATAGTCCTCTTCCATCGGAGTCACATAGTACACAGTTAATTCCTCTGGCAATGAGTTGTGATGACATGTGTTAAGTACTGTCAACCAGTGAAGCCCATTAGCCACTACCCAAGGTTTTTATTGGGAGCTCTTCATAGAAGTACCCTCTGCCTAGCATGTGCCAAATCCTAGACTCCCAGAAGGAAATCAGATAAAGCCACATTCTGTATACAAACAATTTAGGTACAGTGAACCACTCTC
>NW_006441955.1:30477020-30509864 GCF_000325575.1 Pteropus alecto | reverse complement strand
ACCATTTACCAAATTCCCAGACACCAGCTAAGGGCCAGTCCTGTAAAAAGAACCTTCTGAGGATAACGGCCTCAGGACTGTATTAACTCTCCTGTACATCTTTATTTTGTAACTCCTGATCATTGAGGAAAAACTTTCAAGATTTCACCACGATATTTGCTCTTAAATTTTTTGTAGATATAATTTGTTATCTAGATTAAGGAAGTTCTATTTCTGCTTTGCTAACAGATTTTATTATGAATGGTTGTTATATTTTATCAGAATGCTATTTCTGTATTTGATTATTTTTGTTTTTTAATCTATAATATTCTAATATGATTAATAATGCTTTGATTTTCTATTTTAAGTTAAACTTATATAGTGTATTATTATAGCAAAGCATGCATTTTATACTTTGCAGAATTCGGTTGTCTTATATATGTGTGTACACATTATTCATTCATTCATTTTGTGTTTCTCTTTATGAGTGAGATTGACCTCTAATTTTTCTTTTTAGTATCTCAGGTTTCTGTATCAATGTGATTCTAGTTTCACAAAATTATTTAGGAATGTTTCCATTTTGTTCTTGGATGCATTGGATTATTGAAATTTATTGGGATTATTTCTTCCTTGGGAATTTGGTAAAATTTATTAATGAACCAATATGGGTTTAGAGTTTGAGCCAATGAAGTACGTTCTTTATTATTTATGGGACTGGTCAGGTTTTCTGTGTTTTCTTGAGTCAATGTTAGTAGATTACATTTTTCTAAGAATTTGTCCTTTTGACCTAAATTTTCAAATTTATTGACATAAAGTTCTTCATAATATTCTCCTTTACATTTCTGTCAGTTACAGAGAGAGAAGTAGGTTAACATTTCCCAGTAGATAAAAATCAAAAGGATTTGTATGTTTCCCCTAAGGTTCAGTTTGTTTTGCTTTATGTACTTGAAGGCTAAATTATTAGATGCATACCTCAGGAAATATTTCTTCTTGGTGTATTTAACTTATGGCATTATGAGATGATCCTCTTTGTCTAGCTTTTTGTGTACTTTGTCTAAGATTAATAAAGCTATCAGGCCTTTGGTTGGTATCTACTTAGAGTAATTTTTTTCCCCTTTTACTGTAGGCCTTTCTGTATCTTTATGTTCTAGTTATGTCTTTTCTAAGTACCCTAAGTTGGGTTCCAGTTTTTTCCTAATCCGACAACTGTACCTTAACTCAATCATTAAGTTCGTTTATATTTTGATAAAATTACCTATATATATGACTTTAAATGTATCATCTTAGTCATCTTATTTGTTCTGTTTGTCCCATTTTTTTTCTTCTTGTCTTTTGAATTGAGCTTTTTTTTAGTTATTAAGATTTTTCTCTCCATCAGTTTAAAAGTCACATACCCTTTTTCTATCCTTTCCTTGGTTAAGACATTACAGCATGCATACTTGATTTACCAGTACCTAAAGTTAATCAGTATCTTAACCCTATCCCTAGACAATGCAAGGACCTTCAAACCCAACTTGACAAACATTTTGTGTAAAAGGATCAGACAGTAAATATTTTTTTCTAAGCTATATGGTATCTGTTAAAACTACTCAATTCTTCATTGTGGCAGGAAAGCAGTCATAAACAGTACATAGCCAAATCGATAGGGCTGTATTCCAAAAGAAAATTATCTGTAAAAATAGGCAGCAGACAGGATTTGGCCCCATCTTGCCAACAGTTACTTTAGAATACTTAAATTCTGTTTTACCCTCTACTAATTTTTCTTATTGTTTTCAGGTATTTTAAATTCTTTTTAAAAATTTTCATACAGTAATTGCTGTTTTATCCAGTCAATGTTTATTTTTGTTTATCTTCATATTTCCCGCTTTCTTTGCTCTTTATTCTTTCAGTCATCATCTTAGACCAATCAAGAGGTCACTTTCTACCTTATAAATCCCTTAGAATATCTTTTAGAGAGGATTTGCTGGTTGCCAGCTCTTAAATTAGTCTATTAGTTTTTGTTTGAATTTTTATTTATTTCATCTTCATTCTTAAATGATTTTTTCTTTGTAGAATTCTGGGTTCAAAATTATTTTTCCATTGTTTATAGCTTCCGTTGTTATTGTTGTAAAGTTATCTGTCATTTTTAACTGCCTTAAAATTTTTTTTCCCTCTGGCTGCATTCTTTTTATCTTTGGTGTTCTGCTTTTTTACTATAATGTGAAAATGCAGATTTATTTTTATTCATCTTACTTGACAGTTGTTACTTGACAATCAGTTCTGGGAAATTATCATCCCATTTCTGTTAAAATAATGCCTTTGCCTTATATTTTTTCTTCTCCTAAAACTACTTAAAAGTAGTTTAGGTCTCTTCTCCCTACATCTTACCTATCCTTTAACCTGTCTCCTCATTTTTTTTCTTCTTTTTTTTATCTCTGTATTGCATTCTAGAAATTTTCCAGTTTTATTTGGTGTTTTAAAAAATCCACTTAGGCAGTTTTTATAGTTTTTTTTTTTAACTACAAGTATTTCCAAGGTTTCTTTATTCCTTTGAATTTTACAGAGCTGTTCTGTAATTTATGTATGCTTCTTTTAAATTTCTAAATAATGGGGAACTCTCTCAACTACTGCCTTTTATCTCTTGGTTACTGCTCACTTAGCCTTGTTTTATGGTTGTTTATTTTTTATCGAGTACTTTTTTTTTCCGTAAAAAATTATTTGTGAGAATTTTTTGAAGATAAGACAAATAGGCCTTTTATTCTACCAGGTACTCGGCAACATTGCAAATCTGGGCCTATCTGAAACCACATTGAAGGTTTAAGATTTCTTTGACCACATAAGCAAGGCAAATCATTTCAAATCTGAGCAAGGGCTGGCCCATGACCACAACTTCTAATGGATATTTTTTCTTTTTCTTTTTTTTCCTGTTTTTCCTATTAGACCAATACAAATTTCCTAGCATGTTTTGGGAGTAGGGTTTATTTCTGGTAACCTTTACCCTGAGGGTATGTTTTTCTGTAACTCAGTTTCATTTAAGGAGGGTTTCTAGAAGATTACTGGGTCTTGACTCTGACTCTTTCGCTGAAGAGGTTGTTAAATGGGGAAGACTGTCTTTGCCAGAATGAGCAAAAGTGGCTTCATTACTTTGCTTACCTTTCTCTGCTTTCACTTTTCATTAAATATTGGTCTGTACTTTCCTGTTTCTGTCAGTTTTTCAATGCTATTAAGGTGATTTTAAAATATATTTTATTACACATATGTGTTTCCCCCATTATCTGGCATTCTTAGATGTTTTCTTTGGGAAGGTTGGTCCTCATAATCACTGCCATCACTGAAACTAAAGTCGCTTAAGTTGCAAAATTACAGGTAATTTCTGAAATCATTTTTATACTTAGCCAGTGATAGCTGGCCCTTCCTTTTCCTTGGCTGCTGACTTAATTGTCTTAAATCTTTGCATTGCAAATTATAGATCCCTATTCACTTAACTAAAAAACTTGCACTTATACTTTGCCATTTCTTTGATTAATCTTTCTTCCTTGATATTACTTTTTTCACTACTCTCTGGAGCTGACTAGTTCAGCTTAAGCAGCCCAGGTGGTCAATGGAGTAACACATGTCAGAGCCAGAATGTTCTCATATCCCATTTTGTACAGCCTACAACAGTGGCTACTGTAAGTTAGGCCTTATACTAGACAATGCCACAATATTTCCTGAGTGAGCTACCTGTCTAGTAATAAAAGCGTATGTATGTGTGTCTTATGGTATAAAACCATCAGTCAAAGAGAAAGAACTATGTAGGTAACCTGTATGATTGCCAGATGCCCTGTATTTTTTTAAATTCCCATGAAATTGTTCTTTTGGCTTGTAGAGCGTATTGTTAAAAGCCCAGGCTCTGGAATTACACAGATCTGGGTTTGAATACAATGTTGGCATCTCATTAATCTCATTGCTAAAATGGGGTAATAATAGTACCTGTCTCATGGTATTGTGAGGATTAAGTGATATGGCTGCTTAACACAATTTTTGAAATATAAGTATTCAGTAAATCTTTACTAATATGGTACCATTTTGAACCTTTTTTTATTCACTTTTGAAATTTAAGGCAATTTAAAATTAATTTGTCTTTGTTTTGGTTATTAGATGTACTTTATGAAAAATCGTGCCCGAAGGCAAGGTATTAACTTAAAACTTCTACCCAATGGATTCACCAAGAGGAAAGAAAATTCAACCTTTTTTGACAAGAAGTAAGTTTCTAAATTCTACCTTGGTATTTCAAGTATTTTGATTTCATCAGCAACATCAGTGAGGTTCAGTTTGCTATAGAGCATTACTACCCAAAGTGTGGTCTGTGAGGTATTTGTCATTGGTCTATCACAAGGTAACTATACAAATTTTGAAAATAAGCATTTAGAAACTTAAGCTAATTTTATGTCAATAAGCTAATTTTATATCATGTGACTCTAATACAAATTTGGGCTTGCAGTGTGTGTGTGTGAGTGACGTAGATACCATGGAAGTATATTTAGGGACAAAGCAATGAGTCAGAGCAAGCCACTGGAGTAGCTTGGCTTTTTATAATCCTTTCTAATTTGGGATTCCAAGTGAGGTTTCATGTTAAAGCCAGTGATGGAGAATAAAGAGTCTTGGGAAACTTTATAGTAATCTGTGAGTACCGATAATACAATAGATTAGTTTGCTGCTTTCTGAAAGTGCTGGGTCAAAAAGGCACCATATTAGTACAGAAGAAAACAGAATTCCAAAGTACCATAAGTAGCCCAGTAAGTTATTGGATAATACCTTTCAAAAGTCAAGATTCTGGATTTAGATTTTAAAAAACTGCATGAGTCCCTTTCTCTTCCTCTTTAGTATGTATGAGACCTTAAGAAAATTACTTCCTTTCTCTAAACCTCCTCTGTATGATATGGAGGTTATACTAGGTAAACGTAAGGTTCTCTTCCAGTTTTACTACTCCGTTAATTGAAAGACAAAACCATCAGAATTACTACTATTCTAATAAACCTTCCACCTTTTCAAAAGATGTGATATTATTAGAAGATGATGTTATCTGTTTGTTTTTTATGTTTCAAGACACATTTATAAAGGTAGTTTTCTTTTTTCCTGGTTAGCTTCCAGAAGTTAGGTAATGCTTTCCATTTACAAATATGAGATGAATCCTTTGTGCATTTTGAAACTGACATTTGAAAATTAACATAATTTGTTTGAAATTTAAGGTAACTGGTTTGTGCTTTCTCAAATATAAAACGTATTCCTGTTTGATGAAAGAAATCACTCGCAATGTCATCAGAGCTTAGTTCTCAGTGCTAAAAAGCATATAGCCTCAAATGTAAAATTTAGGTCTCTAAATACATGAATGTGTGTGGGGAGTTTTTGTTCAAGAATATTTCATTTAGTATATTTTCTAGGTTAGGACCCAAATTTCTACTCTGTAATTTTGGAACACCTCAGATCCCTGAAATGGCAAATCAGTCTTTTCTTACATTATGCCTCTTGCTCATGAATTTACAATGACTTGGGGTTGGTTTTCTTACATTTTTGCTATTGTCCAATGAGGAGATTAGCAACATAGTACACAATAGGCTTTACAGTCACTTTCTTAGCTTCTTTCACATATGTAAAATGGAGCTGATGATGATAGCTACCATGTAGAGTTGTGACCATTAGCATATTAATTCACCTGGACACCAACTGGAGTATAGGAAGGAATTAGCATGTAGCAGCAATCATAAAAATAATACATCTCATCATAAAAAAGTTTATAGGGAAAATAGCACCTATAATATCACTCTGTAGAGATGACCACTGATAACATTTTGTTTCCTTCTAATCATGCTTCTTTTATCGATTAATAAAGTAAAATGTAATAATAAATACTAATCCAGAAATATGAAAAGCCTGCATGACTTTCCTCACATTAAACATTATTAGTTTTTTCCCTTAAAAAATATGTTAAATATCTACCTCATTATTTTTAAGAAATATATTCCAACTATGACTACTATATACTAATTCATTTAATTATTCCCATATTCATGAACAGTTAGCTTATCTCTAGTTTTTAGTTATTACAAATAATGCTGTAATTAACATCCTTGAACAAATTGTTTTATGTGCTTATGTCTTTTCTGTAGGATTCGTTCCTAGAAAGCTTAATTATTGGTCAGAGACTACATGCATTTAAACTTTTGAGAGAAAGTCCAAATTGTCCTCCCCAAAAAAGTAACACTTTGAACTTTCATCAAAAAAGTATGAGAGTGCCCGTATTAGTTTTACTTGTACTTTAATGGAATATTATTAAACTTTTTTTTATATCTGATTATTAGGCTGAGCTTTTAAATTTTCATTTCTTTTAAGATGTACCTGTTTATATCTCATCTTGTTCTGTTATATACATTTGAATATTTTCACCAATCTGTTTATCCTTTAATTTTGTCTTCCACTTACTTTTGATGCATTTTAAATAGTTGTAAAAAAAAAAATTCTGTATAATTCAGAAATAATAAAATAGACTGGTTAAGAGCACAAACTGGAGCCAGGCTGCCTGGGTTCAGATTTCCTGATCAGCCACTTCCCAGCTATGTGATCTTAAGCGAAGCCACTTAATTACTTTGTGCCTAAGTTTTCTCATTTATGAAGTGGGACTAGTAATAAATTAGGGTTAAACCAGTTTTTATTTCCATTTATAGTTCTATATGAAACTACTTATTTAAACATCTAACTAACACTGAATTGTCTCTTTTTTTAAAAATTTGCTAATTTGCTTTTACTTAATTGTTACTAAGATATGGAATATTTGCCCACATGTTTTAGATTGATATCTTAAAATTTAAATGTAACATTTGACTTTAATCCAATAAGGTGATCTATCCTTCATAGAACCATTTTGGGAGTCAGTGCAGTGAAAAAAATATAACTTAAGTCTATGTAACTAAATTTTTCCATTCATTGTTAAACGGCCAATTATATTTTTAAATGGAAAATGGTTTTGCTACTAACTGAATTTAAAATGTCTGTATTCAGCTGTTGGATGAATAATAAAGGATTAACATGAGTTCCCAGCTAGTCGAAAGTCATACCTAAAGAATATTGCCAGTTAATCAGCTTGAAAATCTCTTTAATCACAAGATTTTGTTCATTCTTGTTCAGCATTTTCATCGATGATTAAGATCTTGATTTCTTACCTTGGCACTATTGACATTTTTGAACTAGAGAGTTATTTTTTGTGAAAGGCTATCTTGTGCATTTTAGGATAATGTTTAGCAGCAGCATCCCTGGCCAATACCCATTAGATGTTGGTATCACAGACACATACACATGCATATACACATATCCCTCTGTTGTGACAACAAAAAATATCTCCAGACATTGCCAGATATCCTTTGGGGTGGGGGCTGCAAGGGGAAGCAAAATCACTATTTAGAACCACTGATTTAGATGAATACAGAAGACATACTTATTGAACTTAATGCATGGCAGAATCAGGATTACAGAACTTTTGATTGCTAAAAGGTGGTATGTGAGTAACAACATAAATAAGGTCCTGCACTTCAGAGGAAGAATATGAAAAAAAGACACTTAGGAGTACCTTTTTTGGGATTCTTGTGTTTTTTTCAGCCATTCATACAAAAATGATCAAGATTTTAGATGATTGTAGTGTTATTTTTTGTTGGAAGGAGGGAAGAAGTGAATACTGAATTTTTTCAAAGAATTATCTTCACTTCTGTTCTGTTTTTAAGAGATTCATTTTCAGTGCTTGTTTTCAACTTTCAAAAGTGATAAGGCTTTGACTCAGATAAACCTGAATTTGAATATTGCCTCTACTGTTTGGTACACATTAGTTAACCTTGGGCAAGATCAAACTTACTGGGTTGTTGAGAAGATTAAATGAAATAATACCTAAAATAGTACCTAGTACTTAGTAAATAATGTACAGTGACAATTAAAGGTATATGCTTTGTTATCTGAAATCTTGGGGATAGAATACATTTACTAATAGGTCTGTGGCAGCATTGCATAATCAGAAAATACTATTTCTGCAGTAAAACCTACAAAAATTCACATTATAATGGGTAAATAGTAACTATAAATGGGCTCAGTCAGGTTTTGCTGCAGAAAGAGTTATTAAAAAAACTTAGTTTCAGAGGTTTGTGAATTTGGGAATTGTTTAATATGAGATTTTGTTCTGTACTACGATTATTATTATTACTCTCTGGATATTAAATTGATCCTTTGTTTAAGTAGCTTGAGCTATAATACAGTCAAAAACTCAGAATGAGCCTGTTCAGAATTAAATGTTCAAATGTTAACTTTTGATCATTCTGAGTGAAGAATTCTTTGTCGTGTTTTTGTAACTTTTCTATAAAGTCTGAAGTGATTTCAAAATCGAAAAGTTTTTTTAAAAAATTTAAATATCCCCATATGAAGTGTGACTAATATGTCACTGTGCCTGACTTACCTCTGTAGAACTAACAGCAGGTTATGTAGCAGCAGACACAATAGATTCCTTAGAAGCATAATTTATTCTATCCCAGGCATCCTTTATGGCATGAGTTTTTGACCATTATGACTCTGGATCTCCTAAAATTATACACAAAATTATGTGATGTGAATTTTTCTAAGACTAGGAACTGTAATTTTCATTTTATAGTTAACATGGGATGTAATACTAACCAGTCTGTGAGGTCAAAATGTAGTATTTAATAGCAATGAAGTTTAGAAAACTGGTAAATTTGCAGGAACATCATAGAGGATAGCTTTAATGAACAAAGAAAAGTTAAAGAGTGCTTATATTAAGAATAAGATGAGCCAAAGCAAGACATCTTGACATCTGTTAAAAAGAGGAGCTGGTTAAGGAAATGTGTCCAATAGAAGCTCCCCTACTTATTTTGGGGCAGATCCCAAACTACTTCTTTAAAATAGTGACCCAGAGGTAAACTTTTTTATCTCATCTCTTCGTAGGGCATATAACTATGTTCACTTTTACCCAACGCTAATCAAAAACTGTTGAAAGAAATACTAAAGACCTATATGACAAAAACTTAAAGTCTACCGAATGACTTAAAAGATTTGAACAAATGAAAAAAAGTACCTTGTTCTTGGGAAACTCAATACTATAGAAATAATATTTATTTCTTAAATGAACGATCTTTAGATCTGATGTGATCCTAATCAAAATACTAATAAGATTTTGGTTTTTCATTTTTTTTTTCTTTTTTTTCCTTTGAGAGGAAGGAAAGAGTTCATGATAAAATGACAAGTTCATTTTGAAGAATAAACATAGTAGAAGCACCAGGTTAAACCTGAAGAGTAATGAGGCTGGACTCATTAAAATTTTTGAAACTCTAGTAGTTTTATGGTGCTGACATAGAAATCTATAGTCACCTTAAATTGTAGAAAATAGACAGAAGGATATTTGGTATTCTGTTTCTGTTATATGATCAAGTTAGCATTTCTAATTAATACAGATAATTACTTAGTCCACAAATGCGATTGAGACAGCTTGCCATTTGGTGGAAAAGGGCTTGATCTTTTACTACAACTTCCAGGTGGATCAAAATCTTAAACTTAAAATGAAATAAAAAAAAATACTGGAATATTTTCATAATCTTGAAGGGAGGAAACATTCCAGCCAAAGCCATAAGGAAAAAAGATAGCTAAATTTACTTATTTTTTTAAAATCGGATGACAGAAAACGACCAAAATAAAGTCAAAAAACTAACTGGATAAAAAAAATCTTTAACACATATGACAAAAAAAGCTTATGCATTAACAAGAAAGAGACTAGCAACTTAATAAAGAAAGGAGGCAAAGGATAACAGATGATCATAGATATATATGTACATATATCATGGAAAGATATATACATACCTATTATATGGCTGCTAAGCATATATTAGTAATATCTAGTCTAATGAAGGTATGGGTTAGGCCATTTTCCTCTTCCACTGTTCTTGAGAGTATAAATCAGTAGTCATTTTTAGAAGGCAGTTTGGTACTGTTTCTCAAAATGTTATGTATGCCTACTCGAAGAATTTAGCCCACAAATGTATTAATACATTTCACAGAGAGGTATGTGTCCATATATATCTTTTGCAGCATTGTTTATAGTAGTATAAAAGCTGTCAAAAACCTCAAGTATCCATCAATATGGTTCTGAGTTAAATTAATGATGGTAACTTCATGCCATGGAATGCTATGCAGCCGTTAAATAAAAACAAAATTAGATGTAGAAGTACTGTCATGGAATGATATGCATGATATGTTCAGTGAAAAAAAATGCTGTAAACAATTATCTAAAGTTTAAACAATTATCTAAAAGATATAAAGCTCACTTTTTCTATTGACATACAATTTACATGCAATGAAATGTACAAATCATAAGCGCACTTTTTTAAAGCTTTGACAGATGTATAGATCTGTAGAACCTGGTTCCTGTGAATGTATAGAACATTATCACCACTCCAGAAAGCTTTTTCCAAATTAGCTTTCCTCCCCAAAGATAACCTGTTCTAATTTTCTTCCCCCAAAGATGTTGCCAGTTTTAAAATTTTATATATATGGAATCATATAGCTTAGGGATCCCTAGCCCCTGGGCTGCAGACTGGTACTGGTCTGTGGCCTGTTAGGAACCAGGCCACACAGTAGGAGATGAGCAGCTGGTGAGCAAGCTAGGCTTCATCTGTGTTTGCAGCCGCTCCCCAGCGCTAGCATCACTGCCTCAGCTCTACCTCAGATCATCAAGCATTAGATTCTCATAGGAGCACTGGTACCTGGTGCCAAAAAGGTGGGGACCACTGATATAGCTCATCCTTAGTTTTGAATGATAGGTTAGCTGAATATGAAATATCTCAAAATGACATTTATTTTAGTAATTCATTTTTTTATTCCACTGTCTTCTCACTTCTCATTTCCACTGTTGAGAATACTCTTGTTTTATATAGCCTTTTTATTTTTTCTCTTTCAATTACTTTTAAGATCTTTATATTTTGTATTTACAGTTCTGCAGTTTCACTGTGATGTGTGTCTTCATGTAGTTTCTTTTTATTTATCTTCCTTGGGATTTGTTGTGCTTTCTGAATGAGTTCTGGAAAATTCTAATGCGTTATCTTGGTCTCTTATTTATTTGTCTTTGCTACATTCTGGGTAATTTACTCATCTGTGTCCCCCCAAGTCATTTTCTCTCCTCAGCTGTGTCTAATTAATCTGATCTTTAGCCCATGCTCTGTTTTTCTTGTTTGTTTATTTCAATTATGGTTTTTTTTTTTTTCCTAAAAGTTCTGTTTCTTTCCTGAATCTATCTGGTCTTTTAGATAGAATTGAATTTCTTTCTCATGTTTTAAGCTTCCTTTGTTCACCAATTTTGAATATTTATTATCTGTATAAATAATTACAGTATGTGAAGTCCTAGGAAGTCTATTACTGCTGCCTGATGTTTGTTGACTCGTGATTATGGTATGACTCTTGTTTCCTTGTTTTATTTCTAAAATGTAATTGTGCACTCAAGTTTATGTAGAAGGTGGTACACATTTGCTAATGCCAGATACTCTGTGGTATCAATCCAGGACCCTCTTTAATTTCCTAGTCTGAAGTTTCTCAGACCATACTATTTATATTATTAGTAATAATCTGAATCCGAGATCCATCTGTGGAAGCTTCATTCTCAGTTGAAACCTTTCTCCCCAGCTGCCTTTTTCTCTCCCTAGAGCCCAAGCTGAGGTCGACAATTTTTCTTGTTGTCTCTCTTTGCTGATAGGCAGGATTTTTCTGGTTCATCCTTTCACTGATTTTATTCAGTGATCTCAGTTTAAGGTCTACAGTTTATGTGGGCCCAAGTATCTTGTCTCATGTCACCCAGTAACTGTTGAAACACCAGCCTCTTGGTTACCAAGATTGGCAAAGGCCTCTGGAGCATGCATACTTTTAACATTCCACTGTGGTTTTCAGTTCCTGCTTCCTTTTGGCCCTGAGATTTTTCATACTTGATGATGAGCTTAGTATGTTTGTTCTATTTCTCTGGGATTTCTTACTATGCTATTGAAAGAGTTTTCAGATTATCTTCTCTACCATGTTGCCCTAATTGCTTAAAATAAGCACCTTCTCCAGCATTAAGGTAAGTAAGGTCATGAGCGGGAAAGAGGTGGATCAGGAAAGCATGATAGTTACTGCAATTCTACTTGGAATTTCTCTGATGGATATAACTGTACATAAGGAAAATGAAATATGTGCAAGGAATTCAATACAGCATTGTTTGCAATAGCTAAAGAGTAGTATGAATCTAAATATTCATCAGTAGTGGACTGCCTAAATAAATTGTGGTAAACCTTTACAATGGAAAAAGAATGAAACAGCTCTAAATGCACTAATATGGAATGAACTGCCAGAAGTATTATGTGAATAAAGATAGATGCAGAACCATGTTCTTTATATGCTGCCATTGTGTGGAAAAATAAAGTTTTTATATATAGATGCTTAGAGACAGGGTTGAGAATTATGTACCCTTTTGTACCTTTTTGAATTTTAGACCCTGTGCATATAATGCTGATTTTAAGAATAAATGAATTTTTAAAAGAATAATTTAAAAAGACATTGATTGATGTGGGCAGGACTGTGATACATTTTGAATTGTAAATATAATCTTTGAAAAGTTTTCTGATGCTATCACATGAAAGTCCATGTTTTTATTCATGACTACCACTCTTTCTTAATTGTGTTTTAGTGTTTTGCTGCAGGAAGCCAAGGACACCAAACATGTATGGTTGTGCTTGGGTAACATGTGTCATTTGGTTGCATAAGTTCTTCATTTTATTTTTCTGGCTATTTGGGTCTGAAGATTAGGCAGTGGAGTGGGGGACGCACTTTGATTTGTCAGTTGGAAAAAAGATTAAAAAGAATTGGACTGAGACTCCTCCCCAATAATATCTTTAGCTTCTCTCCAGGCGTGGACTCTTATGTGAGAGCTGACCACCCATTCCCCAGAAATGGGCCCAATATTTGATCTTCTCCCCCCACTGTGTCTCCACCTGACCTCAACCCTCAGTTCTAAGCCACCCAATCCTTCTTATCATTCTTTTACTGCTATCAGCTTAGAACTGAGTTTTAAACTTCTTTTTGTCCCACAGTTCTTTAGCTCTCTGGCCATGGGTCTCTCTTAGACAAAGTTATTAAGATAGTAGAAGTGTGCCCATTATTAAACAAAAGTGTGAATTAATATTTGAGCTCCAGTTCTGATTTAGAAGCTAGCCACTAGATGTCTCTCTTGTAAAGAAATAACCTTTTACGGATTCAAAAATTACTTTTTGTCCTTTGGATGAAATTACAGCATTCTAATTATATTGCAGTGATTTACTCATCCAGCTCTGCATAATGTCAGTAGCACTTTTTTCCTGAAACAATTATGTGGTGATACACTTCTTAAAGCACTTTATTTTTTATGCATGGTGTCTTATATGACGGTTTGTTACTCAGCTGCAAACTGAGTTTAGAAAAGAGAGCAAAGGAAAATGAAATGATGGGTTTAGCAGTTGTGGTTATGAGGGGAACAACTGGATTTTGCGGTGATCTTTGGGGGATTACATAATAGGTGCTCAGTACAACTTATTAACTAATTGAAAATGTTTAGCTCTCCGGTTTCTCTGCCATAACAGCTTTGATATAGTTTGATGTAATAATTTCAGAGCAACAGTAGGGACTTAAAAAACAGTGTGAAAGAATAGAAACCTAATGGTTCCCCAGTCCGGCATTTCCTTACTGAGTCTTGTAGACAGTGGTAAGGAAGTGCCTGTAGCTTCACAGAGGATGTACCTTTCCACAACAGCAGTTAGCCAGCGTTCATGAAAATGGAAAACCAAACTCTGTTGATCTTCTTGGGGCCCCCAAACTGGTTCACTTAGGGAAGTCCTACCCTAGACAACCAAGTCTGTTCCTTCATGATATGCCTCTAGAATAATATGTCCTTTTCCTTTTTCTTCACTGTAGCATTTATCAGCTATATTTTCCCCTGCAGGGCCATCTTGACTCACCCTGGACTAATGGGGAACTTCTAAGTGCTTTCCCTATCTTCAGTGTCTCCTCACCTCAGTCACTTATACCCTGCTGCCAGATAAATCTTTCTAAAATGTGTTTTTACAATAATGGTCACCTGCTCAAAATTCTTGAATGCTTCTGTCCCGTAGGAGTCATTAGTGCAGAGGTACCTTCACAGGCCATAGGCAGAGTTGCCAATAGATGAAATTTGTCATCTCATCTTCTGGCCTTGGAGTGTCTGAAGCTCTCAAGTATTATACCCCATTTCATGGCCTGAAGTTAACTCCTTTTTCTTATCACCCTTCCCCATTTGAAACTGCTACCTTTCAGGCAGTGGGAAATATAATGTTTCAAGTATTTCTCATTAAGCAAAATAATGTAAGTCTTCCTCTGTGAATTTGCTTTTTAAAGGAGGAATAATAATGTAGTTAATAATTCTTGAATATTTATTTTGTGTTAAACATGACAATTTAATCTTTATGCGTAAGGGAGTTTTCTTGACAAGTTACCTACCCCTTTATACCCATTGCTTTATTTGTAAAATGAGGACAGTACTAGTGCCAGTTTTGTGTAGTATGCAGTTTTCACTTTAGAGAACACATCAGAATTAACTGGAACAATTTCAAAATGCAAATGCATGGGCTGACCAACAGAATTGCTAATTCACTGAGCCTAGAGCAGGGCTTAGGCATCTTTATTTTTTAAAATCACTAGATGAGGCTATGCATGTGTGGGATCAGAGGGTATGTGGGAAATCTCTGTACCTTCCTATTGATTTTGCTGTGAACCTTAAAGTGCTCTAAAAAATTGTCTTTAATTTAAAAAAGGAAAGCATCAGATGATTCTGCTGTTTACTTCTACCTTTCAAACCACGGATCCGTGTGCTAATAAGTCACTGTCCTTTTTTTTAAGTAGTTCAGTCAGTGGGAAGACAAGTTAAGTCAGCTAACTCTTACACCTTTTGTAGGTTATGCTCTGATGGAGTACTCATGGAGTGTTATGGGAGCACAGAGGTGGGCTCAGTGCCCCAGCCTTGGGGAAGTGTTCTTCACTGAGAACTGGGGACTGGAAAGACCTTGCAGAGAAGATAGAATTCAAGCAGATTTTTAAAGGACAAGGAGTAGTTTTCAAGTCTAGGTTCTTATCCAAACAGAAGAGAAAGATGGGTTATAGTGAGAACATCAGATGCAAAAGGATAGAGTAGCAAATTTAAGACAGGGAAAGTAGTTTAGTGTGTCTAGAAACTAGGATGTCAGTTGTTAAATGGTAGGGGATGAGGCTGGAGAGAGCCCCACTGGGCTGGACCTTGCAGGACCTATATGCCACGCAAGGGAATTTAGATAGAGTCATACTTTGAGCAGAAAATGTTCCTGTTTCTATGAGGGATCTGTAGTAAATATGGATCTTCATAATCTGTCCCTAATTAATTTCCTAATGTATTCAACTAAATGTACGCAGGCAGGTCACTATTCTTAATCCTAAAACATCTTCCCCTTCCATACTTCCTAGCCATCAGTGAAAGTACACATGATAGCTCATCTTCTCCATTATTTCTCCTTTCAGAATTCCTATAGTACATATTTTCTCTGCAGGTAATATGAAACAGATGCCAGAATTTAGTGCTGGTATTCAGTTTTGGGTATGCACATATCTGCTCTCCTTTCTGCATTCTGGTGTTTCTTAGCAGGGGCTCTATTGGCATTTTGAACAAGACAATTTTGTTGTATGGGACTTTCCCAAGCATTATAGGAAGGTTAGCAGTTCTGGTCCCTACCAACAAAATGCCTAAAGTGTTCCCCATTTTGAGAACAATCAAAACTGCCCATTTTCAAATGCCCCCACCTCCCAGGTTAATACCACTTCCAATTGATAACTGCTTTACTAAGCTATTTATCAATTATTTGAAGCAAATATACTTTTTCATTTCAATCTTCCTCTTCTACATCCATGTTTTTAATATACTGTCTACTAAAGCCAATACCACATACTTAACATATTTCCTATTATTATCATGTGGTGGTGAAACTAATTTTTAAAAGAGCAAAATATAATATATAACTGGAACTTTACAAAGTATTTTCATAATGATGTGAGACATAAAATTTTGGTTTTCATTCTCCCCAATTACAGTAATTTTAATCCATGCTAAGTAACTACACAGATCCTTTATATTCACTCTCCCAGAAACACTTATGATACCAACCCTAATAAAATAGATGGATTATTCTTATGAGGAATAGCTTCTTTTATTTTTCAGACTTTAAATGTTGATCTAGAAATACATTTTAAAAGATAAAATGCTGTGAGTGAAGGATTATATAGATTATTTTGTACATTTGCTTTTTCCTTGGAAGATTTCAAAATTTGGTAGATTTCTTTCTGCTTTAAATTAAAATAAGATTTTATAACCAAATGTGGAAGAAACCAGTTTTTTTTTCCTGAAATTCCTTCAGGTATTATTTGCTGCTTCCATATTTCATAACAGTTGATAATTCACAGATTATCTTTTATATTGCTCAGAAATGAAAAGTGAAACCTAGAAAGAAGAAAATTTTTATCAATTAGGATGGTTTATGTTGCATGAAGTAAAATACCCAATTCAAACTGGTTTGAGCTGTTAAAAGGATGTATTATTGGTATCGTAATTGAATGTCCAGAGGCAGAATAGACTTCAGAGTTAATAGATATGGTGACTCAATTTTATCATCAAAGACCCAGTTTATTGCTGATTCTCCATTGTATCCTCTCTGGTATCAGCTCAATCCTCATGGCCATAAGTTGCTCATGGTAAAATTTTGGTTTATAGTAAATATCCAGGAGTGCTTCTCTCCCAGCGATACTGGATAGAAAACCTGAAATTCACCATGATTGAACTAACTAAAGCCATCTACCCAATCCTGAGCCATTGTGTTCAGGAGAATATACAATAGTGATTTTCTTGAGCTAACCAGTAAGTACATACCCCTGGAAATAGGGATGCGGTCAATTTATCAAAGTATGGTGATGGATTAGGAAGAAGGGTGTTGGTACGGGACAGCCAAGTAGGCTTGAAAATGTTCACTATAACTCTTAAAAAGCATTTCAAATATGGATGCAAATATTTAAAAAATATAATTGAGATACTTTTGAACTAATAATAAAGAAAAATACATGGCTCGTTATTGAATTTTCAATTCTGGAAAGTCAAAAATAATATAGTAGATTAGAACATAGTCTTTAGAGTTACTGTACTACATAGATTCAAAGCCCAGGTCTGCCACTTTCTAGCTGAATAATGACCTTGGAGGAGTGACTTTCTTCTCTCTAACTTGGTGTTCTCATCTTTAAAATGAAATAATGGCATTTTGTGTCATAGAGTTACAAGAATTAAATGAATTAATAAATGTATTTAATTAAAACAATGCCTGACATATAAAAAACACGTAATAAACTGTTGTTATTACTGTTGCTACTTGCTAATGTTCTCTGGTAAAAGGATCTACTGATAATTTTTATAACCTGGAAACTTTTCTAATTTAATTAGTGGTATACTATTCTAGAAATCAGACATGTAGATAGTCTAGCTTTAGCTTATTTACTTCATGGAGTCGCCAGTATTTAAAAAATAGAAGTAAAAGTTTCAGGCATTCTTGAACTGACATAATATGTCATTGTGCTTTCTCAAAAGTAGTGGAAAATCCTTCCCTTAATAACTGCAAACAAGGACTGAAAAGTTAATATCCTGAATATACTAGGGGAAACACTTATTAGGAGAGTTAAGTGGTAGGACATTGAGTCTCTCTGTAAGGCCTCATTTCATTCACTCTTCTTTGTAAATGTTTGTTGGTGCATTAGCTACAGAATAAAATCCATACTGTTTAGCAGAACATTCAGAGTCTTTTACATTTTGGTATTAATCAACATATCCAGTTTTACCATTAGCCACTAAACACTAAATTCAATGTTAAGTAGAATTTGATTTTGAACTCATGGTGAAATATTCTCATTGAAGGCCCTGTCAGTATCCTGTTCCAAGCCTCATTAATTCAGGACATTGGATTGAATATAGAATTATAACAATGGTAATAATAGCAGTAACTAACATTTTTGGTTGCTGTGTTTTGAGCTCTTGACATATATTTACTTATTTAATCCTATGATATAAATACTGTTGGCATCCCTATTTAACTGTGAGAAACCTGAAGCAGAGATCACATTAAGTAATAAATTGTTAAAAAGAGTAGGATTTAAGAATAAAAATATTTTAACTCATTTCAACTTTGTATTGGAAATCTTCTCAGAATTGAGCCTCCATTTGTAACTCTTAATTGTAGCATATTTTTTTGAGGAAAATAGCTTTGAAGCTGTCAAAATGATTAGTTAGATAAGTAACACTAGTTCTAGTTTGGTAATAATTTCTGTGATAAAAAGGAAACATCTTAAAACTTTGAATAATGAAATATTTTTACGTTTAAAAAGAATTTAGAATTATTTCTGTCTTTTCTATGATTACTATTCTGCACTTCCCCATGAAAACATCTTTGACTTTACTGATTATGAAAAATAGCAAATCATGTCAAAATGTTATTAAATACAGACATATGAAGTAAGAATTAAGTCCTTTTATTATGTTAAGAAATAGCCATAGTTAAAAGTTGGGGGCACATCTTTATACTTATAAATACATGTATGAATATGTATATTTTTGAATATAAATGCCATTATTTAACATCCTCGTGTTTCTACCTTAGTCCTGCCTCATCGTCTCAGTATGTAGATCTACCATGATTTATTTAATCAGTATACATTTAGATTTATTTATTTTTTTGTTATAGGAAGTAGTACAGTGGACATTTTGTACATGTGTCATTACTTGCCCAGTTATTTCCTTGGGATAAATTCCTGAGAATAAAACTGTTGAGGCAAAAGTATACTATTTTTCAGTATAACTTTCTATTTATAGCTTTTATGAAATTGAACTGTCAGAAATGTGCATCAGTTCATACTCCTGTCAGTAATGGAGAGTGTCCATTTTATCACACTTCCCTAAGATTTATAATTTTAACAGCATCTTTGTAAATCTGGTAGGTGAAAATATTTCATTTCTATTTACATTACTCTGGTTATATATTGGCTTGAACATCTTATCGTATCAATAGAGCAGTGCCATTTAAAAGAATCTGATGACTTTTGATTTGTATCTCCTTCCTTAGAATTATGGTAGCTCTCCAGAGGTGAAAATTGGCAGTTTTAAGTCATGAAATCAGAAGAATAATTGACCATATGGGTATAGAACTTAGCCCCAGATTCGTTTCTTCATCCGCATATCACTTTCTTGAAAATATGGGATAAAATGATCCTTAATAGTTTCTAGCAAGCAAGAGTTGTTAAATAAGTTCCCTATATTAACTCACTGAAACAAAGTACGTATAAAACAATATTTATTTTCCTCATTTACTACATGTATAGTCTGAGTGTTTCTCAGCCTTTTCATTATCGTCTCACAAAGGGCTCTTTTAGATGTTTTTTTCTCTAATTGCCCTCATGATATTTTGATACCACAGATATACTATATATCTGTTTATGTACAGTGGCCCTTTGGAGGGCCGTAAACCGTTATAATAGCTAAGATTATTTTTACCCTCTTAAGAACTGGTTTTCACCGCTTTTGGGGTGATGCTCCCCCATTGAGAATGCATGAGTGTGTGCATGTGTGTTGATATTTGGGGAGGAGGAGCAAAAGCTTTGCTATGCATGAATAGTTACTTCAGTTTCATGAGACTCAGAAGAGATCCATATTTCTGTTACTTTATCAGGTTGTCCAGAGGGAACATTAAGTTTAATAATTGCCACCATTACTTCACCAGTCTATTATCAAACTCTTATCACGTAGTGCCTTGGGGTGCCTAAGTTACTAGAGTATTCTTGGTACAGTATTTCCATTCTTATGAATGTTGATAAATATGGCAAGGACACATCGACATTATTATAGCGTTAAGCATTTTGCTGAATTTAAGAAGAGTAGTCCTAATGCATTAAGAGTAATAGTAAGTGTTTAAAGTTCTATTCCAATGGTTTTCAGACAGTGGTGATTTTGCCTCCCAGAGGACATTTGCAATATCTGAAAATATCTAGGTGTCACAACGGAGGGAGTGGATGTTGCTAGTGGCATCTCATGAGTAAAGACCTGGGATGCTGCTAAACATCTTAAAATACACAGGGCAGTGTCTCCACGCTCACCTCCATAATAATTATCTGGTCCAAAATGTGAACACTGCTCTATCCTAATGATTCTACTTGGAATCTATCTTTAGAAAATAATCCAAAATACAGAAAGTTATATATATACATAAAGATACTCACTGAAGCATTACTTTTATTTTTTTCCTTACAGAAGTGTGTTGTTTTAGAAAACATAAATATAAATGAAAAATATATACATAATTAATTACAGTTCCCCTCGCAAGTAATGTTTTGGGCACTTTGGTTATATGTATTATTTTAAGTGAGACATGTATCAGTATAGTACATAATTATGAAAAATGGGAAATAAACTTAATTCTTTGAGACTTAGGAGGAGATTTATTTGTCCATGTCAGGGGTACATCAGTTTCAGGAACACCAAAGAATTGGAAACTACTTTAGAGATAGTTAACTTTCTCATTTTAGGAATTCTTTATATAATATCCTTCATTCTCTCTACTTGTTCACTTAAATATTTTACTCTGAATAAGTGTTCTCAAATGCCTCTTATAGTACCATAGACTAAAAAAGTACAGGCGGTTTTTTTCAATGAAAAAACTTTAGTTTTTTAGTTTTTAGTTTTAGTTAACTTTTAGTTCTGTGTGCTGGTAGCGGTAAATGAAAGCCTCATCCCTGGGGATATTCTTTTATTTATTTATTTTTTTCTGTGATTTAATATGGAAGAACAAATGGTAAAAAATTGAAGTAGTCATATGTCTATCAATAGAGAATGGAGATTTGGCATTTTTCACACAGTGGAGTACTGTGCAACACTTAAAGTTAATGTATTTAATCTATATGTATCATAAATAAATCTCTAAAGCATAACTTAAATAAAGAAAGCAAAGCACAGGATTTTTAGAATATGATAACATTGAAATAAATGTTAATTTCACACAAGATACTATACTGTTTATAGATATGTGTATATATGTGTATATAAAATATAAAACCATGAATGGCAAGAATACACACTCAACCTCAAGACAGTAGTTACCTCTGATGATAGAAAGGGAATTGGATCAAGGAACAGTACAAAGGATCATTATCCATATCCATAACTTTTTATTTCTTAAAAGAAAAAAAAAATCTCAAATAAATATGGCAATATGCAAGTTGGTTAAATCTGAATGTAAGTACATTGAGTAGTCTTTATATTCTCTTTTTGTTTTTGAAATGTTGCAAGATCACATTTTTGAAAAGTAAATGTACTTTTCAAATTTGTTCATGTTTGAAGTGAAGCCAAATATAGAAAGATTTTTAAAATACTCATAATTTAGCAATGTGTATATAATAAAACAGTAATGAATGACTTCCTTATAACCACAAGTAGTTAACTACAGCAAATAAAATGATCTCCAAGGGCTTTTCTCTCTTGTTTTTGGAATGTTGAGTACTTTCTGAAGGTATTTAGGGTCTATTGAATGTTAAGAAATGGGAATGGTTCTTGAAATTACTCAAGCAATGATGGGATGATTGAGTATGATTTACAGTTCTATAAGATGACAAGTTCATAATTTTTTCTCCTGTAACTTAACATGGAAAAATAAATATATTTAGAAAGAAACAATGTTATGCATTAAGATTTAAAAATCAGTTTATTTCTTACTAAGAGAGGAATGTAGTGTCTCTCAGCCTGTCAATGGTGATATTATGCTGTGCCTGTTTCACAGGTAACAAACATTGCAAGGTATTTTCTTTTGGAAGAATTATTTATTTAAAACCAGTAACTGTTGTATTTACATTCAGATTTTTAAGGTTTTTTTTCTGGGATTTTAGACATCTCATTTAAAAATTAGTGAAGGGTGCTATACAACTTTATCCTATCAAAAAAGTATGAAACTTAACACGATTGTTTCTTGTATAAGTGGCACTATCAACCTAAGCATAATCAAGGATATTTTTCTCTAGTTACTGCCAAAAACTGTTTTGTTATTAAAGAAAACATCCTTAACCAGATCTGTGATAACTTACCCTAATAGAAGAATTTTTACTTGATTTTATGGTCATTGTGTTCTGATAAAAATTTAATTATATAGACGTTTGGTGGGAGATACTCAATTGTGTTAACTGAAAATTTAATTATATAGACGTTTGGCGGGGGAGCATGTTTGCTAAGGCATAGATTTGTATGAGTATGCTATTGGCTATTAACTTGCCAGTAGATTGTTAGAAATTTCTTTTAAGTAAGGAAAAAATGTGTAAAACTATCATGTAGTAAAGACATTTAAATTTATGTAATGATTCAATATTTTGAGCATTAAATATTTTTGAAAGTAATGGTATATAGTGTCACCAAATTTAGACATGTTAAATAGAAAACATACGGTCATTTTTCTAAAAACAGACGTTTAGTGAATTACTACTGCTGTTGGTCCTGTACCAAACCAAAATTTAGACCTGAAAGCACAGGGACTCTAGTTTAGAGTGCACTCTGCTTAGCAACCAACGTGTTGTCTACTGTTTTGCTACTGAATGCACGTACTCATGGCTCAGAAGTGTATATGCAGCCAGCTGGTCTCAACCAGACAATACTTCATTCACCTAATTTCCAGACTAATCGGGAAAAGACATCAGCTTATTGTTTTTAGTCATGAGGAAATTTATTTGTAAACTTCAAGTAGTAGCACACTGATATCAAAAGCCCCCTGAGAAATTTCCTTCTAATTCAGGAACGTGAAATCCTTGGAATTATGAACTGCTTCACTTAATTTTTTTTTGTCTTTAAAAATCCTTGCAAGTATATTGTTTTAAAATTTTGGCCTCTAAAATCCTAGAAAAGTGATAATAAATAGCTCTTAGTAGAAACAAAGTAGATTAAAATCTAAATACTTTAGAATTATTATCTGAAAACAAAAATTTAGGAAATTTGCTTTGTGTTCACACTTTTATTTTCTACCTTGATCCTCACATGATTATTTCCTCTCTTAGAAAACAGCAGTTTTGTTGGCATGTGAAACTGCAATTTCCGCAGAGTCAAGCTGTATACGTAGAGAAAAGGTAAAGTATCACCACTGTCTATTAAGAATTAATTTGTTTTTATTATGTCTCTATATTTAAAGTAAATTGTTAAATGTAATCTCAATAAATGTATGTCAATATTAGAATGGATAAGTTGTGGTATATTGATACTATGAAATGCTAAACATCACTGAAAATGAATGACATACAAGCTACACCCATCAATGTGGATAAATCTTAAAAATAATGCTGACTGAGAAAATCAAGTTATGAAGACTTCATAGACTTTGATTCTGTTCGCAAATATGAAAAAAAAAAGTGTACTTTTTAGGAATACCTACAGAAGTGGTAAAACTAAGGGAAATGATTAGCACAGGAATCGTGGTGGTGTTCACTCCAGCAAGGGAAGCAGGCATTAAGGAGAGAGATGTAGGGAGAATGAAGAAGGCTGGAAACTGTCTATTTCTTAAGCTGACTGATTATATAGGAAGTGAAAAATGATCCACAATTTTACTCTACAGAGATTACTACTATAAACATCATAGTACATCCCTCAGAAAATATATTATTGTATGCATGTACATAGGTATACTTATAATTGGAATTAATTTGCATTACTACTAATTTTACTCTACAGAGATTACTACTATAAACATCATAGTACATCCCTCAGAAAATATATTATTGTATGCATGTACATAGGTATACTTATAATTGGAATTAATTCGCATAAATAGTTTCTTACCCTTTTATGAACATTTTCAAATGCCATTTAAAAATTTTAATAGTTGTGTTTTGATTCCTTGGGTTAGGAAAATTTTAAAGTTGCCTTTTAAGTAATATTTTTAGCATATATCTACATTATAGATAAATGTCCTCTGTAATTGTCATGGAATTTAGTGAAAAACTTTCTTATTCGAAGGTACATACAAGATTAAAGACAGGAGAAGGACTTAAATTTTACAGATAGGACTGTATTACACAGTAGTATATATGAATATGTATAAATGACTGAGGTAAGTTACTAGTTCAAAACAGTGTCTTAATTTTGTTTCTCAGCTTTATAGTTTAAAAAACAATGTGCATACATATAGGAAAATCAGAAAACTTACCATGCTTCGTCTCAGTAGTATCAAATTTGTAACCTGGTTTTATGATTTAGAATGAGTAGACTTGAACATGCACTGAAATTAGCATAATCTGAAACCTTTTTTTCATATTTTTTATTTCTGCAGCTTTCAAATATATTTCATCCTGACATTTCTTTTCATCTTTGAGCACAGGTGTGCGTTGAAAGAGGCATCATACTTTTTTTTCATACTTTTATAATTAATTTATAGGGAGCGTCTCAAAATACTATTTTTTAAGACTTTAAGTGTCTCCAAGAAGTCTTTTTGAGCTATTTTTCTAAGTAATTTTTGCTTAACAGGACATTATATATTGTCAAAAGTAAAATAAAAACATGGTCTGTATTCGGCTAAAAAAAAAGCCACAAGATTTAGTAATTCTAAGTTAATACCTCTAGTAGAAAATTATAAATGATAATATGTTTTATTTTCATTTTTCCTTTGTTGGGAAGAGTGCCAGATGATAAAACTATTAATGAAATCCTAAGAGCTTACATTGATCCTGAGAAGTCTGATCCTGTAATTCGTCAAAGGTATGTTTTTTTAAAATTGTAACTTTCTAAAATTATTAAAAATGTTGTATTTGCTATGTGCATATTTATTATGTAAAGTCATGACTTTATTGGAATGTTATGTGTCAGTGCCATTTACTTTCTGTCCCATTTCCTTTGTTTTTACTGAAGGCTTTGTCAGTTGGAGACGATGCTTTTGGATAGTAATAACCATAGTTAGCACTTACCCTTTATTGTGTTCCAGACTGTCTTTGAATTAGATACTAATAAATGTATTCATTTAATCCTCACATTGAGGTAAATTACTGCCATTATACCCATTTTACAGATGGGGAAACTGAGCCTTAAAATGATTAAGTGACTTCATAGAGCTGATAATCAGGGAAGCTAGGATTTAAACCCAGGCAGTCTGAAGTCAGCCTCTGCACTTTTAACCCTTAAACTAAAATGCCTTTCAAGTTGAAGCAAAAACTGAAAATGAGGAGTTTCAGAGTAACTGTTAAAGACAGGAAATCCTGTTTCAGCCAAGTCTCCATAAAACTAAGTAAGATATACTCTGTTTCCTATCCAGAAATACAGCATGAACAGAAATGATTAACATAGCATGGTGGAGTCAGCAATAAATGTCTAGGTTAGAATAGCTACATCTTTCCATTATTAGCTGTGTGATTAGGAGCAAGTTACTTCTGGGCCTTAATTTTTCTCCATCATAAAAATGAGATTAATAATATCTACTAGATAGGGTTGTTTTGAAGCTTTAAAAAATCGCATATATAAAGTTCTTAGTGTAGGACCTAGCACATAGTAGGCAGTGCTTAAAAAAGGAAACTATTATCAGAGTATGAATTATTAGTGTTCCTGGACAGAAACCCAGTTGCCTTTCTTTTCACTAGATGGTACCTGCTTGGGATATGAATGGTTGGTTTGGTTCCAGAGTAACCTGATATTTACAATTTACGCCGAGTGGATTCTAAAGTGTCTGATCCAATTGTAGTTAAATCTCATCATCTACTTTTGATAAAAGGTAGCACCCAGACCAAATCAGATTAATGTCACATATCAAACAATGTCTTGGGCCAGGCATAATAGACAAATGTCTTTCTTCCTAATTACTGATAATCCAGTTATCATTGGTTATATATTTGGTAATAAAACAAAATGACTGTCACTAAATTAGATACATTAAAAAAATTAAATTGCAAGATTACTGAAATGAGTGTTTCTTAATTTAACTTAATTACACAGAGAGAAGGAAGGTAATTTTTTAAAATTCAGATCCTTGGTTAGAAAATATCTTTAACCCTTTTTCTATGCTTATATAGATGAATTTTAAGTATTATTAGCTACTCATAAATGCTTAGTCTTCCATAGACACTATTTTGAAATATATTAAAAATCAATTTTGCTTCTTTCAATGTAACATTTTTATTTCAGGTTGAAAGCCTACATTCGTTCTCAGACAGGGGTCCAGGTTTTAATGAAGGTCGAATATATGCAACAAAATTTAGTAAGGTAAAATTGCTTCCCTCCCCATTTCTTTAAATATTTTTAAATTCTGCAATATAATTAAGTGGCTCGATTAGCTTAAGTAGCTAGTTATTTCACTAATTATCTGGCTATTAACAAAGCCGAGGCTTTTAAAAATGACTTTCATATTAAAATTTTTAAATAATCACACATAGAATATTTTCTGTTGAAAAATCACTTAGTTAGAATATTTTAAAATAATAACATGTGCAACTAAGAGCTTTCTAAGTTGCATTTTAACTTATTTCAAGAAATATTCTCTGCAACAGAGTTCCAGTTGTTCCAGAATTCCAGTGTTCAACTTGTTGCTTTTAGAAATGCAAAAATTCATGTCACCAACTGATCACTGAGTATATTGCAGTGGAAAGAATACTGTATAGAAATGTGAAGGGAGACAGGTTCTAACAGTTTGATTTGAGAAAATTCTTAAATCACCAGACTCTGTTCCTTATAATGGAATGATGAGAAGACAACATAAACGATTTCTGAGAGTCCCTGCGAAGTTTGCTTAAGTGCCAGTTATGTCAGCCTACTGAATTACAAAACACTGATCTTTTAAGACCTGTAATTCTCGTCCCCTGTTTTCATTGTTTAATTAACAAAACTACTATATCTTATTCAGACTAATTCTGATTGGCCTTGTCTGTAATTTGATTTGCTAGTATGGCTTAGTCCAAACTGAAAGCAGAGCTAGGATTGAACCCTGCTCCCAATTATGTTAACTTGAGTAAATTACAAAACCTCACTTGCTGTAGTTTTCTCATGTCCAACATGGGGATGGTAATAATAATTATGATTGTCATGAGAAATTAAGATAATTCATTTAGCACATGCTTTTATTATTCCTACCATGACTATTATTATTGCTACTACTACAGATAAATGGATTCTTACAGAAGGTCTACACATAAGATTGCAAGACATTCATAGCTAAGAATGAATCTAAACAGCAAATATTGATCACTTTTCTTACCAACATATCTCAAATATTCCCAGATTTATATTATTATCATAGTTCATTGATGAAAATTTTGAGTTTTCTGTCACGTCGTCTTTTTCCTAGACTTATTAATTCAGTGTACTTACATGTAGTTCATACTTTAACTCCACTCTTTGCCCCAATAGATTTGGGGTCCCAAATAAGGGAAGGATAGTAAGTTCTGTGGTTTCTGCAAAGATAGTTATCCAGAGTAATAACATCCATATTACCCAAATTCAGTGATTTCTGAAATTGGCAATCATTTAGGTAATTAATGAGAAATACCGATGTAAAAGGTGCCCTTTTTTGTGTTTTGTTTAGCAAAGTCCTAAAGTGAATTCCATATAACTCATGTTTAAACAAAACAATTTGCATTGCTCCCTTGTATTTACCTCTGATCAATCAATAATTCATTCTTCCTTCTTCCAAATTCAGTTCCTTTCTAAGTATGCACCATATTTTATCTAGTTAGTTCATGTAAATATTTTATCTAGTTAGTCCACATTTCATACTGTGGTGCATACTTGATGCGTATACTATGGCTTAGTCTCATAAGCCTGCTAAGAGAACACACCTGAGAGTCTTTATGAAAAGTGGATTTGTTTTGGATAGTTGTATCATCCCAACTTCTCTAGGCCATGGAACTAACATACCCTCTCCAAGGCTTCTCTTGACAACTTCGTGACATGTCCAACAATCTAACACTTCAGCACCATTCTGAGCATTTGCCAACCCCTTGTTAAAGACTGCTGGTGTGGGGAAAATATATAAATGGCTCCAGGAGGACTGGAAGGCAGACAGTAAAAGCTACTATCCATTTCGGTTCAGGAAATTCTTATTCTTAAATGCAGTAGGAGAATAAAACATTGCCTCATTGTTTGCTTGGTATGTGCTTATCTGACCTTGAATAATTGCAAATAGTAGCCACCAACTACTGTTTTAATAGCTGTGTGAATGGGACTATTTTATTTTTTAACTTTTTTCCCATTTACCCTGAGATAATTCGCAGATTATAGTCCTGACCTTACCCCCAAAGTTTGCCATAAAATATCTCACTTTTATTATGATTTTCTCATCACTCTAGTATATTGATAGTCTTTGGAAAGAAATGACATCATTCTATTTATAGCATTCTGTTTATAGTAGTTCGATCGCTGAAAATGTCAAATCTTAGAAAATATAGCATCCCTACATGAGCTACACTTTATATTTTCTAAACGGGAAAAGAGCTAAAGTAATAAGTATATATTTGAAACACCAGATAGCTTATATAAAGTTAAATAAAAATATTTATTTGGATGAGTTTGGCATCAACTTGACCCCACAGTCACCTTATTTACCTAATCTATTAGCCAGATAATTAAGCTTCTTTACCAAAATTAGGGAAAGCAACCTTTCATTTTGGTACAACTGCTAAGAACAAAAGTTTTTGATTTTTTGTTTTGGTTTGTTATGGATGTTTGTTTGTTTCTATTTTTATTTCCTTCATTACCTGAAAGAGACAGTTTGTTATATTTCCATTTTAAGTCGAGGCAAACTGGGCTGTGGCCAATGAGGAAATGTGCCAGCTCACTAAACCAGTTAAACATGACTCTTCTGCAAAATATCATCTTGCAAAATTCAAGAAAACCAAAATTGTATGTGATAAAAGGTAAAGATAGGATACTGAGTATTTTAAAGTCTATAATAGAGGACAGACTACTTGGGCCCAGATAGCATTCATTTTTAACATGGAAATGTGTACTATAAATTCATGAAGAGGCAGAGGAGATGGAGATCTCAGCTTGTCTTAGCAGACTTGGTTTTCTAGGAGTGTGGCAGAAATTCATGACATGATCCAGAGGGAGAAGTCGGGAAAATCATTTCATGCAGTTGCAAAGAAAGAAGCCAAGATACATAAAGACCAGAACACAGGAAGGTACCAGTCAGATTGGTATGACTTATTTTAACAAAGAGCCAAAGAGGGTAAACCTGAACCAAAAAAAAAGATCAGAGAAATGCACTGAAATGAAGGTCAGATGTTCTCATTCTAGGCACTCAGCTTCTCTGTGCTTCATTTTCCTTAGGCCCTTTACTTTCTTTTATTTTATAACCTCTCATCTTTAGGTACCCAGAGAGGACTAAAGCTGGGCCTTAGGTTAATCTTTATCCCCAAAGAGGAGGGAATGATAAATGAATGAGTAAAAGGTGAGTGGTATAACTTTAAGGAACACCTAGAGTAGGCTCTTTTGGTACTAAACCTGAACCAGAGAGAATAACATGAAAAGTACTTTGACATTATCTATGTAGAAAACCTATCCTTGAGATTTCTGCATTTGAGTTGTTTACTTGAACTCAATGTGATATATGAAAATACCAAAGAAGAGGAAGTAGAAGGTTACAACCCAGGACCAGGAATTTTGGATTTAAAAATTGCCACCCTATTTAACTTTGAGTAGCGATGGAATCACTTTAAGGAAACTGCAGTTGAGGTAGCTTTTATCTTGAAGGTGGGCCTAAGGTTTGGGTAAGGTACATCCTTATATTTCTGATTAAGTCAGCCTCAAGATATAGTTATCCTAACTTCTACAAAACTTCCCAGTGTTACAAGTATTTTCTAATTATAAATAATGAAATTAGATATTATGGGGGTATATTTAGACATAGATTTTTATTTTTTTAATTAAATATTTTAAACCACACTGTTCTTTAGATAATACATTCATAGGTAGGCTAGGATGAGCATTTACATCTGATTATATACTTAATTACAGTTATACCATTAAACGAAAGTACATTCAGAAAACATCTAAGTAAGATTATTATAGGTTATAAAATGTTAGGTTTCTAATTTAAGATAATCATGCTAAATAGGAAGATTTTATTATTTCTTGAAAAGTGCTTAGAAGGCAGAAACATGAAGTTTCCTTGTGCTTGTTTGATTTTAAATGTAGCCTACGATTTACAGTGACTTAAGAGTAAAGTCTTTTTACCAAATACTTGATGTTGCCAATTTTCAACTGGTCGTGTTTTCCATTCTTTGAGGGCTTATTACAATTGTCTCAAGATATACCTAATCAGCTAGAGCCATCTTAAATGTTTCCAGGATTTAGCTTTGCCCTACACAACTTTTATATTTAGATTTCGGTGATCATGAACATATGTCTAACACTAAGCTCAGCACCAATCCTGCTAATCTATTTGGGAGTTTTCTTTCCAGAATACACAAGGTTTTAATTTGCATCTTCTTATGAAAGCTAATATGGCTTCTTAAGTAAAATCATTTATTCATTCAGCAAACCTGTGGTGGGTCCCCGCTATGATCGAGGTACTGTTATAGACGTTAGGGTAATATCGGTAAGGAAAACCGTTCCTGCCCCTATGGAGCTTACATTCCCTGTGGGGGAGAAGTCATATAAGGTGCTTGTATTAGCAAAGCCTCACTTGCCCTCTTGCCACATCATCTCTTACCAGCTTTCTATTCTCAGAAAGTAAATGAATGGTTTTAAACCAGAGAAGCCTGTAGTGATGATGTCAGGCACTATCAGAGGCAGCCATTGTATTGCTGCTCACTTGAGTTATTATTGACAGATGAATTTAGAATTATTCCCAGCTTTGATACTGTTCATTCATTCATAATTTCCCAAACTTATTAAATTTTATGTCTGTTATACTTTAATTTATTAATGGAATTATCTATTTTCATAAAGAAGTTGAAATACATTTTCTGTTTTTTATGTTTGCTACTTTGATGTTTATATAAGATCCTGGTTTTGATAAGGGTGTGGTTTAAGCTTTTGTGAGATTTCTTTTCAAATTTACTCAGAAACCATTAATTAAGCACATTTAATCTTCTATGCATATAAATAAAATTTAGAGTTTTTACAAGAGTTAATAGGGTACAGTGCTGTTGTAGTAGGGAAAACAGATGCGAACCATAGGTGACTGAGGTTCCTGGCATAGATCTGTCTACTGAGATATGGAGGTATGTCCTGAAGAGGCTTTAGGGCATGTTGAGTTTCACATAGAAGTGACATCATTTTCAGAAACATTATTTTCAAAAAGAATGGTCTTTCTAGACTAATCCTTTATTATTAGGATTCCTTCAGAGTGAACTTATAATTCCAGTAAGAAATATTTGTATTATTTTTTCAGAATATATAATCTATAGAGATGTTGACCTTACTTTAAAAAGTTCCAGACTACACTTTGTAGACCAAAAAGTCTCATCATTATAAATGCTAAATTAAGCCATGGCTTCTCAAACGTAACCCAAATTATGAGATAGTTGAAATAACCTTTTTCATTTTATTCAAAATCTACATCAAAGTAGGTTTGTTTGTTTGTTTTATAAAATCAAAATAATGTTATAACTATGACACAGACCATGGAAAGTTCCTAAGCCTCTGTTTTCCCACCTGATAGTGGAGATAAAGACAGAAAGGATATTGCATTGTTGTGAAGATTACTTTGAGATAATGCAAATCAGCTACTTGGCAACACAGTGCTTGGCAAATAGCAAATCACTCTTAGTAAAGATGTTATTCTTTTATTATGAAGTGCAACATCCAGGTCAACATCTTACTGAATTGACTCAGCGAATATGAGTTTTTGTTGTTCTTTCAATCTTAGAGATCACTTTCTTAGTAAAAGGAGGGAATATGTATAAAACAAAAAGCTCCATATGTATTACGCATTACCTTTTTTAAAAAATGACAACTTCTTTCAACCAAATCATTTCTTATACTCCTCTAAGTTCAGTATTAGCTATACTCGCAACAGGCCACTCACCACTAACCATAAAGAGGGCAGATGCTAAATCATTATTAGTTCACATTTCTTTTGACATAAATGGGATATTGGAAGAATATGAAGTTTCAAGAGCTTGTTTATTTAAGATGTTGTCGACTGTTGTTTGTGTACAGATGACTCTTAAATCTAGGTATATTTTCAGCCTTTCTTCCTTCTTTGCTCCAAATCCTTTTTTGCCACTGTCTTCACTTACACATCTCATTAAATCTTAAACTCAGCATGTCTAGATCTCATCACACCACATCCATTTCTTCCTGATTTTGTGCGTGGGTTTGGGTGTGGGCGTTGTTTTAAATAGAGATGAAATGGGCTAATTATGTCCCTGACATCTAATACACAGTCAGTGAATGTTGATACTCATTCCTTGTTGTTGGCGCTGTCATTCTTCTAGTAAGCAAGATGTAAGACCTTAGAGCCATCTTTCACTTTTCACTTGCCATCTTGTCTACATGGTTGGCCTCCATAATGAGTTTTCTGTATGGTCTGCCTCTTCTCTCCATTCTTCTGAGTAGAGTGTTGTTTATCAGTTTCTACAGTGGAGCCTATCCCTTCCTCCCTAACTGGTTATAATGTTTTATCCTCTGAGCTTCAAAAAATGTTTTGTACTGCAATCCTGTCTTATATTTTATCCCAATAAAATCTGTCCCATATGATGCTAAACGCCTTTTTGAAGACAATGGCTGCCTTAGGCTTTTTCATTATTGTATTTCCTGCTGTTAGTGACTTT
>NW_006441955.1:30357707-30476860 GCF_000325575.1 Pteropus alecto | reverse complement strand
TCCTGCTGAGTTAGTGACTTTCTCATAGTAGGAGGTCAGTCTTAATTTTTTAATAAGTAATGACCTGATTCGCTGAAATAATGTATGCCTGGTATATGATAGGTGTTAATACCACTTTAATACTCTAAAGCACAGCTTGTACAACCTTTTCTGTAACTGGCTTGAGTAAGTATTTTTGGCTTTGTGGGTCATATGGTCACAATTGTCAACTCTGCCATTGTAGCACATAAGCAACTATAGGCGGTACATAAATGAATGAATATGACCTTGTTCCAGTAAGACTTTATTTACAAAAACAGACAGTTGGCTAGATTTGGCCTGCTGACCATAGTTTACCAGGCCCTTCCCTAAAGGATTTTTTTTATTGTTCATTTGTAACTTTATATCATTTAACCAGTTGGGGGCTTCAGTTCTCCGTATGTAAAATAGAAATTGAGAGAGAGAAAGAGGGAGAGAGAGATTGAGAGCTACTGAGAGATATTATATCAGTTGCCCAGTATACTTTAAAGTTCCTTCAGAAAATGTAGCACCTGCTCAGAGGACAAGCGTTTTGATATATGAACTTGACGTAAGGTATCAGTGGATTAAGATTGCTCAAGTCTGTCTTTTTCACAGTGCTAAACCCTAGGGATATATAGACATATAAAAGACTACACCTCAAGGAGGGAGAGCTATATGGTAAATGCTGCAATAGAGATGTATTTGATATATAAGGCATAACAGGTACCCAATGAAGGGGATGGGCATCTTCGCATGAATATTCCAGATTGGTTTTTTTTTTTTTACCTTCACTCTAATTCTGATAATTGGCATATAAAACCAAGAGTTTAGACTTTAAACCCAAGCCAAATTAAAGCTTTTATTATCTAGGCTTTGATTTAATGAACAACACAGATTCTTACTCTTTTTGAGGGTACTTCCCTATTGTACTTACATGGATTCTGTCCTTTTCTACCATGCTAGTTGTGATTAATAATTTTGGAACACTACTTTTTTTTTTTTTAAGCAAAAGTATGAGCTATTTCTCTTGGATTATTTAATTTCCATGCTGGGAGATTTTTTTTTTTTTTTTACATTAAGGTTGCTCTACTTCCTTTGAATTTGTGACGTGAACTATTTTTAAAAATTTACTGTGAAGTTAAGAGATAAGATACTTTTTCCTATGACTCTTTAGAGAAATTAATTTTGTCTCTGTAAAAGCCTCAAGTGAGACTCACCTGACCTCATTTTGGCTTTCGCTAATACCCACCCACCCTCCAGCAAGCAAAAACTCTCTTCTACTTTAGAGCAGAGCTGACCTCCCATTTCAGGTTGCTTGCTCAGATTCTGAGTTCTAAACTCAACTGCCTGCAAGATACCACCTCTCAGACATAGTTGATTCTAAGAGCCTTGTCTCTTGTCCACCTTGCCTCCTAGTCCTGACAAATCCCTCCTTGCTTTCAGCTAGCTCACAGGTCTAGTAGATTTCCAGCTTACCCTCAGAAGTTCTGGTTTAGCCATCTTAAATAGGACCTAGAAAACTGCATTTTTTACAGTCTCTGCCTCCTAAGGGACTCTGATAAAAGTTATTCCTGGGACCACACTTTGAGGAACACTGGCTAAGGCAGTAAATTCCTTGAGGAAGTATTTGGTAGATGTTTATTCAATTGAGTTATTGAAGTTGTATAAAGAAATATGTCATTTTATATTAGGATGAATATTTTCTAAGTCAGATTTTTACATCCTTCAAGATATTAGTCTGCACCCTTGACCTGATTGAACTAGAAATGGAAAATTAAATGATAATTATTTCAGGCCTACAGAGAATGGTTGAAAAATATACTTTGAAGGTCTTTTAAATAGGAAATTTATAATATGTAATATAAAAAGGTTTTTTTTTAATGTCCTGCCATTAGAAAACTGAAAATCTTGAAGGTTAAGATTATCTTGATAATATTGGCACAGAATTAAATATATATCAGAGAACATTAAAGGAATTCCAGAATTTCTAACAACAGTATTAACTACTTTCATATGCCTTGTCTTATGTAAATAGCCAAAGATCATTTTTTCTTTTCATTAGATCCCTTGAAAATAACTGATAAATGAAGGATTAGTGAATAACAGCACTGTGCTTTCTAGATGGGATTTCTTAAACTTCCTTGTTTTTTCTTTTGAAATTTGGTTTTATTAATAAGGACTACAGAAATAAATGGGAGGAAATCGCTTAATCTAAGAATCAGTAGTAAACAACCTTGCATGTAGTAAAAGATGCCATCACTGATGCTCACCCATCACATTAAGAGATGCATTTCTAATAAATTTTTACTTTAGGAATATACTATGGAGATTCCTCATAAAATTAAACTAGTGTACAACACAGCAGTTCCACTTCTAGATATTTATCTGAAGAAAACAAAAACAGTAATTCAAAAAGATATATGCACCCTTATGTTCATTGCAGCATTATTCACAATAACCAAGAATTGGAAGCAACCTTGGTATCTGTTGATAGATAAGCAGATACAGAAGATGTGATGTGTGTGTGTGTGTGTATACACTCAGCCATAAAAAGAATGAAATCTTGCCATTCGTGACAACATGGACGGACCTAGAGGGTATTTGTGAAATAAGTTGGACAGAGAAAAATAAATACTGCATGATTTCACTTATATTTGGAACCTAAAAAAAAAAAAAAAAAAAGAATAGACGAAACAGACTAATAAATGAAGAGAACAAACTGATGGTTGCCAGAGGGGAGGGGGCTGAGGGGATAGGTAAAAAAGGTGAAGAGGATTAAGACCCACAAACTTCCAGTTGAAAAATAAGTCAAGGGAGTGTAATGTTCAGCATAGGAAATAGAGTCAGTAATATCATAATACCTTTTTACAGTGACGTATGTTAATGAGATTTATGGTTATCTTTTTGTAAGTTATATAAATGTTAAATTATGTTGTACACTTGAAACTAATATTCTATGCAAACTACAATTTAAAAAATTAATTTAAAAATTTACTAAATGAGATTTGTTTTTGATTAATTTATACTAATAATACTTAAAATTATTCAATACAGAAGAAATTTTGACATTTAAAGCTTTAAGGTTATAGGTAATAAAATTAAATTTTTAGCTTACATACACATTTTTGTTCCAGAGAAATATGATTTGGATAATCAGTAAAAGATAAAATTCTGCGAATTGGAATAAAAATACAAGTTCAAGGAGAAAAAGAAGCATAAGATTTCTAACTGTTGAGGAAGAACTTGTTCATATTTTTTTTTTAATGGCTGATATTGATATCAAATTCCCTTGGTATTTAGATTCTAGTATATTTAGTTAAGAGTGATGTAACAGTTTCATTTTAAATCATCGGTATTTATAGTATACCGTAAATTAAGTTCTTTGTATCTATTTAAACTTATGAGTAAAGATTTAAGTGAAATTTTAGATGTCTGTTAATTTTTTTATTTTTTTAATTATAATGACCTACAATATTATATTGATGCAGGACAAGGCTGATTTCCCCGAGTAGGCTGGGAGACCAAGCCCTGTACTGAGAGAAGAGGGTACTTTGGCGGAGGTTGTAGAAAAAATTCAGCACACACGCCAAAGTTAGAGTTAAAGGAAAGTTTATTAGAAAAGGGGTAACACTCCACAGACAGAGTGTGGTCTCCTCTCAGAGGCAGAGAGTGAGAGAGACAGTTAGAGAGAGACAATAAAGGCACTGAGAGGGACCCTGAGTGTTCAGGGGAGTCAGTTTATGTCATTCTTTAGTTCCCATTTCCTTTGATATAGACATATAGTGAGGAAGGGGAAGAGTATGTGGCATGGAAAAGGTAAGAATATGTAGAGTGAAAGGCCTGCTGGCAGTTCCCAGGCTTTTATCCATGGGTTCCCCAAGGTTTTAGCCACAGGGAATGACTCTTGGTTCCTGTTTTCTCTTCACAGATGTGGGGAGTGGGTTGGATTGTTAGCAATCCCAGCAGAAATCTTCCTTTGTTCTGCAGGTGTCCTCCTGGCCTGGCTGCAGGGTTGATCAGCGAATTGGAGTCTCTGATGGTGGCTTGATTAACATTTAAATTCTCTTGCCTCCTCCCTAATTAATGTTAGTTTCAGGTATACAACATAGTGATTAGACGTTTATAAACCTTTCGAAGTGATCACCCCAATAAATCTAGTACCCGTCTAACGCCATACATAGTTATTACAATATTATTGCCTATATTCCTTGTGCTATACTTTACATCCTCGTGACTGTTTTGTAACTACCAATTTGTACTTCTTAATCCCTTCCCTTTTTTAACCCACTCCTCCACCCCCCTCCCATCTGGCAACTATCAAAATGTTCTCTTTTAGATGTCTGTGTTTTAAAATGTACAAAAGTATCATTGTTTTTCAAAATTATTTTATGTTTCATATAAACAAAAAAAATGTGAACACCCTGAATAAGTTTTCCCAGGCACACATACAAAATATTTTCTGCAAGGGTGATTTAAAATCACGGTTAAATCTAGAGACTAATAGGTGTCTTTAAGGAACATAGTAAGTATTAATGACAAGCTGTTATTGAGTGCCTTCTTTTTTTTTAGGTATTCTTAAGTGTTTTATATACATTATAATTACGTTATATTGTATATTGTAAATTTGTTATAATTGCATTGAGAGCCCTGCCTATAGCTTTGTAACTACTAAGTGGTGGAAACTAGATCCAAAACTAGGCTTGCCTGCCTCCAAAGCCTTGATGCATTCTTTGCAATATAGCACATGCTTCTCAGGACCATAAATGGCTATAATGTGTGTGAAACTCAACTCCAGTTCTTTCTTAAGGCTTTTGGGATTGTTGATTATTTTTCAAAGTGAGAGTCATTATCAGGATGAGTATATGCTCAAAATGATATTAACCTTTGTTCACTTTTTGGAACTAAGGAAGCAAGAAGTTATTTGATAACCAGAAAATGTTAAAATCAACCCAATGAATGTCCACACATATGAAAGAAATATGTAGAGTGGGGTATTAAATATTTTTATCATCTCAGAGATGACACATTCAGTGATGGAATGGGTTTCCTGTGTGGCAACCTGTTTGAAGCAGTTTTATGATAAGAATTGTAATCTTTGCTTGAGGGAAGCTGAAGCTCAGCTAGTTGGCACAGCTGGGTGAGTGTTGATAGGACAATTGCAGGCACAACCATTGATGTCTCAGTAGCTGTGAACTTGAGAATGTAACATCAAGTTGAGAGTTAAAATATTTCCCAAGTTTTTAGAAAAAAAACTCATTTTATATTTCACATAATTCCCTTAACCAGTAATCAAAACTATATATTTAAAAGCTGAGCATCGCTGTGGAAATTGTAGGTTTATAATCTGCTGAGAATTTGACCATCATATCACTTTGGATCTACTTCAGTTAATCAACTAAATGTATATACTCTAGCTATGTTACATAATAATTTGTAACCAATTTTATATACTCTTCAGATAGAATAATAACATGAATACTCAAAATTTCTAGATGATTTGGATTTTCATTTTAGCGGAAAAGCTTCAACCTCCTCCCCAACCAGACATCTCACTGTAATTTATTCTAAGTACCAAAACCGAATGAATTATGTGTGTATTCTCATATCCACTCTACTCAGTTCTCTAGGCACCTAGCTTATTTCTGACTCTCTACTTTGTACATATACTTTCTTGCTAGAAAGGCTTCATTTTTTCACTTGTAGTGAATACCTAATAGTTCACCATTGTATTCCCAGTGCTTAGGACAGTATCTGATACCTGGTAGACCTCAGTAAATAGGTGTTGAATGAAGAATAAGCAAACAAGCAAACAATCAAGTGAAGGAACTCAAAAGATCTGCTTTATAGTCCCAACTCTGCACCTCCTTACTGACTCTGGATAATATACTTCTCAGAACTTCAATTCCCTCACCTGGAAGACAAAAAAGACTAGAGTAGTTCTTGCTAAGTCTAAAATAATATAATTCTATGATATAGTTAACTTGTGAACTATTTAACCTTTAAGCAAAAATTTCTCTGATGAACTTAATTATATTTTACAAAGCAGTACTTCCTAATAAAGATTAAAGATGTAAGAGTCTACTGATCAGACTCTTGCATTCAGTTTGGCACCAGAGGAGACATGCTTTGTTAACAATAAGACTAATTAATATTCACTATGTTAATTAGAAAATCAATAGAGAAAGAGGGATTTTAAGAACCAATTAAGGAGGAGGTAACTAGATTTAGCAAATGAAATGCCTAGATATTGAAAGCACTGTGCAGCCTGAAATAATAGTTGGAGGTAGGTAGGGAACAAGAGAAAATGTTTACTGAGTATCCACTTCAGATTTCTGTTATGACACCTGTCCCATTGATATGTGGTAGTTATTTATTTGACTGACACCCCCAGTAAACTATGGAATTAATTTCTATGAACTTCTGTTACCTAGCAGACTACCTGTACATGGTAGACCCTAAATAAATAATTGAGGAATTAATTTATGAAGAAATGTGAGGCACTATGTTTACAGCATTTTCACATTCATTAATTCTAATGAAGTACATACCATATCTCTGTTTTAAGTTACAGTTACAAAGCCAGGATTTCTACTCAGGTCTCTTTTTTTTCAAGTTTATGCTTTTTCTGCTTACTAGTCTCATAGATCATGAACATAATTCATGGTGTTTGTCGTTTTCCTGCTAGAGGTGCTAAATTACCTTTGGAGTATAGAATCTTATTAGTGATACTAGTTTGGAAAGTTACACTCTAGAAACATTTTCACCTATTACATTTAATCTTTACAAGCTAGTTGATGGATAGTTATCCTTTCCATCATTATACTGATGAAGAAAACTGAGTACCCTTTAGGAGTCACAGCTCATAAGGACCAGTGATAAGATTGGAACCCAAGCTTTCTGAATTTAAAAGTAATTGAGCTTACTAGTGAGGATAAGAAAAGACCTAATAAATGGCATCTAGAACAAATAAGAGCCTTATAAGGCCCTCTTTAAGGCATGTTTTAAAATGTATAATTGGTCACTTTATTTTACCACATCCCAAAGCTTTTATATAATGGATAGAGTAGGATCATTCAGTGCAGTTCTGAACTGTTGAGCTTTCTGAATGGGGGCATATGTCTGCACTAACCAACTCATGACTGATGCCCCATGTCAAGCATCTGTAGCCCTCATCTACATGGATACATTAACGTCCCAAAACAAAGTGCAGCAAACTGTAACTCAATGGAATGAGTTACAGTTTAAATATGAAAACTAAAAGAGATTAGATAAGAAATTTAACTTTGACAAGATCTGTTTGTAATATGACTTGGGCAGTATGAGTTGCGAAAATTGTACACATAGGAGTGTTATTTGGAGAAATTTTAAAATTGTCTGACCCCTGTACTTAGTTTGGTTTTACATATTTTAGTCTGAGTTTATCTTTTTTCCTCCTGTTCTGGGCCTTCATTAACAACCTGGTTTCTTGCTTTTCATTTGGATTTTGAAAGTTAGTTTGTTCTCTTAATCCATTCTCTTTCTACTCTTAAGATAATTTTAGTACTTTTAAGTTTGTGTTATTTTAAAGGATTTCGATAAGTGTGAATCTAAAGCATTTAGTTTGTAATTGATTCAGGAACCTTACTGAATTCAGTTATGGAAGGATGAGCCATATTTTAAAAACTCGAAGCTATCAGATAACCATAAACCAATTTATATTAAGGTTAATTTTTTAAAACAGCCAAAGATACACTTTATACATTTGGAATCAGTTAGTTGCACTTTTAACCCAGAAACCTAGGTTGAGAAATATGACTATTAAGAGTATAGTTAAGTGCTACCTTTAGCAGATAAATATCAACACTTGGAGAATTTTAGAGCTGAAGGAGTCTAGGTAAACACCTTATCCAATGACCTTATTTTATGGTAGAAAAATTCTGTAACCAAGGGACTGCTATTGTATTTTTAAATTTGGAGAATATTCAGATTTAGTTTCAGTGTTTTTTAGGGGATGGAGAGATAAACTCTAAGGGGTGTCAGTGGTCACATGAGAAATAAAGTGGCTTGTGACTCTTTTTAATTCTCTTGTCTCCTTTGAGTTATGAGGAGTTTTTTGAAAATCCTAATTTCCTAATAAAATGCAAAGAAAGAAGTTCAAGAACAAGGCCAGTTTCTTTGAAAGTTAGTAACAGAGCCAAGATTAAAAGCATACCCTTGAGTATCAAGACAACTTTTATTTATATAATGTCAATCCCTGTAACACCTGTTTAGCCTACTGAGCCATGCTGTCCTTCTAATGCCCCTGTGAAGCTGCCTGGATCAGGGTCATCTAGCAAGGTTGTGAGGGTAAGCAAGTGAAATAACAAGAGGAAATGTCTGAGAGGGTCCCTAAGGGTGAAAGAAGAGACAAATGTTGGTGTCTTAATTCTTGTAGACTTAAGTAGTTTGTCTTATGGTAGCAGAGCCATTCTACTAATGGGAACACCAGAGTTCGTGTAAATTTCAAAAAAAAAAAAAATAAGATACGGCTGTCTCTTAGGATTCAGCGACTTAATGGCTTTCAAAGGAGCTAGAGTCTAAATGCTTTAGGCAGTGCCAAGCTGGACTGTACAACTTGCCTCAAAATAATGGAAACAGAAACAAAGTACCGTTAGTCTCTTAGAAATAAATGTGATACCAAATAGTGACTTTAAGGTTGTACTGAAAATTGCAAGCCTACATTTTTATAATGTAAATGTGTAAAAAGGAAAATATGTGTTTCAGTGCTTACATAATAAGTGCCATTCTTTGTTACTGAAGAAATTTGTCCACAGCTAAAGTTTCTATAAGAATGTGTTGTTACTTTAGGTAAATACAAATGTAAAACTGTGTTCATGGCTTAAGTAAATGAGCTAACAGTTTCTGTGCTCTGAAGTGATACTGTCATTGTCTCCAGTATCAATTTTCAAGCATGGAAACTAGGGATTAGAGAAGTTAACTAACTTGTTCAGAATCACAGACCAGTAAGTGATGGAGCCGCCACTTTTAACTCTCTGAGAGTTGGACTCCAAACACAAGCAACAAAAGTTACTGCTTTATTTAATTAAACTCTTAAGTTCACAGAATGTTATCCCACATGTGTTTGATAGCCTTCCTTTATAAACAGTTTACATAATCTACTTTTTTTAATCACCAGCAAATAGTAGTAGATTAAGAGTAACCGCTAGTAGTACAAAAATCAAAGATTCAGAATTTCAGCCAGAAGATTATCTAGTGAAGTCTGACTTCTCTGATTAACAGATTGGAAAGCTGAGGCTTAGAAATTTACTGACACTCGATGCAATATTATAGTAATTAGACGTTTGCAACATTTTCGAGTAAATGTTAAATAAAATTCAGTGGTCCTAATCAAAACCACACAGCATACCAGATTTTAATTGCATTTAAATAAAAGGTTTTAAAAATAATCATTATAAATTCTTATAAAATTTGCATCATAAGTGCTTTGTGCAGAGCCTGCTCAGCACATAAAATAGGGACCGGATTTTTTTTTTTTTCTTTTAATTTGGCAAATGTAATCATTATAGTTTTAAGATTAAAATAATATATAACTTATGACATGGTAATTTTTAAATATCTCTAAATGTTCCTCTGCTGGGAACATATTTTATACTGTATCAGCAGTAATAATATATTAGGTTCTGGTTACTATGTGGCTTTTGAAGATTTTTTTTTTAATTGCTCCAGCTTTGGAAATCTAGAGAAACCTAACATAGATTTAATATTATAAAAATAAATAAAATACCTAAAAAATTAACTGTACATTGAAAATTACCAAAAACTGAGCTAAGTGGGAAACATTCACTTATTTGAGAAATTTCTCTTTATAGAAGCCTTATGATTCAATTTAAATGCACAGAAGATACGGTACTACAAGTAGGACACCATTTGTAGGATACCATTTGAAAAGTCCCTATTTGAGAATTCAAGTCTTGTTTTTTCTTAAGAAAAATTTAATTACATCCATTTTATATTTCACTTTATAATTTAATCTTATACTTTGATATCAAATTCAATCTCATTTTTCTCTTTTGTATAATTACTGCTTTCTTTAAAAAAAAAATACTGCTTATTTCAAAGAGAAATAATGTTTAAAAGATGTGAAGCACTTAATCCTTGAATGCTGGAACCACTTTTAAAGTATTGTAAGCACATCTGTGTTACATTACACAGGGAAAAGAATGTATACGTTTTGTGGCCTATGGGCACTAGGGTGGCTGGTTTAGGAAGACTGAGTATTTTGCATTTCAGGTTTCTTTTTAACATAAAAAGTATTCTGTGATTCTGAAATGAAGAAATTCCAGGGGTGGGTGGGGTCTGTGTTTAAGCAAACATAAGTAGTTTTGGTTTTGCAGTTTTTCTCTCACTTGTTACCTACTTCTTAAAAAGAAATCGGTTTATACAGTGGGCTTGAGTTTACGTTTTGTTAGGCACTTCTGTTTTCCCTTATTTCACAACTATACGTGAGACAAACTGAGAACACAAAGAAATCACCACACCAGTTCTTAGTAAGTGTGCTACATGTCTCAGTCAGCTGTGAGTTTAGAGCAAATAATTTGTTACTGATTAAGAAATATCAAAGTTTGTGAATGATTTACTCTTAAAACAAAATTACAGAAGATTCACATGTGTCCCAGTGATAACGTCATCCTTGGTCACTTATATTCCAGTGGTGGGGGCGGGGGAAGTGTTGTTTTGTTTTGTTCGTTTGTTTGTTTTTGAGCAGGAGAGAAAAGGATGGAGTTACAGCTGTCAGGCTGGGTTTCCCCTGGGATGTGTGTTGTGCATGTGAATTATCATCTATCATTGGTAGAGATGGAGAAGAAAAGTTGGAGAATTTCTGAGCTACACTGGTGGACATATTCTCTACTTTTCCCTCCTTAACATGATATGATATTCACATGCCAACATATTCCCATATGCAACTCCTAGTGAGCTAGGTGAAATTCCATCCCTTTCTCTCCTACTCTAGAAAGCAAGCAAAGGGCAATGCATTTTTAATCAACTCGGTTTTTTTTTTTTTTTTTTTTTAAGTAATGACTTGAGAATTTCACACCTTAAGGAATATAAGCATCTAATTACCTGTGACACAAGTGACAATTATGTTATGATATCATAATTGATAACTCCATATTTCTTAAATTATGTGCTTTTGCCTCATTCAGAAACCCAAACCTAGTTTTTAAAATTTCAAAATAAAGGAAAGCCAGATATAATTGTATGTCAATATAAATTTCTGGAAACTATAATTAGAATAAACTTTTTACAAAAGTATTTTTGTAGCCAGTTATTCTACTGCCCTATGTTACTAGAAATTATTTATCATGAGATAATGTTTGTTTCTCTTTTAAGGCTCAAACTAAGTATATTTGAGGAATTCGAATTTTAGGTAGTTATCATTTTATCTAAAAATTTTATGATACATTAAACATTAGATATTATGTAAAAGTCTTTATTCTTTACTCGATGTGAAATGAATGACTTATTCTAGAGCTTCCCCAAGGTCAAATTATTTGATATGCTTTTGATTTAGTTTTAGAACCTCTATAATAATAGCTTTTTTAACCTGTTTTTTTTTAGAGGTATTAAACTTACTATGTTATAAGGATATAGCTACTGAATTGATATCATTTGTTTAAAAATATTTTAATGTGTAGAACTCATTTATGAGTAATTTTTAATATTAAGAATGTGTTTATTTTTGTTTTGATTTTTTTATTATAAGATATTATGAACTGGATCTTCACAAAAGTCTCCTTGACAATTTGAGGAACAAAGTGATCATTGAGTACCCAACATTACATGTGGTTTTAAAAGAATCTGGTAATGACATGAAAGTTCTTCACCAAGGTAAGTGTAAATTTGTTCCTGTAATGCTCAGAATAACTCTAGTGAAACTGAAGCAATTATGACTGTATTTTTTTTATACATGTTTTCCCACTGTATTTGCACACTTAACTGAATATACTCTGTAGCTACAGTTAATACTGTAAACAACCAAATGAATGAACTGCTGCTTCTGTCCGGTTTGAGAGCATGTAAGCTTATACTATCAATTTAAAATGAATGAATCGGTTTGAATATCTGTCTGTAAAAGGACATTCTCTGCATTATTGGAGTTCTGTATGTTTTTATCTTCTTTTAAGCTAATAGTCTTTAATTAACAGTCTCTTGTAATCAGATAAATTTACTCCCTAGTTAAAACTCTTTCTTTAGAGAATCTTAAAATGAGGGATTACAAAACATTTTTAGTATCTTACCTTATAGAAAGGGAAATGTTGCAAGGAACATTATGTTTAAAATTTGGACTATATTTAGAATAATGTGCCGTAAGGATCAAGTGCTATTGCCTGGACCTTTTATCTCCTTTTATTTTTAAACCCACTATTTTTATTTCTTTGATTTTGTTTCCTTGGCTGTATTCCTTGACATTTTAGTGATTCCTTATAAGTTAATATTTTTCCCTTTTTGTTGAGAGAGTTGGGAGGAAGTATTAGAACTGGAAGAAGTGTATGTAAAAATTTAGTTTATAGAATGACTTATCCATATTTTCAACTACCAATGAAAGTAAGCTAATTGTGTTTCTGAATGCAGATTCTAGAGGATGAATAAAATCCAGAAATTACTTTTAAAAAGGGAGAGAGAGGGGTTATCTTAATTCAAAACCATTAGATACCGCTTTCAGCTAAGAATTATGGGTACAAGCCAAATTTCATTGTAACAAATTCCAGAGGATCATAAAATCCTTGGATTGGATTGAATTCTATTTTTTAAGATAATATTATTTGAAATATATGGTTCATGTGTTGTTATGCCAGCATTATAGACTGTAACAGGCAGTAACATTTGTTGTAAGGTGTTCTCTGTACATGTAATAGCTTTCTTTCTTGGTGAAAGTTAATAGAAAAGTTTTTGCCCAAGTGGCTAAAATATTGTCAGAGCACAATTTGAAACTAGATTTTTAATTAGCAAGCATGAAATTTCTAATAAGCAAATATGGGTTCCTAAATCTTGAGGTTAATTCTTGACTTTATATTGTTCACAATTTGAGAATATCCCATTTTATTTTCTCAAATTAGAAATTTTAGTTTTAAAAGACCAGTTTCACGGTTTTTAAAGCTTTGTAAAACCTTACTTTTTCCTTAATATAATTCACATAGCTCTCTCTCTAAATGTTGGTTTCAGGGAAAGTTGTTTAGTAATATGGGTTACTGGCCAGGGCAAACATTGTCTGTGTAAATAAACATAGCACACACAGCTCCTCTTTTACTTTGTTTAGGAATGCACATTGAAGTAAGGCTTCCTGTAACGAAGCAAAAAGAAAAGGCTACTTTTGTAGTGTATTTGGAACCATATTAAGTAAAATTTGCTATTTTTTGGTGGATATATAATGTTGGACTTATTTATGGGAAGCACAAGTGACTTGTGCTTTCAGTACAGAGGATCATTTAGAGCTGCTATAGCAAAGAATTAAAGAGGATCTGAGAAGATTTTAAGGACCATACTAGTGTTGTCACATCATAAATACACATACTCTAAAAATAATGCCAGGTCTTCCTGGACATGCATTTCTTTGTGTAAGCACTTCAAGGTGTCTGTTTTTCTGTACCTTCTCACAGCACTGGATTTTCTGCAGGGTGGTCCCTTAATGCAAGAGGGGGATTATATAAGAACAGGGCATTTTCTTTGGAAAGCCTTGACATTCTTTCTCTCTCTGGAGCCAAAAAGTTGGATTTTAATCTTGAGTTCACAGCACAAAGTGTCTCTCTTCTAGTTTGGGGAAAATGTGTTTCTGGGCTGAGATTCAGTAGTTTTCACAGTCGATGGTTGTTACAATGTTTGCTGTGATAGTAGATTGCCATAATTTTGTTTTTCAAAAGCGTACCTGTATTGATGGGCAATAAGCAAGTTTTGTTTGTTGGCTTGCATTCCTTTTAAGGAATGAAAAAGATTGATTATAAAAGGTTAAAAGTTAAGGTATCCCACTACCTTAAATTGGAAATGTAGAGTACCGATCACCCATCTTGTATCAATCCAGTGCGAAGTGCCCAGAATGGTGTTACTAGCTTCACAGGTCCTTGTTTGCCAAAATTAGCTAGTAGATTAGATGACTCGGTAAGAACATGCTGCATTTCAGTCTAGGAAAAAAAGAATGGAACTCTACTAAAAGAAAACTGGGCAACTTTAATAAGCAAAGAAATGGAAAAGTCTTCCCCAGCTGCAATGCCAAATAGTACAAAGCCCTGTATATTTAAAAATACCAGCAAAATATATTTCTGTTGGTCCAAGATAGCTCAAAATTAGAAAACGTCTCTACCTTTGAGAAGGAATCTAACCTAAAATCGATTACTGGAATTAGTGAAAATACCTGGCTTAGCAACTACTCATGTTTTGGAGCCAATGAATCTTTTCATTCATTTCATCCATTCTCCCTCCCTCTGTTCTTTCCCTCATCCCTCCTTCCTCCTCTTGTTCTTGCTTTCACTTTTAGTGTATGTGTGAGGTAGGGCCTGGGCTATGGGGATAGATCTCAGGCACAGGAACACAGTGTAAACTTTACAGTGCAATAGGTACCATATTAGAGTTTGCATAAAATGCAGAGAAAAGCAAAACAAAAAAAAAAAAACAGGAAAAAACAACTAACTTGAAATATCATGGAGATGCTTGAAGGACTCTGCTAGGGTGTATAAAATTCCACAAGGATTGGGACATATCTTGAATGAAAGCTATTTCAAGGCCTTACTCATAAAAGGAACTCAGTGAACACCAGTTTGATTGCTCCCAGCAGTCAATCTTAAATCTTAAGATACCATTGGCAAACCCCAAGGAACTTGGCAATTGGAATATGAGGCAAGATCCAGATTTATGGTTCTAGCACTAGCCTTTATTAACACTCAGTTTGCCTCTCTGAGCTTTATTTTTCTTATCTACACAATGGAGATAAATGGCTATAAACCTAAAGCAAAGTAATCTGTATTTTAACCTTAATTTTCATAGTGTTTTCATATATTACTTCCTTTTAGCTATGCTATACAATGAAATAAATAGAGTAGTCACTCTGATTCCTATTTTATAGATTAAAAAAAAAACTAAAAGGTAGAGTGACTTGTATTTATATGGATTTAGCGTGCGCTACACTGGTGGTATAGATACAGGGAGGAAAGGTCCAGTGTCTTCAAGGAACTCTCAGATTAGTGAGTAAGCATAGACTTAACTTGCTTTACTCAAGACAACTCCTTTAAAGAAACTTCATTTCTGCTCTGAATCTTCTTTCCCATGAAAGGAAAGAGATGACGATTAGCTAGCCTTCTATCAGCCCACATTCTCTCAATGCATACTGGCCCTCAATTTTAAGTTTAAAAAAAATCATGGAAAATTTTATTCCAACCACACTTGGCTAGCCTATGTGATAATAGGGATCTTTTCAGCGGTGCGAGTATGGAATCATAACCACACTGTGAAGTGACCATTCCCAAGTCTTCCACAGAGTCAGGAAGGATGTTACCTCACAAAATATAATTGCCACTTTCAGACATCATTTCTCTATTTATTGTGGCCAGAATCGTATATCCCGGCTGCCCGGGACATAACATGGTTTGTCTATCCCTGTGAGCGGTGCTGTTGGTATGCATCAGAAGGGAGGAGAGAAGAGGGAAAAACAGAACAAGCTAAACAGAAACAGTATAAACATTTGACTGTGTGTTTACTTTTTTTTTTTTTTTTTAGGGAAAAGTGAATCTACCAAGAACATTGGCAGTGAAAACTGAGCACTTCTTCTAGAGGAAGAAAATTCCTGGACAATTGCAGAGGACTGTGCATTGACTAGCTAGCTGTTGGATGATTGGGGTATTGTCAGTGGATGGCTGGAATTTTTGTTTCTCTGAAAAGTAATTAAACAATCTAAATTTTTTTTTAAAAAAATGTATTTTCTAGCCTCTCACGTTGACTTGCAAGGCCTATATTCCTATTAACAACCCAAACCTTTTTTTGCACCTAATTGGCATAGGGCTTATTTTAATTAGGCCCTGGCTTTTAATACGCTGAATTCTATAGACTGAAATCTTTTCTATTTGTTAGTTTGATGTAAGACCAAACTTAAGGATCACCTGTATCCACTGCAAAGTTGTCATTGTCTTTAGTGAAACCTCTCTAAACAGAAAGGCCATGGGACACACCATCTAGCTATCAGTCATCCATGCTTGTCTTTGGGATTTATATGTAACTTACCCTCTTGAGATGACTGAATGGGTCTTTTATACGTGGGTAGCTCCTAGTACGTTGTCCTGCGTAAAGCTGGATAAATACTACTAACTACTATTTCTTATATTCAGTTCAGAAAATCAGTGACTCCACGTTGTAGTTTGAATCATAAGTGCTCACAAATTTGGCTATACTTGTTCACATAGTAACTGTGTCTTATTATGAATTGTGTGCCTTTCATCCCATTTCCACTCCATTCTTGTCATTGCCACGCAGGGATGTTGTGATGACCATTTTTATGCTGTGTTTTGAAACATTTAGCAATCACTGAAGAAAAAGCACTTGGAACTCTTCAGTGTTGTCAGAATGTATATGTGTATTTATGTATATACCTGGCTTAACTTATAACTTATGGCCGCTCTGTATACATTATAATCTCACATTGGAACTAAATTTTTCTAGTTTTATTGAAATTTATTCAGTTATGAAATTGCAACATGACTATAAAAGAGTAAAAGATTATTACATCTGTGTTGCATCTGTGTACTTAATGGTTAAGAAAACAAAGATAAAATTGGACATTAGTGAAATTCATTTTCAGTTTACAATTGGAATAAGTTTTAGATCAAAAGGAAACCAGAGGCGTTAATTAAAGAGACTTGAAAAGATTAGAAATATAAAGAAATAATGAGAAGATAAGCCTAGGAGAAATTTGTAGAACACAAGTATATATAACTTGGGGTAGAAATTGGAGAAGAGTATCCAAAGACAATAATGCCACAGAGACCCTTGGTGTAAAAGTAATAATGGAAATGGAATTCATAGGAAGTAAGGCCTTGCAGTTTGAAAAATATATATTCTTCTAAAGCAACTTCAGGAATCTTCTCCGTCATATAGTAAACAATTTGTGTAGAATTATGTTGTTCACAATATTACTGGAGAGACAACAACATGAGATTTCGAGGAATTCATATTTAATTCAGAAGGGAAATTTGTCTTCTTGAAACAGGCAAGAAATAGGATGAATTGAATCAAAAGTATGAATAGATGAATAGGATTGTTTTGGGGAAAAGTGAGATAAAGTACACAAAAGAACATATGATCTGAATATCAGGGTGGAGTGGAATTTCCTAACAATGAAATCTGTTATGATGTAGTCTCATTTCCAAGAAAAGTGTTGAGTTCCATTCCTTCTATAATTTAAATTGAAAACTGGAACAAAAACCAAAGGATTTATCCTGTGCTTTTCCCCTGCCCAGAAGGAAAAAGGAAAATAAAATCTGCATGATCTAATGTATCTTTGCCATCGCTGTTGCTAGAATTCTGTTAGACTTTTCAATTATAGACTGTTCCTTAGGGAAGATTTTAACTGGCAGAGTTTCCTCAAATTTAACTATCAGCTCATTTGATTAATATACACATTTATTCCCACAAGATGTACAATAAACGTGTTTTAGTGAATAACTGTGGCAACTGTTTGGAGGTGAATTGGTGAATTGGACTGATTCATTGAGAGCCCTAGAAGTTCGTAGTCATAAGACCCAATTTCTTTTTTTAGAGAACCTCTCCATTTTGGATTCTTGACAAATTCTGATGAATAAACAAATTGCCTGACCCTTATTAAGTGCAACATCCTGCATTTTCTTCGTGACTCATATTTTAAAAGGCGAAAAGCTCCACCTGGCCTTCTTTATTTTTTAAACAATGATTTCAAAGAGAAGGTAGGCCTTTCATAATTTCTAATTATTACATATGGAATTAATAGCCATAAATTACAGTAAACAAAGCTCGCACATGTTCATATTATAAATAGAAATTAAAGAGTTACTATAATTTAACACTATAATTTAAATATAACTTAAATATAATTTAAATGTAACTATGTAACTTAAATACAAAGATTTTTTTTAATATTCCAAAATATAGTTGAGCCAGTCTGTTTCCCAGTAGCAAGTAGTAGGATTTGATTTCACGATATAGAGTAAGACGTTAAACACCTAATTATAATGCCTACAATTTCCTTTATACATTTTGTTTAATTTGGTTGACATATACAGTGTGTTCTACCGATTTCATATTAGTCATTAAATTTTAAGCAAAGATACCTAGTCTGATTTTATTTAATCATAAACTACTGAATTAAAATGTGTTTTTCTTATCAGGTAGCTATCGTGTACTTTTGATTATTAACCAATAGTCTCTCTGTTGCAAGTGATAGAAACCCAGTTCAAACTAGTCAGCCTAAAGGGCAATTTATTAGCCCATACACAAGGAACACCATACATGGCTGGGTCCAAACACCCAAAGTAGCCATCATTCCATCTTCCATACTTGCCTCTGACTTGTTCATCCTGGATTTGTTTTCTCACCTAGGCAACTTCTCTACGGGGATGCTGTCTTTGGGTTGGGAGACAGTGAGATGAAATGGTAGATGACAGCTGTTGATAGTTTCACCTTACATCATCATAACCAAAGCATGGCAGCGAATTATATAAAGTTGTAGGGAAGAACTTTGGTTTTTCCCAGATTGGATCACATTCCATCCCTGAGCTGATCAGAAGACGAGTTCCCCCAGAGTAAAGGGAGGTTATCAGAAAAAGGAACGGTGTAGGGACTAGGAGAGGAAAGGTGTTTGGTGAGAATACAAAAGTAACATGTCCACTGTACCCTGTTTGAATTTGAGTAGCAAGGAGTAAAATTCAAAATTAACCTACAAACCCTCATTGGCTTTAACTAGAGATTTTAATTTCTACTTGATGTCATTACTGCTTTTGAGTTGCCATTATGGGCTTTTAAAAAAATGCTTTCCATTTGTGTTTGACATTATGTTGCTGCTAGTTTGATCAGATGCACATAGCACCAGTCTGTTTTCATCATGGATTTGGAAACTTATAGTTTCATCAACATTAAAGAAATATTGATTTTGAAATTAGAATCATACCAGGGGAACATGCTTCAGAAAAATAAAAGATGACTTAAGTAAAAATAGGCCCTTAAATAAACCTTTAGAAATCTGTACTTCATTACAAAGTATTTTCTTTCAGCTTTGGTCAGTGGAAGCTATCTAGAGTATGTGTGCCTATGCTCTTTAAAATGAACTATAATGTAAAAATTTCCCTGTTGGAGTGTGGTGGACTGCATTCATTTTGAACTTCATGACCAAATGCGTCCTTTAGACTTTGATGAGCTACCACATAACAGCTATTACCAGTTTTATTTTCTTGCTGAATAAAGTACCAAAGCCTTTTGCCTCAATGCCGTGGCCTTAACCTTATTTTCCAGTATTCTTTCTTTTTTTCTTTTATTTTTCATGATTTGCATCAGACTTTTTCCCCTGAAGTGCTTTTCTCCTCTTTCATTATCTCCATATGAGCATATTCTAAGTATCTTTTAAGAGACAGCTTGGGTGGTAATTGCTGTGATCCTCCCATGTAGAAGTCATGCATGTCTGTATGTGACTCCCGATTGGCTGATGCTAATGCCAGTCTGGTGGTTAAATGTTTTTACTTTCATGCTAATAACATGTATTAATAGCTTACTAAATACCATGCACTATTTATTCCAAGCACTTTAAGTACATCAGCTCATTTAAGATTTCTCGCAACAATCCAGTGACATAGATGCAGCAGTGAAGTCCTACAGTAAGTGCAAGAAATTCAGCAACATGAAGTGGGTGACCAGGGTGAGCCTGCGCAACTAGCTATCCAGCAATTCCTAGTATCTAACTATAGGTCCCAAATCCATCCTGTGGTTTGGCACCACATGTTGGCAAATATCCACTCAGGTTAAAATATCAATGAGGACATTCTGAGTTAGTCCTGTGTCTGACTTGTACTTCTAAGATAACAGAGTGAGTCTAGGAGTCTCCTAGGTAGTTGATGCCCATTTCATTAACCTTACCTGAGATTAACCCATCCTCTCCCTCCCCACTTTCTGATGTAGCCTACCATTTCCTCAACTGGCTTCACTGTCCCTTTTATATTCTTCACTTTCACCAAGAGTTAAGAATTTGAGTCCACGTGCATTTGTGAAGAGGGGCTAGGTGGAGAATGGAACCAATTCATGTTACTGCAGACAGCTTTATCCATGGGGTTTACTATAAACCCATTTTACAGATGAGAAAACCAAGGCACATAGAGATGGTTAAAGCTTATTCTTAGGTCAAACTGTTCAATGATAAATAATGGAGCTTGGATATTTTCCTTCTCTTGATTCCTCTCTGTACCTGGCATTATCTTTCTTCCTGTCTATATAATTGTTATATATATTCTTAGTATTTAGCTGATCTTGAAGGTCAAATCTGTGGTTGATACTTGCATCATCACAGCATCAAGCATAGTTTCTGGCATAAAGTAAGTTCTTAATAAAGATTGGGTATTGAAATGAGGTAAGAGGAATAGGGGAAGTTCTCAATGTTGAAAAAAATTTTAAGACTTTGTTACAGATTGTTCTCTCAATCTGTAGCAAAGCCCCTGGCCAATAGGATATTAATAGCTAAAAACTGAGAACTTAGCATAAGCTAGGAACCGTTCTAAGCACATTACAACTGTTAATCATTGAATCCTCACAATCCTGTGAAGTAAGCACTGCTGTGTTTCATTAAATAGAAAATGACATTAAATATAAAATGTGCCATTTTATGCAACATTAAGAAAAAATGCTGCCGATTATGACATAATACTTTCTAAAAAGTCAGCTTAAAATGTTTATATTTATATAAAAAGCTCTTTTTGTCATTTCAACAAATTTAAGACTCCACCAATTTTAAGACATACCATTTTGTATACCACTAAGAACATGTCTTAATTGTGTGACACATACTGACTTGTGTTAAAATAAGAAAAAAAAGTAGAATTGATGTAATATAGTATTGAGACAAATCTTTATATCATTCTGTGTTTATACAAAAGAAAAACATAAGTGAAATTAACTGAGTAAGGCATTCTTAAAACTACATTCATTCTGACGTTCATGACTCAGACCTCGTGATACAGCGAAACTTAGTGAAGTGTTCTGCCGCCATTTCTAGGATTTTCCTCAGAGTTCTGCAAGTTCTGGTGCTGGTGTTTTCTTCATCAGAAGGTGTTAACAAAACGGTTTCTGCAGTCAATGATTCGTGGACCGAAATATCGAAAGGTTGCCTTTGTCCATTTGTGCCTCCAAAAACAACCACCAAGTCCACATATGCACAAGCAATGACAACTACGTTGTGACTGTGTCTTGGCCAAAAGCTGTTTTAAGACTTAAAGATTTCAGAGATGTTAAAATGTGGGTTCCATGTTCAATTAAATGTAATGCCATCATCTCCATTTAATATGAACAAGGAAACCGGGATCCAAACAAAATTGGTCACATGGAAAGTAAATAGGTGAGCCAGGATTCAGACCAAGGCAGTTGGGCTGCAGAGGTCACATTCTTAACCATTAGGCTATGTGGCCTCCTGAAGTTATCAGGCCATCCTGAAATCAGGTTGTATTTCATGATGATTTAGATTGAATACTAGTTTACTGCTATTTAAAAATGGAAATTATTTTAATAGGCTACTTTATCAACTAATTTCTTGAAAAAGTCGGACAATTTCTTCATAATTTGTGAAACAGCTTATTTTAGAGGCTTTTCTCTTCAATGATGGACAGCAGGCTATATTTCTCCTAGCATGTTTAGTTCCTGTCTTGAGTCTTTTGTTCATGTCACATATTTTGCTGGTTTGGGCATAAAAACTTCAATCAGTTAATTTGAAACCAGCTGTTAATGCTAATGCCAGTTTCATTGGATTCCAGAATATTAGTATCAAGTCTATCGAATGTCCATTATGAATTGTTCTCCACTGAATTGAGCACCGCTTAGAGTAGCTGCAGCAGAATGTAGCTATGTAGGACTACCTGGTGAAGGGGCCCACGTGGGACGGACATAAGGACACAAAAGCAGCTGTCGATGATTGTCATATTGACTGTGTCAAGCTGCAGAAGGAACATGTGCTTGGCATGCTGACAACTCTATCTGAGAGCTGTTGGGCATTGCCTCTGGACAGCACAGGCTTGGGGGTCGGGACTATGCGGTTAGGACAACCAAACGAGAAGTGTAATTTCAGGACTTGTTAGAAATCTTGGGAATGGTTTCCAAAGTGGAAATGGGATGACTAGAGAAAAGCCATGAAAAGGCCAGAGCAGACGAATGAAAAGCCTTATAAACAGTGCACGTGAGTCTCAGTTCTTAATTTTATGGAATTAAAGCAAGTTTCCATGCTCTGGATTATATAACCAAAGAGAAGTAATTTTTGAAAGGGAAATTTACCATCTCCCTCAGGTAGGTAATGCAGGGACTATCAAAACAGTGGTTTCATGTCTATGTTTCAGAAAAACTTCCCTCCTCCCAGAGTTTCTGCTAAGCACTCAGTTATTTTCACTGTAAGAGATTGTCACACACCATCTCTTGGTATCATGATTTCTTTTGGCTCCTTGAACAGTTGATTCTAGTTTAAGTCCATATGGTATGAATCTGTGGTGCAAAGACAGTCCCTAAAGCCCAATAACTTCTTATTTTTCCTAGAGCCCTGTGGTCCTACTCTTGACTGCTGCTCTCTGTTCCTAAAGAAAAACAGTAGAGTCTGATCTCTGTGTTTTGAAGTTTTGGTGGTTGGTTAACCAGATGCTGTGATGCTGTGTTTTGGGGCCTCTGCCAGCATTAGAAGAGACAGCAACTTTTTCCATGTTCTTGACAGATTGGAAGGTGTTTTTTCAAATTCTGTGCTTCAGATCTCTCCCTGGAAAGGTTGGTCAGTTGTTGAGCCAACATCCCTGGCCTCCCCAGCTGGTGAAGCTTAGAAGCCTGTAAATAGTTTCTGCCACATTTGGACCCTCACAAACAAAACTTCTAAGCATTGGAAATGGAAACTCGAGGTGGCAAGGGAAGCCAAGTGAGAGCGGACAGCCAGTTTCCAGGTAAAGAATTAATGGGACTCTGTAAGAAGGAAGCTACTGTTTGTGGCTGACCTGTGTGTGGACGGTTGAAGCGAAAGCATGATCCAGATGTTCTTTGCTTGCTTTCCTAAGTGGCAAGGAAAGCAGTTGTGAGGTTTGGATCGATTTTTTTTCCTAAGCAATCACATTCTCCTTTCCCCTACCAAACTCGTGTGCCCCTTAGGAGTGAGAGGGGAAGCAAGTTATTTCTCAACTCCTTTAACGCATCAAAAGTACTTTAGTTGAAATTCTGTAACTTGGCTCACCCAAAAAGACTTTATAATATTTGGTAATCTCCTATAGTCCTATTTAGTATTTCTCCAAAGAGTAGTAATGAATCTGTAAAGCTCGGGCCAAGTGATGGAACAAGGAAAAAGTATCTTAAAGGGTATGGTAAATAGTATGGTACTCCTTGATCACATGCTTAGTTCAAACTGTGCAAGTGACCTAAGCTGGTGCAATATGAGGGAACTACAGAACGGGCAGGGCACAGACTCTTCCCTGCTATAAAGAGAGAAGGCTAAAAGCAAGTTAGCCTGTTTTGCTACTACTGTAAGGAGAGCCAGCCTGAGACTAGTGACAACTCAAAGGAAGCTTATTAGGTCTAGATTAAGCCAAGCCATCTATCCCCGTGGAATGTTCAGTAGCAGTAGCCAATACATTCCTTCTCCACCCCCCACCCCCCATTCAAGTTTCTCTGAGTTGGATTTTCTGTCAACTATATCAGAATTTGATACCAGGAAATGAAATGGGGCAAGTTATAGGCCCTGGATTATAGAATTGGCTGAATCAAGATAGTGAGGAAAACATCTATATCCGAGGCTAGAATGTTAGTAAGGATTACATTTGTCTATAAAAGGAAAAACAATCTTAACTGTCCCTTTAAGGACATTTTATGGAAGTTGCACACAGCACTTCTGTTGACCTCCTATTTGGAGAACTTGGCCATGTGGCCACACCTACTTACAAGGAAATAGAAGAGTCTTTATTCTGGGTGGCAGTGTGCTAAATGAAAAGCTATAGATCTTCTAACTAAGACTAGAATTAAATTGGTACTGGAAGACAAGTGACAGTCTTTACTACAGTTGGCCATTGGCAATTCTTGCCTTATGGTGCTATAGCAGCTGGTTATTCCATCGTCTAATGTATATTGGCACCTACGGACCATATGTCTCCCTGGGCTGCAGCATTAAGGGACTTGGACGGAAAGTTCAGGGTGTAAGACATATTGGTTATAGATTGAAGACTTTGTAAATCTTACAAGAAAGAGAGAATTTTCTTTGAAACTAATGCCTCCAAAAACCAAGAAGGAATGAAATAGGGCCTTGCTACAAGAATTACTTTCTGTCTATGACTTGTAATCTAAGTTGATTGAATGCAGTAGTCTGGATCCTTGACTGAATGGAAAAGCCAAATTCCTTCTCAAGTTAGTTTGAGAAAGAGAGAAAAGAAAAAGTACAATAAAGAAAGATTAGGACCTGGAATAAGTATGATCTTGTGGGCCTCTTCTAGAATCCTCTTGTTATACCCTTCCAATTTGTCAAAAGGGACATCCATGTCCCTTGAAAATATGTAGCTGGTGTGCAGCTTGCCAGAAAAAGAACAGTAGCTGTTCTTCCCTCTGCAGATCATTGCTTTATATTTCTCCATACAGAGGCCAATATGGAAGCAGAAGCCATTGATTTACAGCCATTCCAGACCTGTGTTCTAAATGAAAACAATCAATTAGATCTCTAATTACTAACTCGTGAAATTGACCAATATATTAATCAGGATTCTCCAGAGAAAAACAACAAATGGGTACGTGCGTGCGTGCGTGCGTGCGTGCGTGCGTGTGTGTGTGTGTGTGTGTTTAGAGACGGAGAAAGAGCGATTTATTACAGGAACTGCCTTATGTGATTACGGAATCTGGCAAGTCCCAAAATCTGCAGATCGAGATGGCAGGCTAGAGACCCAGGAGAGCTGTTATTTCAAGTTTGAAGGAATGTCCTAGTTCAAAGGCAAGAGAAATTTTCTCTTACTCAAGGGAGGATCAGCCTTTTTGTTCTATTCAGGCCTTCATTGGCTGAGGCCCACCTACATTAAGGAGGACAATTTGCTTTACTGTCTTTTGATTTAAATTAATCTCATCCAAAAACACCCTTTTAGAAACTAGAATAATGTTTGACCAAAGACCTGAGGACCCTGTGTATCAGTCAAGTTGATATATAAAATTAAGCATCACAACCAGAAACACGTAGATGGGAGCCAACTAAAGTCATGAGAGATTTACATCACAGAAACCCCCAACTCTGGCTAAAATGACTGGCCAACCCCTATATCAGTCCTCAGAGTCCCACCAGCACACATACACTCCCTCTTAGACCAACGAGCAGTGGCCACTAAAGCTGTCGCCTCCTCTGAAGAGTCGCACGGAAATAAGGGACAAGGGAAATCCTCTTGGAGAGTGAAGCTGAGGCAGCCCCAGATTTGCTACACGGTTGGGAGTCTTTGTCATTTCTGTTCAAAAAGGCTGCAACATGTGTGAGGACCGATCGCCACTGGATGTTTTACATTCTCCCCTTTGCAATTTGGATTTTTTTTGTGTATGTGGTTCTGTTTTTCTCTCCTATTAGGTATAGGGTGTGATTAAGCTTATTTACCCACAGCTCACTGAACCATGAAGAGTCACAACATGATTTGCATATTAACATGAATATTGGACTTGGATCTAGCCGTAGTAACTGGATGAGATTTCATATTATCTCATATTATCTCCCTTTGGGGAGGGAATATAACCTGTATGTGTAGAAGCTATGGGCTGATGTTAGGCAGCCAAAGGCTGAATTGTCCAGCATTGCTTAGTCCTTCTATCTGGTACTCCGCGTTTTCTTTGAGAGCCACTTGCCCTCATTCTCAAGTATATGGTTTGGTTGGGTTTGATGCCGCCCCCATCCCATTCCAACTTCTCAGCCACAATAGTTGGTTCAGGAATGGGCAATCCATACCAGAGTGAGCCTCCAGATTCTTTACTAGAAATGCTAGAACTCAGTCTCTCTTCCTCATTGGGTCAACTTATGCAGGGGTGTGAGTTTGAGAACTGTTCTAACCATTTTTGGTGCTAGGAAGAGAGTCAACCTGAGAATCAACCTCCAAGCAGAGCTGAGGTATGGATCCTAGTAACAGCATTTGGCTTTCATTTTCCAGTCATTCTGGAGTGCTTCACCCTCATTTGCAACTATAAGTGATATAGAGAATGAGAAGAAATTTAAAGAAGCACCTCTTTTTAGCAAGCAGTCCTGTCATCTTTTCTAAACAGCTCTGCCTTGTGATCACCTGCAAGATATATGAATGAAATCTGCAGAATCACAGAATCTTAGGATCTTAGAACTAAAGGATCATAGAGATCAACTAGTCTGGGGTCTCCCAAGGTACCTCAGTGCGTAAGCAAGGTGATTTTTAGGTGATTCGTGAACATTTTGTTATTTTAATAAATATAATTATAATGAATACTAGTGAAATACAACTAGCATTTTCACATCAGACTTGTGATTTCACAGGTTTTATGTAATGCTTTTACTGAAGGGGAAATTGAAGCTTTGAGAAGATTAATGGGTTTTTAAGGGATCGCCCAGATGGTGAATGAAGGTTAAGAGATTAAATGTGGAATCTTATAACTGGAAGGAATCCTAGAGATCGTGAAGTCACTTCCCCACCCTCGCTCACCTCCAATGTCAGAATTCCCTCCAAAGCATCTTTCACAAGTGGTTATCTAGTCTCTGTTTGAATACCTCCAAGGATGGGAAGCTTATCACTATTTGAGGCAGCACATTCCATTTTGTCAGTTCTGATAGTTAGAAAGTTTTCCCTTATACTGAGCCAAAATCAGCCCCTCGAAATTTCTTTATGTTTGGTTCCAGTTCTTCCCTCTGAGGCCACTCTCCACGTTCAAATGTTTCAAGACAGTTACTCTGCCCCCTCCATTTCTCCCTCAGCACACACACACACAAACACCAAGCATCTTTTCATGGAATGTGATTTTGAATCACTCCAGCATTTTCTCATCGTTTTGGGTTTTGTAAATTTAACACCCACATGTCTTAGTTGCTGTTAAAGCTATGTGTCTAGAACACAATATATATGCAGGCTAAACTAGAGCTATCCCATTCTTTGTTCTGGACCTTATGTTTTTATTAAGGCAGCCTGAGAGCACCACATCCCGTGGTTGACCATTGAGTGGCAGCATCCATCTTTTCTTTTCTTTTCTTTTCTTTTTTTTTTTTTTTTTTTTTTTTTTTTTTTTTTTTACCACCATTCTGTAGTCAACTGGGTGACTAATTAAACCTCAGTTCACCAATTGTAATTTACTCTTACTCCTTTTCATTCCATCATTTCAGTCTGAGTTTTTTTTTGGATCTTGATTCTATCAACCAACTTATTAAATCTGGGAGTAATAGAGCACGTGGACTTCCTTAGAAATTTACAGGATACATAAAAATGTAGTGACTGAAGAAAATAATAAACTTGTGGAACCCAGTATCCTAGAGATTGATGTAGACTAAAAATATTAATTGGGCTTAACATAGATTGATGAGAGATTAAGAGCTATTTAGGATATTATTCAACTTTTTAAACACAATATCCTAACCTTGCCTATCTAATGTAACTGTTGGTCAATATTAGAAAAAGAACATTGAGTTATACTAGTCAAAAGTCTAACTCAGCATGAAATTTTTCACCAGTTTCTCCCTGCTGCAGTAATAAACCTATCTTTAGCCCCTGGAGCCGATCTAGTATACTGGTTGAAGGAACTGGTTTGAGCATTAAATAGAACTTAGTTCAAATCTGACTCTCTGATTTACTAGCTATATATCCTCTCGCAAGCTATATTGTCCCTCCCAGCCTCGATTAACCAAGGAAACAATATGGTACCTATCTCAGGCTTATTAGAATCACATAACAGCAGATCCTTAAATCATGTGTTTCACTCAGTGTCATTTCATCATGTTGATGAGATGCCCTAGGAACTTAACCCTTGTTTATATCAATTAGCCTATTGTAAAATTGGTTCTGTTATAGGTCTTTTCGCTTAAAGTTGCAGAACCTATTGACGACATTCAGTGAAGACTTACTATATAAAGCATCTGGCACATGGTAAACACTCAATATACTGTGGCTATAATTGTTTCTAAATCTATTGATACACACTCAAAATCATTAGAAAAGTTGAAAATAAAAATTAACCCCTGAAGCTGTGACATGGTGTACTTTGGTTTAGTCAGTTTCTGTCCTGAAGTACTTCAATCAGGATAATCTACTAATTTAGTGAAGAAAATTCCTGACCCTCCCAGGGTGTCCACGTTCGGAGGAGCAGGGCTATGAGAGGTTCAGAGAGCAGCTTTGATGAAGGAGTCTGCAGAGACCACCTGGAGATATTTTCTCCACCAATAAGCTAAACAGTCTGGAAGGCACAGAGGTGTCCCCTCCATTCGGAGGCCGCTCACTCTGAGGGTCACCTCCAGGGGCATCAGAGTCATTCTAGACTTTTCATCCAAAGAGGTTTTAAGAGATCGAAGGGCGTAGGAGTGAAGGTACAAAAGAGGAGCAGTAGATGGGTTGTTTGTCTCCCAATTGTTTTTTTCACCCTGTGATTTGCAATCCCACCCAAACACAGTTTTGAATATAAAGAAGTTGCTGGGTGCATGTGTCTGGGCAGGCACAAGCGTCTAAGGATTGTGCTTTCAAACGCTGACTGGGCTTGCCAGAGTTGGGTGAGGGTGGCCTCATCTGATCTAAGGATTATTGTCAGGCAGGAGGGTTTGAAAAATTTAAATCCCAGTTTTTTAACAAGCAGGAAAACACCTGGCTTCCTACCCTGTGAAATAGATGGCTTCAGATGGCTTCCCCTTTTTTGAAGAGTTTTTACATCTAGCGCTTTTTCTTCTTCATCAACAAAAGAGCAATCAATGCCTAGATATCCATCTATGGGCCCCACTGTTAGGACTCACAAAGGCTGCTAGATTTATACCTTCTGGTGACCCCATGATTTACATTTATTAATTCTTTGACTTGCTGCCATTCCTTTAGCATTCAGTGCAGCCTTATTCAGAGACAGGAGTACTAACAGACTTTTTTACTTGGAGGTTTTTAGGGTATTTAATTAGTTATTCATCTCTAGATGTTCAAAGGGTGTGTGTGTGTGTGTGTGTGTGTGTGTGTGTGTGTGTGTTGTCCTTGGTTGTGTTTTTCTTTTTTTCCTTTCCATTTGTACAAGGTCACATTCAGAGCTCTCCCTCCCCGAGGGGAGGTTGCATATTCGTCACTTAATCTGCCTCACATTTCCTTGGTTGGGATCACACAGCCCTTCCTGAGGTATTACCATTTTTCCATTTCTTCTTTGCTCCCTCCTTTCTTTTAATAACTCTGGGAGACAGGGAGGCACCTTGTAAAGTTAATTTCCTCCGAAGCTTTCAAAGCAAAGGCATCTCTCAGCCCAGACACCACCACCCCTCTCCACCCTTCAGCAACGACTCACACCCCTTCTCGAAGCCTTAGTCACTCTGGGTTGTGCCCGCCGCCCAGGACTCTCCATGCCCAACTCCATCTCAGGGGCACAGTGAATCGCTCTGTCTAGTGGCTCTTTGGTTTGGGTGCGGCAACCCTATTTGAGAAGAATCTCTCCACCTACTTGCCCTGCACTTTTCTCTCCCTTTTCACTTTCTAACTGTGCTCCCCTTCCCCTCCACTGCTTTCTGCTTCTCTCTGGTACTTTCAGGACTCAGAAGCTGGCTGCCTGCCTGTCCCAGGGATGGCATTTCCTCTTCAAAGGCCTGTGGCTGCAGCCACCCAGCTCTACTGAGCACACAAGCCTTTGGAATTGCTGCGGCTTTGCTGCCTGCCTACTTGGAAGGCGAGGGCATTTTTTAAACACCCCTTTGGTTTCATGGGGTGAAGCTTTTCTCAATCCTGTTTTATTTATGCGAACATGATCTGTGGCTTTTGAATGTTTGCTCTTGAATGTTTGTGTTAATGGACTAAGCTGAAAGCAGTTCCTCTTACCGGAGAGAGGGCCCAGCACAGCTGGGGGCCAGGCTGCTCAGCTCAGGCGAAAGCTGCCCCAAGAGGAACAAGTCCCCAGCCAAGGAAGTCTGGAGGCTTCGAGAGGAATTCATTGAGGCCTTCCTGGGCAGCAGCGGTCAGAGCGAGGATCACAGACTGGGCCATGAAACTCAAGCAATTCCTTTGATTAATAGGGAGGGCTGGACCGGAGACACCTAGATTTTTGCAAATACATTTTTGAAATTGTGCATATATTTACCCAAAAACTGTGTGGTTTTCAACAGTTTGGGTGTTTGAACTTGCCGCCCACATTCTCAGCCTTCTGAGGCATGCCTGGCTTGGTTGATCCCCAAATCGTTTGTCTATAGGTGACCAGTTATCTAAAAGTGTGGCAGGGTTTGAGTTCAGCCTGTTAATCTGCTTCCTGTGTATTTCCTTTCTCTTCTTCTCTGTTCCTAGTACCTTAAGGCACTTTAGATGGACATAGAGACTAAGACCCAAAGTGTCCACTAAATGTACAGTTTTTCCTATTCAATGACTGGATAACTTAGACTGGAGTGAGAAAGGAAGGCAGGAGAGGGGCAAGTGGAACCAAAGAGGACTATGTGGAGGGAACGGGATCCTCAGATCTGCTATGAGGACCAAGGAACACAGTAGAAGGGACTCAGCAGGGTTAGGCTATCGTCAAGAGTAGACTCCACCATCTCACTAACAACAACAACCATAGCCTGTGTAGCCCTGGGTTCAACATCCCTGGAAACCTATAAGCCCTTGGACTCAATGTGGGGACTCACCTGGACAAATCATATGAGGATGTGGGCAAGATGAGAAACACCTCCCCCTTCAAACAAGATGGACCTGAACAGAACTAGTTGGGAATCTTTCTATGAGCTGGGCTAAATGGTAGATCCACCAGGAATTTTGCCTAAGTTATTAAACCTAAAATAAAGGGGTTGGCTACTGTCGAAAGCTATAGAACAGTAGTCCCCAACCTTTTTGGCACCAGGGACCGGTGCTTCTATGAGAATCTAATGCCTAATGATCTGAGATGGAGCTGAGGCCGTGATGCTAGCTCTGGGGAGCGGCTGCAAATACAGATGAAGCTTGGCTCATTATCCACTGCTCACCTCCTGCTGTGCGGCCCAGTTCCTAACAGGCCACAGACCAGACCGGTCCACGGCCTGGGGTTTGAGGACCCCTGCTATAAAAAACTATAGCAGAGAATTCATGTGAGGCATCACAGAATACAGAAGTTACAGCTCTTGAGGCAAAATATTCCAGGGCTGCTTCATTTAAAATATTAGTTCACTGTTGGTAACTCTCTGTTCAGTCTGTACCCTCTCCTTAGGGAATGTCTTCTAACTCCATGGCTTAGTAACTGCCGATAGCATCACATTCTGAATCTCTCCTGACCTTCAGACCCAATACCTAACTTGCTTACTTCACCCGACAGCTAACTCATCCTTTTCTCCACCTGCCTCTAATTACCTCCTCCTGGGTTACCCATTGCCACCATTCACCCAGTTGCTCATGCCAGAAATATCAGTTATCTTTGTTTCTTATCTTTTCCATAACATTCTTACCACCTGGTCCTGTATATTCTATCCCTGAAATGTCTCTTTATTCTATTCACATCTCTATTTCTTTAGCCACCAAACCAATCCAGGCTACCAAATTTTCTCATCTGGTTACTTCATTGGTCCTCTGATTGGTCTCTTGGCCTCTATTCTTATCCTCTTGCGGTGCATTCTCTACGTACCAATTAGAAAAATGTATCTGAAATATAATCCAGTCATGTTTCTCGCCTGCCCAAAACCTTTGAGTAGCTTTCTGTTGCTTTTCAGGTGGAGTCCTGAGTTCCAGTTCCAACCTTGCTTACTCCTTCTTGCCTCATCTGTCACCAGGACAGAGACCTTGTCTTTCCATTTCACTGCTGTTCTCCCAGCACTTAGAACAATTTCTAGCACAAAGTAGCATGGATGAATGAATGAATAAATGAATACACATCATTTCTATGCATCTGAGAATAATCAAGGAGAAAAGAGAATGAGTGAAAGCCAATGTTAAAATCTCTCTGGGTAGTTGTTCTTATTCTAAGACTTAAATATTTTGATCTTAGGGCTGGAATGGTGAGAAGTACTTAAGCAAACACTGCACAAAATGCAAGGAATGGGATGATTTCCATTTTTCTGCCCCATGGGCTCCCATTCTGGATGTGAGAAGTATGCTGTCTGTCAGGTTGTCTGTGGTGACTGTGGGAACTGGACGGGCTTGCAAGGTGAAGAGAAGTGGCAATTGGAAAGTTTAGTGTAGGGGATAGTTTGTTTTGTTTTATTTTTGGGTGACTAGCATCCATTTCACTTAATAACAATACCCCAATTTCCTTTTGAAGAAGGATCTCTTTCCTGTTAGATTCAGTCTGTTGGGACTGTAATTAAGAGCCTGCCTTCTCTTGAGACCCAAGTTAAACCAATCCAATAAGATGCTTTCTCCCTAGAATTAGACTCTTGAGCACAGAGATCAAGAAACTTAAAACATTTGCTGTGTTGAGGTGACCTTCCAGCTATACCATGCCTGCTATGAGACCACCATGGTAGTTTCCTGGGCTCAGCCATCCATTAATTAGCCCAATAGGGGACTCCCAATAGTTGTTTAATAAATTTCTTTTTCTATAACTTGGTCAGAGTTGTTTCTGTTATTTGTTACTGCTAGTGTGATAATGTTGGCACAAGAGAATATTATGTTGGCACAGAGTACAGTTCTGATGTCTCTTAATGCTTTGAACCAAAGCCATTAAATGAATCCCAGAATAAACATCAAGTGCAATTTGACCTTGAGAATTCAATTATGACTGACTTTCCTAAGCGAAAATGAAAATGCGTAACAATCAAATGTGGAACTTCTTAGGGATCACTAGCTCAAAATATCCCAGTTTTGATTGCTCAATTGTATCTAAAAGAAATAAACCAAAACCACACCTTCATTTTTGTCTTTTATTGTAACCATAGTAAAAAGAAAGACTAAAAATGATTAGTCTTACTACTGATCAGATAAAGGCAAATTAGAATAAGTACCATGCCCTTGCCAATCAGTTTTCCCCAAAATTAAAAAAAAAAACTGGTAATACCCATTGTTGATGAGAACATGAATAAAGGGCACTCTTTCACTGTCGATTGAAACATAAATTGGTCAGTCTTTCCTGAAGGCAGTTTGCCAATGCCTATCCAAATTCAACGCATGCATACTATTCGACCAGCAGTTTTACCTTTAGAAATTAAAAAAAAAAAAAGAAAAGGATACAAGTATAAGAATATTCATTGTAACATTAATTTGTACTATCAAAATATTAGAAAAACCTAAATGTTTCTTAACAGGCTGAATACATCATGGTATATTTTTACTATGAGTTCATGATTCATTCAAGAGCCATTATAAAAAAATGTGGTTGATATGTAAGTAATAGAAGTAAAATCCACAGTATTTTAGTGGGTGTAAAAAGCAAGTTACAGAATAGCGTGAATAGGAAAAATATCTTTTTAATATAGTTATACACATACTTTATAAGTGTGTGTGTATGTCTAAATGTGCATAGAAAATACCCAGAAGTATTCATACTGCACAGTTATTGGTGGTTACTCTTGACTAATGGGGAGAGAGAAGAGTAGGAAAGAAAGGAAAGTTTGATTTTTATTTCATATACTTTAGTATTTGAATTTTTGTTACCTTTTATTACTTTTGTAATTCAAAAACGAATTATTTTTGTAATTTAGGGGGAAAAAAACAAAACAGGAATAAAAACTACTAACATGTAAATAAATAATCAGAAAGCAGACAAAGTAACTTTTCTGGAGGTCCGAGGTGGGTTTTGACCCACTTGTTGAGAAAAGGGTCTGATCAGTCCCAGCAAGTGAAAGCTGAGGAATCGCCATGCCCAAGACACAGCCAAGTTTCTGTTGGATGTCCACCTAAGCAGGACAAAGGAGTTCCTCCTGTAAGCTTTCCCAGCCAGGTGAAAATCAATTCCTACAGGAGCTGGAGTTGTGCATTTGATTGTTTTTATTGGCTCTGCCCATCTTATCTTGAATACCTGCTCTTTTTGTTCACAAACCTTTAATTTGCCATCCTGTTGTGACTGAAGCAAGATTCCTGTCTATCTAACGAACTTAATGATTCTAACATGAGTGTCTAACAGGCAGTAATTAGAACCTCTTTGGTTCATTGAAATGTCATAACACCACCATGCTGCCTTGTTTGGGCAAAAAGCTTATTTATTTATTTTCATTCTGTTCCATTCCAAAACACATTATATATCAAATACACTTTTTAAAAAAGAAAATCAGAAAATGAGGGATAAAAAGAAAGTAAGGATATGACATCAGTGACATCACACAAGCTACATGCTACTAAAGTTTTATATACTTAATAAGAATGGTCTGCAGATGTGGTTCTGAGTTTCCAAGTGCCCAATGCAAAGTGGACATGATCAGATGCAGTCTTAAAGAGACAGTCTTGGTTGTCCTGAGCAATGAAAGGAGAATTTCTCAGTATGAATTTATATGTATACACATATGTATACATACGTGTGTGTGTGTGTGTGTGTGTGTGTGTGTGTGTGTGTGTGCACGTGCGTGCTTATAGAGCTGAGAAGAAAAATATCCTTCTAGGTCTTATGAACTTGAGAGCTGAATCCTGACTGTCAGTAAATTTATAGTCCTTTTTTAAAGCAACACTAGCTTCCTTTTTTCATATGAACAACCCTTAGGCAGAAGGATGCTTGTCCCTTCTCTCAAAGCCATAAATCTGGGGAAGAATGTTACTTTGTCAAATTATTCTTGATTATTTAGAAACTTCCTAAACCTCCTGCCAGGTGGTTCCAATTCTAACCGTAGTCATTTTGGACATGATTTTGTTTCCACAATGATGTATGTCAGCAACCACAGAGTGAGCTTCTTATATTTTTATATCAATATGATACCCTTTGTTTATTTGTTCCTCAGAGGTTTCCGTCTCGCTTATGTAATAGGCTTTGGCATTTTTTCGGTCATTACCTCATGCTGGGATCTCCTTTTCCTTTCTACCTCCTGATGCGTCATAGTCTCGACTCTACTCCCTTAGATCTCTTGGATACAATGCTCTGAGCTGGTGGGCAGGAGTGGGTGGGAGCCAGATTACATGACGACTTCACCCTTCCCCGCACAAGAGCCGCCTGGGTTTGTCACCGAATCATTTCTGGATTCAGTCTTTTGCATCCTTCAGAAAGCACATTGTCTTAAAACTACAGCAGCTACCAAAAGCATTGGATTTAGATGGGCCTGAAAGACTCCAGGCTCCACTTCTGAGTTGGGCAATGTAGCTCTGAACCCCACAGAACACAAGGTACATGCTACCTAAGGTTTTATGTACTTAATAAGTTAACATTGACTCTATTCCCACAGAGTCTGTCGCTGGAAGTAGTCAGTCCCCTATGTGTACCCCTATCCAAGCCTACATTATAGGAAAACTTGAAGGAAATACAACTCTCAAAATATGACCATTTCTTTGTTTGGGGCTCATTTTCCTAAGCTCTTCCATATTCTTATATACAGCTGTCTGCTTGAATGTCTGATCAGCATCTCAGGCTTAATATGCCCAAAGCAGAACTCCTACTTCATGTTCCCACCCCAGCCCACCCAAGTGTTACCAAGTGTTTCAATCTTGGAAAATGGTACCACTCTTTACCCAGTTGCTCAATCCAAAAATTTAGGAATTAGGAATCATGATCAATACCCGCTTCCCTTTCCTTCACCTTTCACATCTACTTCAAATACTGTTTCTACTTCCAAAAGTTATCTGAATCCATCCACTTTTCCATACTCATGGCCACCATCCTAGTCCAAGTTCCTGTCATCTTTTGCTTGGATAACTGATATCACTAACTGGGCTCCCTGCTTCCATTCTTGCCCCACCACAATCCATTACCATAGAATATCCAAGGGGACAGCGCACATTGCTCCTGTGCTTAAAACCCTCCAATGACTTCCTGCCGCTCTCAGGAAAAAAAAAAAATTCTCATTGCTTCTGCCTACTTCTCAGATCACATCTCATACAACTCTTGTCACTCACTGAGCTCCAGACACGTTAGGTTCTTTCTCTTCCTTAAAAATGCCAAGTTATTTCTCACTCAGGGACTTTGTACTTGCTATATCCTTTGTTCGGAATGTTTTCACTTGACTTCTTATCACTGAGTTTGCACCTCTTCAGTGAAATCCCATTTCCAATATAACTATTAAATAACCCTTTTACTTCCTTCATAACCCTTCCTACAATGTTAAAGTACCTTGAGCATTCATTCGTTCACTTGTTTATTATTCGTCTTCTTCATCAGTTCAGTGAAGACAAGGATTTTGTCTGTTTCGTTCACAGCAGTATCTCTGGTGAATATTTTTTAAATAAATGGGTGTATGAAGAACTGGACAAGCATATGCTAGAGCACATGTATCAAATTAAACTCAACAAACATTATTGGACATTTACTATGTACCAGGCACGTGCCAAGAGCTTTAGATTCAGATTAAACACGTCCTACTTCTTGCCCTAATTCTGGAAACATTTTAACGATTTTCTCTAAATAGTGCCTTTTTCATGTTCTATTTTTTTCTTTTTAACACTTTTAACATCTCATGTTTCCCATTTCTTTGCTTCTCCTTTTTTCTTTTTTTTTCCTTTGCCATATCCTGAGTAATTTCTTCAGATTCATCTTCCAGTTTCTAAATTCTTTTTTAACTGTATCTACACTTTTACTCATTCATCGTGTTTCTAATTTTAATAATTGTGTATTTTTTTTTTTTATTTCCAGAAGTAGTATTTGGTTCTTTCTCAATTCTGCCTAGTTGCTTTAGGTTTTTTTATTCTTTTCTCATATTTTTATTTCCTCCCTTTTTTTAAATTTCTTTAAACCTTTTAAACAATTTATATTTGGTACAACTGTCATATAATGTCTAAATCTATTCATTGTGGTTTCTAATGGCTTTCACCCATGGTATATTGTTTCTAATGTGGCTTGTCATTCTTAGATTGTGATCTTATGTTTAGTGGGGCTTTATCTCTTGGACTCTTGTGATGCTTGGGTGTCTATCCCTCCAGAGAAGATGTGTTTCTGCCAGGTGCTTTGAAATGCTACAACCTGAGACCAATTTAAACCAATTTTTCAGCTGAAGTTTCCCAGACCATGTAGATAGTATAAATTTAAGTCTTAAACCTGTGTGAGGAAGTCTGTGATTTTAACATTTTATGAGCTCAGGACAAGACAGATAAGTTTTCTAATTTTTCTTTATTACAGACAGGTAGGTTTTTTTCCAGTCTACCTTTTTACTTACTATGTATCCCTTTGTGAGTCTCACTTTTATGCAGAATTGTCAACTCCAACTCTCCATCTTTTGAGGACACTAATACTTGTCTCTTGTCCTCCTTAAGCCGCAAAGTCACTGAGATAGACAGACTTCCCAAAGCAGCAGAACTTCAATGGCAGTTTACCACTTTGAATTCCAGTCCTTCTTTGTGTGTGTGTGTGTGTGTGTGTGTGTGTGTGCGCGCGCGCGCACACGCGTGTCCCCAAGAGGATTTCCCTAATTTGCATAAGAGTTTAACTCTGCACTTGAAAGTATATTTGTTATACTTCCTCTAGACTATCCAGATGTTCTGTCTGCCTTATAGCTAGAAACACAATACTCCCTGCCTTCTCTAAGCATGTGATGTAGTTCTGGGACACAGAAACATTCATCCCTCCAACCATCAACATTTGTTGGTTTTTATATGCCAGACACTAATAACCAGGTACACATAAAAACGTGCTGAGAGGCATGCACACAGTGATGTGAGGAAACAGAGATAAAAGAGACCAATTCTAATGGGGGATCTGGCGAAGGCTTTACAGATAAAAAGGCATTGGAACTGGATAATAATAATGATACCTAACTTTTCTCTCATGCTTATTCTGGACCAGGCAATGTGGCTAGCACTTCACATGTATGGTCACATTATGCTTACAACAAAGCATAAAATTGGTACTATTCTTAGCATCTCAATTTTACAGCCGAAGCACAGAGAATTTGAGTAAGTTTACCAGTCATACAGAAAGTAATGGCAGCGCTTAGCTACAAATTCAGGCAGTTTAATTCCTGGTCCAAAGCTTTTATTATGCTATATTGTGCTTCAACAGACAGGAGTTGGGAGAGGGCATTCCACCCGTACATTGAATAAAATAATTCCTACCTTCTACACTAATGTGAGGATTATTGTGAGGATTATTATGTAAGAAACAGTAGATAGCACAGTGCATACCATGTGATAAGAACTACATAAACGCCTCCTTTCTTCTCTCTTTAACCTTGTACCACCAACAGGTCCATGAATTCCCCTAAGGATGGGGTCATACTGTGTATGAAAACAGCCTCATCTCCACAGAACCCAGTATTGATTAGTAATTAATTATTTGACTAATTCATTGATTGAATTAATGTCATTTACATAGTAGCTTTGGTACTTAGTTTTGTGTTACAGTTTAGCTCTCAAAGCACCTATCAGCTCAATTTATCGGCACATCAGTTCCTAGAGAAAGACAGGGCAGAAATCTGGCTTTAGCAATAAATGTAAATTTTACCGAGGTAGAAATGGCTGTGTCTTGGGAAAAGGATGAGTATGAACTATGTGCAACTGGATGAGAAAGAAGCAGAGAAGACTGTCTGATTGTGGAGTTCCGGGCAGCCTCAGGAAGGAAGTGGTGGCAGGAGCCCAGGCTTCTATACCTAAATGATATCTTTAGTTCCAACTCTGTTATCAGCCATTTGTCAGAACTGGGATAAGGTATTCCATGTCTGTGAATCTTAGCTGTTTCGTCATCCAGCCATTGCTCAACACTTGGACGTGGGTTTCCCTTCTCATGACATCTATCACCCTTTATCATCAGTGTTCCTCATTAGACTGTGAGCTGCACAAAAGCAGAGACTCTATTCACTTGTTGTAACTCCAGCATCAAGCACATGCCTAGCGCATAGAAGGTACTCAAATATGTAGTGATCAAATATCTAATGGTTTGGATTTTTTAAAAAAAAGGAAAGAAGAGAGGAGAAACAAGGTCAATGTCATGGATTCAGATCTATGGTACTGAGAGAGAAAGCATGCAGGAAACAATGATAAGGTTGAGCCAAGAGGCGGACCTGCCACAATGGGGCATTCAGTGAGCTGAGGATGGACTTGTCTGATTAGGAAGCGCTTTAAGAGTCAGGGGGCTTTCAATTCACAGCCTATCCCTTCCATTTGTTTAACCCAACCTAATTTCAAACATATCACAAACATAAACATTAGCCCTAGCTATGCCCAAGGGGCCACAAATTCTTGATAGCTGAGAAAAACTGGATTAGTAGGGTGTGGATCAATGAAATTTTACACCTGTGAGGGATTGCAAAGCACTTTGCGAACAGGGCCCTAATCAGCTTTCGTATGTAAAATAAGCCTCCATTCCTTTGGGAGCCCTTTTCTCTCTTCAAAGTCCTAGGTCAACGTCCAGCCTCTATACTGGCTTGAGCATTTCTGGGCTCACCGCTGGGTCACAGTTTGCCCTTCCTACTCACCCTGTTACTTCCCTTTCCTTTTCCCTTGCCTAGGGTCTATTTCAGCAGAACTTCCACAGACCAAGAAGCCACAAGCTGCCAGGAAACAGTTCTTTCTTTTGTCTGGAACATAACAATACAGGATTAGATTTGGCCCAAGGAACAGTATGATTAGATCAGCAAATCAACCCGAAACTTATAGAAACAAGATGTTCTTACCCACCATTACAAAGAGATGTCCTGGGTCTTCCCACTTGGTTGGATGACCTACATTAAAACTTTCAGATTCTAAGTATAGGTAGAGTCTTTGGAACCAACAGGATGGAGATCTAAATGCACATCCCAGAGGGAAGCCAGCTACCACCTGTAGCTCATCTCACATCTGAAGAAGCATCTCCTCACCCAGCTATGAAAATGACCTAATTGTGTACAGACAACAGCAATTGTACAGGGAAAATAATACAGTAATGCAAATATTCAAACCAAATTGGAAAAGCAAAGCAAGAAGGAGCCAGAAAACATTAGATCATTCACATTGCAACCTGGCCAAGACAGCATCTGGGCGTGCATCCTCCGTCCAGCTTTTGTTCACATACCATCCCTAATGCTTCCTTGCATTTATAGAATAAGGGCTCAGTATTTGCACAAAACCTTTTGTGCTGCTGCATTGTAAAGAACAAGGTTTCTCACAGTGTCCCTTCAGAAGGGTCAGAGAATTCCCTGGTGGAATGCTTTAATAGGCTTCCAGGTCAAAAAGGGTCCTTATCTCTCTGAAGGGAGAGGGGGAGCGGTGATTTACCTTTGGCCAGCGTATATGTTTTAATTGTGTGATCAAGGCAAGCCTTGCTCATTTTCCTTCCTCACTGGGTCATTTCCACTTTAGTTCTGAAAATAAAAAACAATTGGTTAAAAAAAAGAGCCTTCCTGACTGAACCTTGGATCCCCTCTTTGAATTTGGACAAGAAGTGAGGGGTGTTCCCACTCCTCTCTCTCTTCATATCCTAAAGCTGGTTCAAGTTCGCCTAAGAATCTGAGGAATAAAGTGTTCTTTCCTGGCAGTCTTATTCGTGTGTCTCCGTGGAGCGGCCCCCACCCCCTTCTTAGGGGATATCACTCCTGGACAGACTCTGGAGTCTGAAGCCCTGGGTGGGACCCAGCTCTACTGCTGCAGGGTCTGAGACGGGACAGACTGCCATTTAAAGCTTCAAATTTCTCAGGCGTGAAATGAGAATAATAATACTACCTCCTTCCCTCCTGAGTTTGTGAAGATAAAATGTTATAAAATGCTTCTCAGAGCACCTGGCACCTCATAAGTATTCCAGAAATGGTATGTTTGCTTATCACCAATTGTCTGTCCCTCAACCTCCTAACCCCAACCTTAGTGCAGGTCCAATGAGGAAGTAGCTAAGGACCATTTCTCCAGATTGTAGCACCTTACCAGTTTCTCTGGTTCATGAATGTGAAACTCGGAGAACGGCATTTACCAGGTGCAATTTCTGCCCGTTTGGCTAGTGAGTGCTGGACCTTCCACTAGAGGAACGGGAGCAAATCACTGCACAATTCCAATTGCCTAGTTGCTTGTGGATGTCTTAATTTGGGAGGCATCTACATTTGTGAGATGTAGAAAGCCTTTAAAAAAAAAAAAAAGCCGAGGCCCCGGGGAGAAAGAAAAATCGGAAGGGAGAAGCAAAGACCGCAGACAAACCCGCCTTTACCTGCCTCATTCGGCACAGAAGGTCGCCTGGAGGCGCCCCCCGGGCTGCTGCGGGAGGGAGTCACAACGCAGGTCGCGCCTGGACGCAGGTAGGTCCCCAGCGCGCTAGGAGCCAGGAGCCACGCGAAGTATAGTAAAAGTGAAAAAAGTCCTCTATTCGTATCCCTCCATTCTTCCTTCCCAGCCCTGTCGCCTTGATCAAGTTGCCAACCTTCGCGAGGCTTGGAGGTTTTCACATGTAAAATGTGGCTATTAGCTATACCTACCGCCTTGGAGAGTCGTGGCGGAGTATGGGGGGTGAGTTGGAGTGGATAATATGGAATGTGGCATACCCTGCGCCCCCCGTCGTGCTGAGATAGCGCGCAGTTATGGCAGGGGTGGGACATCGCAGCATCCCTGAGCAGAAGTGGCCTGGCCAGGACTGGCCCGCCGCGCTCCACCCCCGACAGCCTCGCGCGGTCCTACGATTCGGGTCGCACCCGGCCTCCCGCGGGGACCTGACCCCGCTTCATCGCCTGAGCTGCTCTTCGGTTCCACAAGGCTTAGGGCACGGCCCATAGGGTCAAGCGCCAGCGACCAGAGCATGTGTGTCAAGCGGTGCCTATTGTCCCGCAGAAGAACCGCGCCGGGCTGGCTTCTCCTCTGTCACCGAATTGGGGCCTTGCTTAGTCACAAGTGTTGCAACCCAGTTTCTGTTCTAAAACGATTACCCTACAAAGAAAAGAGATTTAAAGAAAAGAACCTAAGTTTATATTTGTATTTGTTGCCATGGGATTTAGTTCAACTGTGTACAGATGTAGTATTGTTTTTTTAATTAAAAAAAAACCTTTTAAGCTGTGTACTGCAGTAAACAAAGATTACACCATGTTTGTGTTGCAATGTTGCTATGGAAGAGCATATGGTTTTATTTGGTGGAAATTTGCAGAGAAGTCGAAGGAAGTCATATGCATGCATGACAAACAAACATGAAGTTTCAGAAAACAGGCCTCCAAACAAATATTGGAATTAAAAGGGCTCTTGGCAGTAACTTCAAACCTGGGCCATGGGTGCATGGGTGCCGCTCCATCTGTTTGGGCCCTAACCCAGGAGGCAGGGGAGTGGAGTCAGAGAGTCAAGGGTTTAACCAGTCTGCCACTTACTAGCCATGTGACCTATGTGAGTTACTGGGCCTTGGCTGACCTTTGCTTTCCTGTTTCTGAAACAGGGAGCCATTACCCCTACCATGTATTGCTGTTGTTGAGAGGAAACAAGACAACAGATCTTGAGTACTTTATATAGTAAGTGCTCAATAAATTGTAGCCATCATTCTGAAGTGGTGACAGCAGTCTCACTTATGCTCCAAGGGTGTGGGCTCATTCACAGAACTATCTTTTGGGCCTTTAGGCCTGAGCACTTCCAGGAAGCCAAGTGTTGGTTTTGTGGACAGCTGTCATGAGACTGGATGATCACTGGAAAGTATAGGCTTTAGCTATCAAGGGAATTGAAAGGTCATCCGCTGCAAATAGTGTAGGTGCTGAGTTGCAGCATATTGGTGACACTTGCCAGGTGGAAGAGTGTGGCCTCTCAGCATCTGGTTCTGGTGTCCCTATTCTATATTGCCAGCAGTGGTCTAGCTCCTCACAAGCTCCAGCACCTCTGAGAGGACAGACGACCCATCTCCAGAGTTTTCGTACCTGCTACCCACGCTGAATGAACTTTTGGAGGGCTGGATAATTATTATAATTGTAACATCTTTAAACCTTTATTTAAATCGTCAAGTAAATTCCTGTAGATTGAAATCTGCCATGGAAGTACTTCGTGTACACTTTTTGTCTGGCTTGCACTTTGAAAGATTCACAGACCTATTGGAATGCTGTCTGCCCCACCCTCACCCCAGGCTCCTCTTTTATATGCAAAGTAGAGGTTGGCAAACCACACTGAGAGCTTGTGCTAACTTTAATGAAGTTACTGGATCTTTCTGGGCCTCCAAGTTTTATGATCTGGGAAACAAAGATGCTAGATTAAATGATTTCTGAGGTCCTTCTAGACCTAAGTGACTAGGTCTGTCATTCATCTATCTTGAATAGAATACAACGAGTCTGTTTCAGTATTCTAGACTGTTGATGTTCTAACCTACATTAGAGAACAATGAGAAAAGAAGTCTGTATCCTCTAAGCCTGAATTTCTAGTTTCTCTTGGCCCCTCGAAGGGCCCTCAAAAATAAGCATCTAAAATACACTATGCCCTTCTTCCTAGCCCCAGCCTGGGGACTCAACAATTGGTCAAACTGTGTCTCATCTTGTCAGGGCATGTGTAGGTTTGAATGAATGAACTTTTATCTTTGCATCTGCTTTTCAACACCTTCATTATGACTCAAATCACTTTTAAAACTAATAAATAGTGAAAGGGAGAGGGGAACCTAATCAATTGTTTTTAAACTACATACCTTTGTCATTAAAGCCATATACCTTTGTCATTATTCTGTATATAATTCAATCGAAGGTTTTTTCTTATCTGGCAAAGATAAAGAACAAATGTTTACTGGTTCAATGTTCACTCATTCAATCTGCATAATAGCATGGCCAACATGTGTGTTTAGATATGTTGTATAAATCTCTTTCTATATATGTATTTTTTCTAGAACCCTAAACTTGAAAAAAAAAATGTCTGCCACAAATGGTTAATGGTGCTAATCATCTCATTAGTGCAATATATATTGTTTCTCACGCTAAGGACATTAACATATTTAGCCGGCTAATAATATTAACTTGTGTGTCTAATGATAGGATTACTAACGACTTGCAAAACCTATAACTTTTCCTTTTCTTTTTTGCCCCTCAACTATTTTGATCTTGAGTTACACATTGACTGAGGTGTGGGAATGAAAATCAGCTAGCTCACCTTGGCTCTGCTCCCAGCTGTGCCATGAACCAGCTATGTGACCTTGGGCAATCCTGTTACCCTTTCTGGACCTAGGTTTCCTCATCTAGAAAATGAATGACTCAGCCTTGGGCCATCTGTAAGGTACTTTCTAATAGTCAAGGATTCTGCTGTCCTCAGACTCAGAGAGGTTATCTGCTGCCAGCTACTGTTGACTCCTGGAACTTCTTTTCACATGAGGCTGATTCTCAGACTCTACCAGCTCTGAGAGCCCATGGCCCTGGCACTCTATTCTGTTCTTCCAGAAATTAAGACTGAAGCTTTGCTCAGGCTGGGGTTCAAAACCCCATAGTCAGTAAGAACCTCCTCCCATTTCAAGACTAATTCAGAAATGATAGCCCTTCCAAGGGTACGTAGGTCATATTTCCTGCGTGTTTGCTCTGTCACTCGATGTTTGCTTATCTTCTGTTCAATCATTGAGGATTAACATTCCATTTTTTTTTTACCCTCTTCAGATTCCAGCCAGCTAAGCTTGCGGGCCCCTATGAAAACCTACCCTATGCCATTTCTCATCTCCATTCTCTTCTCCATAAATAGAGAAGAGATCTTTTGGGGTCCATGCAAGGAAACCTTCCAGGAGAAGGCTCATGTGGGGAGAAGGAATGCAGTGGGCCAAAGCAAGAAGCCAGTATTGTTCTGGCAAAACAGTCTGCCATGGGGCACATCTTTTGGCTCCTCCTCTTCTGCTGGACCTGGGACAGGCAGTGTGTGGCGCTTGGGAAAAGCCTTTCTGAAAGGGCGAACCACAAGAATGCAGTCCTGCATGTTGCCTCCTGAACCAATCAGGGCCGTGATGATGGGTCCCACATGAACATGCAGATTGGTTCTGCTACTTAACAGTTCATATCTGGAAATAGATACTCCTGTCATTGCCAGGCTAGAGATGGGAGTCAGGCTGGAGACTGGTTTGACAGTTTGGGATTTCAAATTCGTAAGTGGGAAACACAAGTTGGACAGTGTATCCAACTCTGCCTTGTTGGTACCTTGTCCCTGCCCTGTATATTATGATTTCTTTCCCAAACTGGTATTTTGTTTTGAGTCTTAAGGCACAAGAGAGCAAACAGATGGTACACATTAACTACATCTCTTTTCTTAGGCCCTTTGCTGATATTAAAGCTGCTTTGCTTTTTTCTTGGAAGTAGTAACTTTAAAAGTAACATTTGCAGAGGGAATGCAAACCAGTGCTTTGTCATGATTCCTTGTGTTTAGGAAATTTGAGAGTTAAGTTCTTGGCTGAGTGAATGAGGCCTCAAAAAGCGTGTCTTATTGGGCTGTGGCTGCAAAGATGCTGATCAGAAAAGGAAGGCTGCTGCTCCTTTCTTCCCTTCAGCTATCTGTGGACTCTTTAAGGCATTTACAAAGCCATTTACAGAAATTCAAGGGCTGTGAGGGCGAGATTGAGAGAATGTGTGTATGACATACAAAATCCCGAGTCAGCAGGGATGGTCTCATCATTGGCAGCGAGCGCCTTAACTTATTCAAAGACACTGTTAAGTGTCAATGACAATTCAGTAACATGGATGAATTTCACCAGCATGATGGTGAATGAAATGAGCCAGACACAAGAGTATGTGCAATATGATTCTTTCCCAAAAAACTATGTAAACAGACAAAACTAATCTAGTCTGTTAAGAAGTCAGGAGAGTGGTTGTTCTTGGTGAGGGAATGAGTAGTGTCCTGAAAGGAACATGAGAAGGACTTTTGGGGAACTGGTGATGTTCTGTTTTTTGATCAGTGTGCTGGTTGTACGGGCGTGTTAAGTTTGTGAAAGTTTATCCAGCTGTACACTTACAGTATATACACTCTTCTTTATGTATATTATATTTCAATAAATAATTTACTGAGAGGCTGTTCTATGTACAGTAAAATGGAAAGATATCCTTGGTATACGCAGTAGTTAAATGCAAAATGGAGAAACAGAGCCATATGTAGAATATGCTATTATTTGTATAAAAAAATATGTAGGAAGTGTATATGCAGAGAACATCTTCGGAAGGGTACTGGGAGTGTTTGCCCCAGGGTGCCTGCAGGCAGGAATAGGAGAACTTGCTTTTTACTATGTGTCTTTTTGTGCCTTTTGAATTTTGTATTATATACTCAAATATTTTATTCAATAAAATTATTTATTAAAACATTAATTAAAGAAGACTTTATGCTAAGAGAACTAAGCCACCGAAGGACACAGAAAGACAAAGACTGTAAGAGTCCACTTATATGAGGTACCTAAGAGTAGTCAAATTCACAGAGACAGAAAAATAGAATGGCAGTTGCTAGAGGCTAGGTGGAGCGGGGAGGGGAGTGGGTTGTTTTTGTTTAATGGCTGCAGAGTTTCAGTTTGGGGAGATGAAAAAAGTTCCAGAGATGGATGGTGGTGGTGGTTGCCACCAATGTGAATGTACTTAATGCTACTGAACTGTAAATTTAAAAATTGTTAAAATAGTAAATTTCATGAATTTTATGTTATGTATATTTTGCCACAAGCAAAAAAAAAAATTAAATATATTACTTAAAGCTAAACAGTCATTTGAAGATTAAGGTAAATTTACATATGCTGGCTCTGTCATTTGCAAGCTGTGAGACCTTAGGAAGTTACTTAACCTCCATGTGTCCCCATTTTTTTGTTTCCTCATCTGTAAAGTGGGATAGTAGTAGGACCTATCATATGAGGTTGTTGTAAGAATTGAATGAAAGAATACATGTAAAAAGCTTAGAATCTTCCTTGAAACATAGTTCTTAAGAAATGTTCATTATTATTATTTTTATTATATATTGTAAAGTAGAAAAGCAAATTGCAGAATTCTATGTATATATCATCCCATTTATTTTTTTAATATATTTAAATTAGTTTCAAGTATACAGTACATAGGTTAGACATCTATGTAGTTCATAAAATGATCCTCTCAATTGCTTCCTTTCTCTCCTGACCCTCCACCTAGCCATCATATTAATGCTAACTGCATTTCCTATGCCGTCATCCCATTTATATTTTGTGGAAAGAATGTGTGTGTGTGCACGTGTGTGCCTAATGTACTCACCCATGCATCTATCATATATTTATCAAAACCTCTCTGTGACGGATATCGTGCTAGGTGTTGGGTAGACGTGGTGAGCATGGAGTGTGTGGATAGAGAATGGTAGTGGTGTTGGGATTCCTGTTTAAATAGAGACGTCGCAGAAGATCTCTGAAAGTAGGTGATATACTGAGTATATAGTAGCGATATACTGTTTGAATAGTAGCAACATACTGAAAGGTCTAGCCATACGAAGATGAAAAGAGCTTTCCTGACAAAGCAAGTAGAATGCTACGAGATCCCAGGGTCGAAGTTCTCTTGCAGGTGAGTAAGAAGGAGAACAGTGTGAGAAGAGGTTGAAATGTACATAGGAAATTCTAGAAAGATAGGGAAAAACTGTTAAGAGTGGTTTCTGCTGGGGGGAGGGTGGGACACAGGGGTGGAGAGAAGGATGTGGAGTAGAGAAGAGGAATTCTACTTTTCACCTCATTCCCTTCTACACTGTTTGAATGATTTGCCATAAGCATGTATTTTGTTATTAGGAAAAAAAAAAAAAGCTGGTTAATAAAAAATTGAGGAATTTTAATGATTAATAGTAAGGAATCTAATAACCTTTCCTTTTTTCAAGAATCACCTCATCTTAACTCCCCAGTTTCTTTTCATGAAGCGAGAGAGTCATGTAATTTATATCTGTTCGTTGGTCTGAAATAGGACAGACGTTGCCTTCCCCTCCTATCTATTCAACCATCTTTTTCTTTGAGCTAGTAATTATTTTTTTCAATTCCCTCCAGTGAAACCCTTGAATTATCTCTTCCACTGGGACTATTTTTACTTTTTAAAAAGGACTTTCAAATTCATGTAGGATTCTTACTTTGTGGTCACTGTAATGACAGATGCACACCATGGCAGGTGCCGGACCCTTCCAATTAGTGTAGGGAGGAGAGTGAGGATGGGGACTGAGGAGCTGAGGAAGAAGGAAGAAATAGAGCACTCTTCCAACAAAATGAATTCCGAAGGCTCCATAGGGCTGCATGCCTCCCTCCTCTGTATCTCCACTGGGGTGCCGAGTGCCTTTGTCTAAGTGGGGCAGGAGTGAGAAATTCCCTGTAGAGTGTTCTGAAAGGCAGAGAGAGGTTCACCTTTGCCATATGGAATTCCTGTAGCGGTAAGACTGCTTAGACGCAAACCTTGGTGTCAGGACCAACCGATGCTGTGTTCGAGGACAGATCTGAAAACCAGCTCCGAGGAGAAGGCAGTGTGGATGGGCGTTTTGATCTGGAAGCCTCCTGGCACTTTTCAATCTTCTAAAGCGAGCTGGAGTCAAAAAGTGTTCTGGGCCTGCCTCACTGATTAGTTCAGTGCTCACATGGCAGCAGGAGAAATAAGGTGAATAACATCAATTTGGGACCTTGAAGTGAGATATTTGTATGCTCAGCTCACACTCCAAATGTCTCTTCTGTGCACCTTGTGTTTATTTTCTGGATATTTTGATACCTGTTTCCAACCTGGAAGAAACACTTTAGTTACAACTTTGTCTTTGGCATCCGGCCCGGTGTGACACTTGGGTGTCTTCTCTTCCAAGCTTTGGCACTGCCCTTCCCACTGTGTGTATGTCATGTCCAAAGTCCTTCTGTCCAGACAGCTCTACACGCTGCAGGGGACGTTTTCCTTTCAGGTTTAACCCACGCGGTGCTGTTCTAGGAAGACTTCCTCTCTCTCCCATCGCTTTGTGTTTAGGAAACTCTCTCTTTGCCAAATACGAGCTATAATATTAATAATAAACTAGTATTTATTGAGCGCTTATTATATGTCAGGCAGTATTCTATGTACTTCACAGGGATTAACTCAATCACAACTCTTTGAAGTAAGTGTGGTTATTGTCCTCGTTTATAGACAAGAAAACCTACACGCAGAGAGGATGGCCTCCATAGCTTTCCATTCTGCCAGGAGTCTGCTCTCTGAACAAGCCAGACATTCTCCATGCATTTAGACAGCCCCTGGTGAATAATCTCTCCTTGATCTCCTTAACTCCTCATCTACTTTCACATCCTGAGCAAAAAAAGTGTCCCTTGGTTCCTCCTGCCAGCTCCATCTGTGAAGCATGTGGGCCGATGTTTGAATAAGAATGACTAAAGGAGAAAGCGGTTTTGTGAACTTCAGACTGTGAACTCAAGGAAGAGAGTGAGTCAGGCCCCCACATTCCTGAAATACTTTCGGGAGATTTGGTGACCTCAGACAATAAGAACTTGAGGCTGAGCTCTCAGGTGTCCTTGGGAGGCCCCCCACAAGGAAGAAGGTGAAGCCAAGCGTTCTGCACCTGGTTCATGTATGTGCTGTGTGGGATTGAAGGAGATCACTAGCCAAAGTGGCCCACGGCTGCCGAGAGAGCCTTTTTGCTTTCTGTTCAAAAACAAGTTGAAAGGACTTAGGGAAAGCCATTCCAGGCTGTTCCTTCTGCCTGGAAGGCTGATGTGTCACCTCCTCTGGCTGCTCCAGGCAGAAGCAGAGGCTCTGTGGTCTGGCTCCATGGGACTCCTGGCCCCTAGAGAAGAGTGCTTTCAACATCAGCTTCAAGGCTGAGGAAAAGGTCCTGTCCTGGGAGGTGGAAGATGATGTGGGTTCTAGTCCTATCTCTGGCCTTGGCCATGCCATGTAACCTCCACACCTCACATTCCTCGTGAATTAAAATGGTTTGTTTTCATCTGTCTGTGGACGTAAAGGGGGCCATATACTAACTTGACAAATTCAGAGGAGGCCTGCATGATGGGCCTTACAAACTCAGAGATAGAACGTAACCACATAGGCTGGTCTGAACATAAAGGTTCCTAACTAAAAGCAGGTCATGGAGGTAGTCGCATCCTGGGCTTGCTGCTTTCTTGACAAAGGTCAATCTTTACCTTATGTGAGCCCGTCTATTATTTTTTTGCATATAAGATAACATACTCTTGGAATGTCAGAGTAATTAATCCCTTTTTACAGACCCCTCAGGGCATAACCCACTGCACCAGAGCAAGAGAGCACAGAATCCCTCATGGTTATCTTGTCCCATACCATCTCTATGTGCTGTGAATAATAATTATTAACTCTTCTGTACCCACCAATGTAAAAGTGTGTGTTTCTCCATTTTACTTTTTATCCAGTCCCAGAGATTTCCCTGCTTTGCTTTCTCCCAACCCCTTAATCTACCACCAATGGATTTCACGTAACCCTCCTTATATCTCCTCCTTTGATTCTAATGTATAAAATAAGCTGTAAAACTGCCATTCTCTGGAGCATTTTCTTAATCCGTTGAGATTTTGCTTCCCGGCAATTGTCGTCAGGTTGGCTCAAATAAACTCATTAAAATTCTCTACAGGTTTGGACCTTTCTTACGTCGCCTGTCTCTTCCACAAATGGTAACCTTCAAAGCCTGTCTCTTCCACAAATGGTAACCTTCAAAGTACAGGGACTTAACAATCCCAGACCTTGTTCTCAGTGAGATTAATTAACATAGTTTTAAATAAGTTTAAAGAATTGTAGGCAAATCTTTCTTCCTGGCTTGTGCCTCCATCCATCCCTTTCATCACCAAGTTTTATCCTATGGTTGGCATGGTGTACAACCACCCACAAAGGGAAAATATAATCCACTAAGTCAAAAAAATGTGATTTCTCATGTACGCCTTGTAGGATGAGAGCAAACCAGAGGCTGCAGGAGAGAGAGTTCTGACATCACACAGGTGTATCGTGGAGAACGACTCTCACTCAAGATGAACCACGAGCTACCTCAGGAATCCTTTCCAGATCCTTGCACAGGGAAGGAGTGAAAGGCTGTACTTGGGCCCACTTTGTGGATGGAAAAACAGAGAGCAGATTCACAGGCAAGAGAGTTGTCCAATAGCTGCACCAGTTTCCAATAAGTGAAGGAGAGAATGAGGTCATGGAACTAACCAGACTGTGAGTTATTGATCTAAAGGCCAAGATTTAGATGCTCCAGTCCCCTGACTCCTTGGGGAAAGTGCTTTCAACTATCCACCCAGCATAGTCATTAAAGCTACTGAGATTGGCAAAAGCACCAATGCTGAGGAAAAGCCCTGCCCTAGACGTAGGAGATGTGAGTTCTAGTCCCATTTCTGGCCCTAATTAAGTTGGTGGTCTTGGCCATGCCACGTAACCTCTCATGTCACCTCATCTGTGACATGAAGAGGTTGGACTAGTGAATAGGTTAGGTGATATTCTATGACTTCTTCCCACTTCTCATGTTCTCCTATGTCATCTACACTAATGTCTCTCCAGTGACCCATCTTGCAATCATCCCAGTCTTCAGTTTTACATGTAACAGAGCTGTCACCCAATAGTTTCACCCTCCAAGAGGGAGTATGGGTAGATGCAGGTACATATGACATATGTTCAATCAGGCAAATGGGATTTTTATTACCTAATGAGCTTAAAATCTGTTTGCAGTTTGGACAGGGGAGGGCCTCCTCCTCCTTCTCATCCTTGCCTCCATTCTTGCCCACTGGCCCTATCCTCACTCCTACCCACAACCAATGGTGGCCTTTCTTTCATTCTGGACAGCCAGTGGAAGCTGCCTGAGGAAGCCCAGTTCGGCCATCTCAACTGGAGCTGCCCTCCCTGGCTCACCTTGCTGCACCAGCCAGATGCCTTCTGCAACCTCCCAGGTAGTTAATGATCTCCCTCTAGGCAGAAGAGCCCTTTAATAATTTACCAGAGTAGATAAAGAAAAAAGCATAGTTCTCTACTTGGAGGCCTATTAGGCTGGCAATTCAGACAGTATGGATGGAGTTAAGATTGACTTCAAGTTCAAACCAAGCTTTTTTGTGCAGGAGCCCTGCCTTATAGCTATGTATATAAAGCCTTATCAGAATCTCCATTCAGATATTTAAACATCTCAGCCCTACTGTATGATCAGCACTTTACAGCTCCTTTACTACTCAGGAATATTAGCTATATAAAACCAAAGAAACCAAAATACCCTATGACAAAATGAGATTTAAATATTTAAAGAACTCTAGAGAAAGAAAAGTTATTTTGCACTTTCTGACTTCTTTAGTTCCTTATTAGAATTTGAAAAAAAAACACACACACATATTTTTGCAGGATATTGTATATATCTTTGAGTCAAAAGTTCAAATTTTGAGAAAGTATGATACACTGATTAAAAAATGCTTTGGAATTAGAGACATAGGTTGAAACCTTGCCTTAAGCTAATTGTGAGACTTTGAGGAACTTATTGTGGTTCTCTGAACCTCTCTTGTCTTTTCTCTAAAATGAGAGTAATAATTCTGTCCTTGGGATTTTTTTTTTCGTAGTCACACGTGTGTAAAGAACAACCTGGCACATAGTAGACAATAAATGATACATTCTCCTCCTCATCATTATCAAGCTTGCCCATCCATATCCAGAAAAATTTGGATTTATAAAAACAAAAGGCATCTATTGTTATACTCCTCAAAAGTATAACAATAGATTGAATAAGGATAAACGTGGTAGATGGCAACATCGGTGGCCCCCAATGAACCACACCTCTTGATATCCATAACCTTGTGCAGTGCCCTCCCACACTGACTCTTGGTTTTACCACATGACTTGCATTACCAATGAGGCATTAGCGTGAAGCACTCAGAAGCTTAATAGGTGCTTGATCATTGTGGCTTGTCCTCTTGGAACACTTTCTTAAAAGCCAGTTCTTCTTCTTCAGGCTAGACTACTGAATGATGAGTAACCACAAGAAGAGAGATCTCGGAGGATGAGAGGCCACCTTGAACATTCCAGCCCCAACCAATCTCCTAGCTGAGTGAGTAACTGCATGAGTAACCACCCAGCTGAGCCTAGTCAACCAACAAAATTATGACAAATTATAAATCACTGTTCTGGAAGAGTGTGTTACAAAACTGCCAAGTCTTAAATTTACATTAAGAAAATATAAGTAGGAGTGGCAGATTATTTTTATAGAAGTTTATAGGAAAAAGACCATGAGATTTCAGTTAATCATAAGTATTGATGTACTGCTAAGAAACTAAATTCAAGCTTAGCCTACTTTTATTGAACAAATGAATTGCTTGATCGATCATAGTTATTCATTATTTGCTGGTTACCAGGATTTGTTCTGGGACCTGGGAATACCAAAAAATTAAGACCCAATTGTCCTGCACCATGTTGTCTCCTGGATTCTGACATTTAAGTGTGTACTTTTTGGATGTCTGGCAAGACAAGAGAATAAATGTTCACAGTTCAGTAGGGAAGGTGGATAGTACACTTAGGTCCCTTAAGGGAACTGATAGACTTATAGGAGTTGAAACTCAAAGAAGATCTAGTGGACTCTGTTTACCCCCCAATATCCCATTTTTTGAGTGACCTTGACAAATTCAAGTGTATCTGGAAGCAAGCAATCAGAGAAACAAAGTCCTGAAGACCAGATTATGTGAGAAATAATTGTACCCACTGTAAATGTATATTCTAGGGGGGAAAAAGAAGATGACGGAAAGAAAGGCTTGGAGTGCAGGTGTGTATGGAGCACATAATTTTGAGGACTTAAATATGACAAGTGGAATTGTATTAAATTCATTCTGAGGCATTCCAGAAGGAGAACCATTAACAGTTACTAAAAGTTATAGGGAGATGGATTTCAAGTTAATATTTAGAAGAATGGCTAACACTTCTGGAGCATGAACTCCAGAAAGAGGCAGAGTAGTTGCTATTTCCGGATTGCCCCTTGCCAAGGAAGTGGGGAAGAGGTTCTGGCAGTAATTAGAACCAGGAACCTCTAAGTCTCTCCCAGGTGTAAGGTCCAACGACTCATCCCTGGAATTCTGTTATCCTTATTCTAACTGGATAGTATTAAGAAGTAAAACACATGACACCCCCCTGCCAACAATGAATGGGGGATTTGTCCATTGATGATGACAGGAGACTGAGCCCAGAGATTAGGGATATGAGAATTCAAGGGGTCATGAGATCTTGTGTTTTCTAAGGATTATTTAGTACACTCCTGGGACAGACTCAGAGAAGCAGTTCAGGCTGATATGAGCCTGCAGATTTCACAAACATGTGACCGTTTAGGAAGGATAGAGAAGGGAACTGAACAAGTGTAAGGAAGTTATCTGGCATCCCTGATTCCAGCCTTGTTCCAGAACCATCATCAGGGGACCTAACCGGACCCCTCCTGCTTCTCCCACCCTCTAGGCTGCAAAACTACAGGAAAGATTTTTTTCAGGTGTGTGGACCCAATTTTCTGTTAGTGGGTCCTGTAGCTCCAAAAGCACCAGAACTAGAGAGACTATAGGTTTGTAGGTCTGTAAGAAACAGGATATCTGGGAGGTCAAGTGTAGGATTCCCTGGAGACCTTGCAGCTGTGGGCCCAGTCAAAGGATGTCTTTCACCTTAATGTGATGGCTCCGAGTGGAAATAACAGGAGGGACTGCAGAGTGCCCTCTGCCCAACAGTTCCCAGGGCTCTTATGCTCTTGCACACCTGTGCCTTTGCACAAGCTATTCTCACTAACTGGGTTGACCGTTCTTCATCCCCTTTGCTACTAAGACCCAACTTCCACATTCTACCCCATGTAAAACCTTCCCCAAATCTCTTAGAATGAGACAGCCTCAGACCTGCATTGTACCATTCAGCACTGCTTACTGTAACTAGACCGATTATGAGGGCAGAGGCTGAGTCTTATTCATTTCTTTATTCCCCTAAAGACGTTGCACAGAACCTGGAATGTTTCCTATGCTCAGTGCACATGGGTCAAATATATGAAGTGCCTTCCCTCTCTGTCTGTACACAACCTGCATTATTGCTGTGGACCATCTCTCTAAATGGAATGCGACCCTTGTCAGAAATAACTTCATTCTAAAGTAAATGAAACAAAGAAGATGTAGTTTCCATTTGCTCCTTCAACAACAGGGAAACCCTGGCATCTGGGGGAGGGGGTTTAGTCTAACTGGGGCCTGAGCAGACCAGAAACCCTCAAGGGAGAGAGGCCGGTCATGGCACAAACCCTTCAAGCCACTGACTCAGCACAAAGACTCTACTGTGGGGAAACTCGATATAAGGGTGTGCCTTGCTTGATGGGAACACGATACACAAAAATCCAAAGTCATAAAATAGATAAATCTGGGGTAGTTATCGACTTTACAAGAGAACTCACCGGCAGGTTGCTCTAAATAGCCAGCTCCCACAGTGCATTTAAACTGTGATTTTATTTTCAAGAGTTTGATATTACACACCAGTTTTCAGGAGAAACATAAATAGGTCCTTGGGGAGCCTGGCATCGCAGTGTGTCTGGCCAGCTGCTCATTGACCAGACCTTAAGGTGAGTGGGCCTCAAGCTGCTGTGAGTGCTGGAGGAGCATAAGAACGCCCTCTTTCCTCAGTAAGTCTGACTTTTCCAATGTTGGGTGTGACAGGAAGAACCAGCCCCCATCTGTTCCTTCCTGCCTCTACTTGAGTAGGTTACTGATTGCTCAGCATCTTTCCTGTAAGAGGAGCATAGGATTTGTATCAGAAACTTATGCATTCATTCATTCAAGAGTGTTTACAACATACTTTCTGTGTGCATGACACTGCACCAGGCACGGCAGAGTGGAAAGGCTGTAAGGTGTATTCCTGTATTTCTAGGAACTCACGGTTTAGTTGGAGAGACCAGCCCTGGATGTCATTGATTTTAGAAAGTAAATTTTTTTTTACCCTTTAAGCTCTGAAATCAGAATGTATCTTACTGCAGATGGTATGACATAGTTTATACCAAGCAATTGGCTGGGTTTTTCTTAGTGGTAAATAAAATGATGGTGTACCTTGTAATTGTCAGTATATTAGATGAAGCAGAGTACGTAAAAGTGCTGAGTGATGGTTTAATGCTACAGGACTCCAAGTGGGATTTGATGTTTGAAGGGTAAAATTGGGCCCCTGAGTGAACATACCTCATTAGTTTCATTTTGCAGAGAATGTGAGTGATAAGTTTGAAATAATGTCCCTTTTCTACAGCCATCCAGGGCAGCTGGGCTGAAGTGGCTGCATCCTTCTTATATTATGGGAATGGGGAATGGTAGTGACCAAGCCTTGATTCTCATCTGCGCGAGTCCTGAGAAAACCAGAGGAGCAAAGTAACAAAAACAGGTCTGGGGAGCAGCCCTTCAGGGATGAGAAACTTGGTGTTGATTCTCTGACTCCTCGATGGGAAGTCCTTGGTCATCTGTATCTTCCAAGAGCCAGCACTGTGCTTGGCATAAAACAAATGTGAATATAAACAACTCTGTGTGTGTGTGTGTGTGTGTGTGTGTGTGTGTGTGTGTGTGTGTGTGTGTAGATAGATAGACATAAATAAATGTACAGATATATGTCAAATGAATAAATTTCTGTTATTAAGGTCAAAATTTTATTACCAAAAAAGTTTAATGTGATTGTTAATCTTGACTTCTTGGCCAAAATTCAGAATAATTTCTTACAATCTGTCTAATGTTACAGGGGATTTCTTTCTTTTCTTTTTTTAGCTTTACCATTCCTCACTCCCCCCACCCCACCCCCGAAAAAGCAGTGGTTCCTATTGCTGGTGCTGAATTATTGCCATGTTCTATTTATTTAAGTGGCTGTATTCTCACAGCATGCCAAGGGATCTGGTCTCTGACTTTGGAGAGCATAAAGAATGCACAGCTTCTAGGCAGATGACAGGGAGAGTGACCAGGAGGGTTAAATAAGTTCTTAGGAGCATATATAGACACCTGGAATGGTTTAGAACAAGCGCATTGACATAATAGCATAATCCAAATCCTCTAATTCAGTTATCATTTATGAGGAACATAAAGATTATGAATTACTTTAAATTTTTGTCCATACAGAATGTAAAGACTCTTGGCTGTTTAGTTATACCTTTTCTTGACATTCACTCTGATTGTGAGTGCAAGTATGATAGTCTTTTGTGTCCGGAGGAATAGATGGATGAGATTTAAGACACAGCACGGAGCTGCTGCTATGGCCTTTTGTTTACATATTGCATTACTGCAGCCTTTAAAATCCTGAACAAGAGAGCTGTGCACAGCTAGTGGTAAGCATGAGCTTTACTCCAGGAGGAACCGGAAGCCATGCAGAGACTGGCCTCCTTGGAGAATCTGACTTGTGGCACAAACACAAGAGTGTCAGGTGGCAGTAACTAGGTCACCCAGGCCACTTCTCTCTGGCTTTTCGCCTTTGCTGCTGGGTCCAAGTAGTCACTGGGGCTGCCTCAGGTGACCTACCAGTGGGTCAGGTCTAGGCTGGGTCCTGTCAGCTTGAGATCAACTTGTCATATTCAGGCCGTCATGTGGGAGAAACGAACTGCTTTGTCTCCTGGTGGTTTGGGGCAGTGGCTGCACTCAACCATTTCCAGCTCATTTTTGGTGATGCCAACGCTAATCCATCCTCTGCAGGCTGGCAGCTCTTACTACTGTGACGATGGGGGATTTCCAAAGGTAACTCCCACGGAAGGGACAAGCCTGTCCCAATCACCAGGGTATGGCTACTTCAGGTCCCTGCTGAGAGCTACTTTTCCTCTTATCAGTCTTAAAACCAAAATGCAAAACGGCTGCTACTTCAGGTCTTGTCTGAAGCTAGAAGTATATGCTGACTTTGTTAGTATTCTCAGGCTTCAAATACTTTGGTGTTTTCTAATTTTGGAGGTAGTTCCAAGCAGCAAACTCCGATTCATCCTTTAAGACCCAATTCAGTTGTTTTGTTCTCTTTGAAGCTTTCCCTGACTTCTCTCTGTGTTCCTTGGTTCTCTGACACTGTTTTGATGCACCAGAATTATTTGTAAACATTGCTCTCTCTGCTAGATGTGACATGTTTGAGGACAGGGACTATGTCTCATTATTTTCTTGGTTGTCACCATGTCTGGCTGGCATATGGACTGTTAAGTGCTGTATACTCAGTAAATATTAGGTAAATGAATGAAGGTTGAATTCCTGCCAAATATTTATTTGTTGGTTCATTCATTCACATCTAAAAGTAATTTCTTTTCTTCTGGAGTTGGTGATCATTATGTTCTCTATAAAGCCCATAAGCTTCAAAAAAGGCCAAGTGTAAAATCATCAGTTAGGATGATTTTCACTGTAAGTAACAGTTGACTTAACAAAAACAATAAGAGGTTTATTATCACACCAAAAAAGACATCTGGATGTCAGGTGGCCCCAGGGTTGGGTGATTTAGCGGCTCAGTGATCTGGTCGGGGACCCAAAGTCTTCCCACCTTTCTGCTCTGTCATCTTCTACATGTCAGTGATTCTCCCTCCTGGGCTCATAAGGGGTGATACCCAGTAAAGAAGAAAGGTATTTCCTTTCCTAGTGTCATTTTTATTGTCAAGAAAATTCTTTCTTAGAAATTCCTCCTCCCCTCAGAAAATTTCTCACTTGAGTGTCATCGATCAGGATTAAGTCACAACCTACCACTGGTAAGGAAATGAGCCGGTCATGCTGACTAAAGCCAGTCCTGATACAGTCCTTGGGGTTAGGGTGGGGACAGGATTTCCGATCCTGAACACGTGGTGGGGAGAACACCTGAACAAAATTGAGGCTTTGCTAGCAAGAAATTAAGGAAATGAGGAGATAACTGTTGGGTAGGCATCTAGTAGTGTTTGCCACACCAAGTATTTAAATAATGTATAGCACCTCAACAATAGAACGAAAGCCTATGAAATCATTACAGCGACTGAGGGAGAATGACATGTATGAACATTAATTGACTTTCAAGGTAAAATTTCAAGTAAATGTAAGGCTCTACATGTAGTCTTATCTTTTTTGTTCGTAATACTAATATTAATGTGCCAGGTTAAGCACATCCCAAAATCTATAAAAATATGCAGTTAATAGTGGCTGTGTGTGTGTATGTGCGCATGCGTGCGTGTGTGTGTGAAGTTACTAGGGACCTTCATTTTTGACATTCTCTTGTAATACTAAATTTGTATAAGTATGCCTTCTTTTTATTAAGGAGAAAACCAAACATTAAAGAGACACTTTAAGAGGCCAAGTATCACCTTAAATGCAAGAAGTCAGTTAAAGACATGTCCTCTCCAAGAAGAAACTAGTTTAGAATATAGGAAGGACCTCCCTGGAAGTTTTGTTCATGAACCCAGAATTTAAACTCCTTCCATGAATGAACAGCTTTTTCTCTTTAGCTGGTAAATCTCAACAGAAGATCCAACTTTTATTTACCATGTTGAATCATTCTCTGTTTGCTGGAGAAAGCCATCATCCTTGCTGTGAGAGGCTGACAATGCTGATTTGCCTATAGGAAACCCATTGGCAGAAGTCCCCCCAGAAGCCACACTGACACCAAGAACCAGCCAAACCTCCCTGCAACCCAAGTGCATTCCTGTACCCCACGTACCTCTGTCAGGGAGAAGCTCAGAGAATAAATCCCCTGAGGTCTACCTTCCACTTACTTTGCTAATGGCAAACTAACTATACTTGGGCAAGTCCTCAATCTCTTCAGAGTTCATTGAATATCTTTGAAAAATGAATATTTTCTGTGACAGCACTTGAAGGAAGAACTTTGAGTCATTAAAAAAAAATTCTAGAGCAAACCCCCTGGCTATCTGTAGCAATTCCCCTGGAAAGGTTCTTTGGTTACTATAAAAATAGCTGGTTAAATTCAGCAGAGGTTCAGGATGCAATATATATCTTTGATCAACTTATCCAGCGTCTGTTGGAAAATATGACGTGGTATTATAAATGGAATATATACACTTCACAAAAATACAGACTAGAATTGTAGAAAGAAGCTGGGGAGTGGGGGCGTGCCTCCAGTTCCACGACATGTGAAACTAATGAAGTGGTCTCTATTTCTTTGCTGGTTTTGTAACATGGCACTTCCATGCCTAAAATTGTTTTTCTAAGCACTGATATAGTAAAAGTGGTGCTCTAGGTTGTGCCTTTTTTAGAAAGAAACTAGATTTTTAAAGATCGCCTCTTCCTGCCTTTCCACTCCCCCACGCACAATCATACACACATGTATCTCTTCTTCATTGATCTATACTGGTGAACTGCAGAGAACTCACTCTAACCGAGGAAGCTGCAACTTAGTTCCCACCATGGAGAAACTGCCACATAGAAACCACTGTCCACTACTGCCAGATTTATGACTTTTTCAAAAGAAGCCAGGATTTTGGATTTTTTTTTAATCTCTCGGTTTTCATATATTGGCAAAAAGTTCCAGGTTTTATAAACCCTATGTAGGCTGAACAAAGTGTATCTGTGTATTGGCCCAATTCCACCTGAACCACCAGCTTGAGACCTCTGTCCTGGGCCAATGTAGAACAAACTTGCCTTCTCTTCTTCATGAAGATCTGAAGATGCTGAAATATAGCTCTCAAACTCTTTATAATCTATTCTTCGTTGGTACTCATTCACTGACAAGACTCTTCGAGGAGTTTAAAATCTGGTAGAAACAGTTAAATGGCCAGTCACAAGGTGGTAGTGTCATTGCGACAACGAGGATTTGCCTGAAGGGCCAGAGAAAGGAGTACTATTTGTCTGTGTTGGAGTGTGTGCAAGCGATGGACTCTGTTCTACCACATCCATGCAGATTTGGAGAAGGCCATTCTATAGAGCTTTTATAAGGCTCTCTCTCCACTTCCCAGCCCTGCAGCCATCTCGACTGAGATGGATCCTGCTGGTTTTGTATGGCGCCTGGGGTCAGTGTCTAGGAATCTTCTTGAGATGCCCCATGAATTTGGTCAATATAAAATAAATATTGGAGCCCTTCCCACACATGCACAAGCATAACGACAGGCCTAAGGGAATCTTAGGGATAACTAGCAAAACTTTTGTTTTCTCTGACTCTGCTCAAATTCATTCCATTTTAGAAAGTGGACATGAGTTTCTTGCCCCCAAAAGGTTTTACTACACAGGTACCATGAAGGTTAACTTTATGTGTAGACTTGAGTAGGCTATGGCACCATTTTTTTTTGGTCAGACACCAGTAGAGATGTTGCTGTGATCTATTTTTAATATGTGAGTAACATTTAAATTAACAACTGTGAATAAAACAGATTACTCTCCAAACATGGTGGGCCTCGTCCAATCAGTTGAAGGCCTTAAGAGAAAAGACTGAATTTCCCAAAGAAGAAGGAATCTGGCCTCAAGACAGCACCATAGAAATCCTACCTGAGTTTCCAGCCTGCCTGGCTAGACCTGTGGATTTAACTCTTACCTAAGCTTCCTGCCTGCTGGCTTGCCCTAGGTCTTGTGGACTTGTCATCTGCCATGATTGCCAGCTTCTTGAAATAAATTTCTTTCTCTTTCTCTTTTTATAGATATGTGTGTGTGTACACATATACATATGTATACATGTGTCCTATTGGTTCTGCTTCTCTGGAGAACTCTAATACAGATGTCTTCTCCATGATACTTCTGAACTCGAAAGAAAAATACAAACTTTAGGTACTAATGTCCTGTCAGTCTCTAAACCCAGGTAGTGCAGGTGTTTTTGATTTCTTTTTATGCCTGAGGTAAGAAAGGTACCACTGGATTTCAGAAAATTTCAACTTAAGCACCAAGAGTTTTAAATAGTTTCTAATCTATTTATCTTTCAAGTTACAATTGAGGTGACAGCTCTCCCAGGAAGCCCTCATAATCTCAGCCCCAGGCAGTTAGTAGCTTTCTCTTCAACCCTCCTCTGTGCCCTGTTATACTTATTGCATCATATTTTTTGGCTATGTGGTACTGACTACTGATTGTCCCTTCTGTAGTAACAGAATCTCTGATTTTTAGCTGGGTACATGGCAACCCAGAATAAAAATTACATTTCCTAACCTCCCTTGCAGCTAGATGAGGCCATATGTTATTAGGTGAACAAGGGAATAGAGGCTACGCATGGTAGTCTCCAAGATAATAGGAGCTTTGGTCCATGAAAATTTGTGGGAATCACATCAGCTCAGCACTGCCTACCTGGATTTTCACATGAGAGAAATAAACTTCGATGTTAATTAAGGCATTGTTATTTGGTTTTTCTATTATTTGCAGCTTTAACCTAATCTTAACAAACTTTTGCTTACATGTGTGCCTTCCCCACCACAAAGTAAAGGAACCTTGCTTCTTCAACTACTGCATAGCACTGTGCCTGGAATGTAGTGTCTATTGAGTGAATGTAAGAATGAAAAGATGAATGAATGGCCAACAGGCTAGGGAAAAGCCCAAGGGGAATTAGAAGAAAGATATTGGGCCAATGTGGGGGTACCTTCTGATTTAGTTTCAGCTTAAGACAATATTTATTCTATATTAATGAGCACTTACTTTATACCAGGCACCGTGTCAAGTGATGCTTTTATAGTAGTGAAGAAGACACAAAAATTTCTGCTCTCATAGAGTTTATTCTAAAAGGAATGGGCATAATAAATAAACAAGAAAATATCAGGTAATGCTAAGTGCCATGAAGAAAATAAAATCACTTAATGTGATGAACTACTTTAGACTGGGTGATGAGGAAAGGTCACTGAGAAGGTAACATTTATGCCAAGACCTGCATGATAAGCAGCTTAGATCAAGGAGAAGGGCATTTGAGGCAGAGCAACAGCAAGGGCAAAGGCCCTGGAGAGGAACCTACTTGGCTTATTTCAAAGAGGAAAGGGCAAGTGAGATTATAGTGAGTGAGGGTGAGTGAAAAGAAGTAGGCAGAGTCTGGGACATATGTCCCAAGTAAGGAGTAAGGAGTAGAATGCTATTCCAGGAGTAATGGGAAGCCATGGAGCCTTTAAGCTAAGACTGACATGTTCTGATTTACATTTTTAAAGACTCTCTCTGGATCCTGGAAGGAAAAGGGATCATTGCAGGGCAAGAATGAAACCCAATGATGTTTTAGTTATCTTTTGCTGTGTAACGATCAACACCCAACAAAACTTTGGGTCATAAAATAACCATATTAGTTTGCTATTTTATGGCTCAGGAATTCTAGTAAGGACTCGACTGGCAGTTCATCTCTGATTCACAAGACTCATGAGGCAGCTGGGGCTGGAAAATCTACTTTCTAGATAGTTTCTTCATGATGTGATGTCCAGGTACTCCCTGATCTTTCTTTCTCCACATGGCATTGCATCCTGTGGTGCCTATCAATGTGGTGTGGGCTTCTCACAGCTTGGTGGTCCCAGGGCAATTGTACTACTTACATGGAAGCTCATTTCAAAATGAAAAGAAGAGGTCCTAGCCAGTGATACACTTAGAACAAATGAGTCTGTTCTATACATAGGACACATATATTATTGTCATGCTTCACAATGTGCTTTGTTTCAAATAATGTGTTATTTGGGGCAAGGACTTAATGAGGCCAGCTATCAAGGGCTATATAGAGAGGTAAACATATAGACTTATAGACTGTGAGATCCAGCAATTGCCACATTCTATAACCAGGGGTGCTTTAGAGAGTAAAGAGGGCCTAGTGACATTATATTTTCAAAGGTTTTATAGAGATGAGTTCATTTGCCCCAAGAAAGATCAGAACAGTTTCACTTCATACATTCAGTTGCTTGAGGAAACAAAGTTTTCAAGATACAGGAATCAATGCAGAGTGTATGAAATCAAAGAGAGTGTATGAAAAAGAATGCTTTGAGTGACAAAAAATGCTGGAAGCTATTGTTCCATTTTAAGACAGGAGAGAACAATCCGTAAACTTGCCCAGAGTCACCCAGTAAATTAATGGCGGGGCTGGTGCCAAAAGACATGTCTCTGGATTTCATTTTGGGATTCTTTCCACTACATCACCTGCCACTCTGCGCAATACACAGCTTTGCTCTGTGCTGTGTTCCTACTGGACCCTTGCTACTGCTCAACTGACATTCAAATACTGCTAAGTGACAGGAGAAGAGGTTGTGAACGAATCAAGTCTGGTCTCTACTGGAAAAATAACTCTAAAATATGCTTTGCTAATTTTGACTTAGTCACAGCTCTTTGTGCAGTGGACAGCACACACATTTATGTAAAAATCTTCATGGTGAGACCCCTTGCTATAGTTCTTAATGTCTAATTGAATATTTCTTAAAATTCACTAAATTCCTAAGATTCTGAGGTGATCCTAGAAGTCTCGGTTCTTACATCCCTATCAAAAAAAATCAAACAAACAAAAACCCGAGTCAAGACCACTAGGAGCTTTGGGATTGGAAAGTGAGAACAACACGTGCTCTTTGCTTGTGTGGAGGGGTACGTATATATATCTATATTATGATGAATGCTTATGTAACATCTATTTCATATATGCAAATGCATGGTTTTCGATTTTGTTTTCTCAATATTTGAAGTAGGCAGAGCTCCATGCAGAACCTAGATAAAAGTTATATGTTCTAAATTACATAATTTTCTTCTCAATTACTTTGAATTTCTTCACTTATTTTCTATAGAGAAATAAGATGGACAGTCTTCATTTTCTTTTATTGGTCATTCTTCTTTAAATACAATCAACACTTATGCTTATTCTTTTTGTATATACTGCAGTAAGATTAATGACCCAAAGAACCAGTGTTTTCCTATGCCGGGTTTCATTTCACATTTGAGCTTATTTGGATAAATATCAACTCCCTACACACTTAAAGGATCTATAAAATATTGCTCCTTGATCTCTATGTAAGAAGTAATTTACCGGGCTCTAATCTTGGAGAGAAATACCTCAGGATTGGTGCGTGGGAATCTGTAAACCTTACCTATGAATTTAGATGTCTGTTCAACAAGATTGCACCTCAAAAACCTCACACCTTTACTATGTTTCTCGTGTTATATTGCACTGACAAGTTTAACTGCAAGCATGACTGAGCCAGGTGGTGTTTAAATTCCCAAATACTTCAAAATTTGAATGCCTCAGGCAAGAAAAACTGACTACTCAGTAGGCACAAGTTGTAATATTTCAGTTAAGACATTGTCAAAATCAAGAGTGAAGGCCTTTGCCCATAGATTTTACTATCATATTTAAGTTAACCTTTATGCATTTCAATAATGCTTTAAAACCAATGCTTAGGCAGTGCTTTTCTGTGGGTCTTCATTAAAGCATCAATATTAAACTATTTTGAAAAACTACCCTTACAGAACCCCAGGAGCTGTCCCCCTCCTCCCTTTTTAAAGCACTTTCTCTTATTGCCTAAAAATTCAAGTACTCTCTTAACCAAGTGCAGACTGAAATATTTCACTATGGATTTGAACAGGAGCCAAGAAGGTCGATGAAAGGAAAACTCTCTATAAAAGGTTTATTGTCAGCGCTTTCTAAAGATGTAGTTTATTCTAAAACGGGCTACCAACATTTTCACAAACATTGACGCAGCCTTCTCAGCTTCTCCTAGACCTATGATTCAGGTCCTTTCCTTTTAGGAATGCTCTGCATCTAGCCTTTGACCTTCTGGATAGCCAACTCTAACTGTTCCCTCCTCCATCAATATAATGCGTATTATAAAAAGGAAAGGGGGATGGGATAGCTTGGTCCTCACTCTATTGGAAAAGTACTTGAAATTCCTTGCATTCTTTTGCATTTAACAACATGTTTACCTAATCACCGGCTTATTAGGATTAACACAAATCATTGCTTCAAGCTCATTCAATGAAAACAAACTGACTCCTCGAGACTCAAACATTTTCTTCTCTGATTCCAGCCTAGGGTAAATTTTTAAGTAGTCCTCCTAAGTTTTTGGAACAATATTGGGAAAACATGAAGTTATAAACAAGTGACCTTTTATAATAACACATTATCCAACCATACTTAATCTTGCCAATGGACGTATATATGCACAGCCTGGGTTATGAACTGTTTTCATTGAAGTTTCTCTCCTCTACTGAACTGGCATGCATAATAACCTAGTAATTAAAATGATAAATGACTACTATACCCACCTTGCAGTGTTTGGGAGATGGAGACCCTTAGGCTTTGAATTCTTATAAAAATAAAGCATTTTATTTAAAAATCATAAACTTGGCTTCGGATTCTTTCTTGTGCTTCTCACAATTCCGGGTGTTCAATACATGGTTTTATACAGATTACTTTAAATGCAAAGATTTATCTCTACTAAAGATATAAAACAATCATTGTCTCATTTTTTGTAGGTTATCCACCTGCTCTATCACAAGCACCTAGAATAGATCCTGGCACAAAGGAGGCACCCAATAAATCCTGTTTGAATGACTGAATGAATAAGCTGGATTATTCCCAATGACTTTGGACAGTCTCTAAAAATACTGAATGCCATACACTCAGATGTTAGGTAAATATTTCTTTATTAAATGATTAATTCCATAAATAAATTCTTTTCACTGAATATAAAATTAAAATCATTTACAAATTATTCCAGTATTACATTTCCCCACCCTCTCCGAAAGCTACATTTTGATAAATAAAAACATTCAGTCTTAAAAACACCTGATTTCTGTTTGCAGTTTAGAGTGCAGATAGCTGCCTCTCACAGACACTCACGGAGTGTCACCTTCAGGAAGGGATGGAATCCCCTCCCATTTACTTCTGTCAAAGGATGAAGACTTTACCTGTCCAACTAATCTAATTATCTTTTACAATTGCAGAACCGAAAGGAAAAAAGCCTAGAGAAAAATACGCTTACCAAATAATTTACAAACAGAAAACAGAACGTCCTCAACACCACAAGCTCCAAAATGAAGCAGTAACATGTGCTCCAATATTATGAAGCAAAGTATTCTCCAGTCGCGGCTGCATTAGTGTCCATCTGCACTAGCACACCAGGCAGTTTCGAAATACCTTAATACTACTCAAGAATGAGCAATACATCCCTTCTACAATGAGTCCCTTCACCCCCACCACCCCCACCCATGTCTCCGTGATTCTGGCACTCTTCTCCCCAATTTGTCCACCCTTGTGCTGGAAACCCAGGTAGCACTTAGTCCCTAAATTTGTGAATGTCATTGAACAGCCTGTAGAAGGGAAACGCGGCCTCGTTGGCATGTGGGCAGTTGTAGTTGCATTTGCAGGACTGGATCATCATGACGTTCTTGGAAAACATCTCCCCATCTTCACAGCGGAACCGCATCTTCACGGTCCTGGTCTGCTGGGGCGTACAGCATCGGCCATCCACACAGGAACCACAGTACTTGGGCCGGTATTTCTTCACACTTGAACATCCAGCGTAAGTAAACGTGACAGGTTCGGGGGATTTCTTGGTCTTGCTGCATTTCTTGCCCTTCTGTAAGGAAGAGGAGAGAAAGAAAGTTAGGGGTAATGTTTCTCTTTCTTAGAAGAGAGCTTCGCATCTCACCCAAGTGTCCAGCAACAACAGTCTACCGGCCACCACAGGAACTTACTTTCAGGCTGCTGTACATCGTCTGTCCACAAGGCCGCACTTCACAAATCCGTGTTTCTTTCACCAGGCGGCATTCAGGGTTGTCATTGGTAACGCGTGTGGAGATACCAGTGCCACAGGTCTTTGAGCACTGGGACCATGAAGTAGTTTGAACGATACATTTCTGGCCATGTAAAGGATTGTATAGGATGCGAGGTTCCATTCCAAAAACTAGAGAGACAAGCAAGAGGGAAGATTTCTCAGAGCCATACTGACACAAACAGATTCAAGTACTCATTTCTTTATAGCTTCGAACTAGGAATGTATTTCAGTACTATGTCTTGGAGGCTGTCTTAACTTACCTGGGAGTCGCTTAAGGGAGCCACCTCTTCCAAATGCAATTAATTCATTGTTTCTCGTTAATTCCACTTCTGAGGCATCGAATGTGGGCCCCTTGCCCAGGAGGTCGTCCCTGTCCTCCAGGGGGTCCTTGGCACCATCTTCATCACAGACCCACTCCTCACAGCACTGCCCGTTAACTTTAACCAGCCGGGGATTGGGACAGCCCAGGTTGGGGAGAGAAAGTTCTTGGGGACACAGAGGAATGCAGCCCACAGCACCGTCAATACATGTGCACTGATGTTTACAGTTGGGCTGGAAACTTTCCCCGTTCTGGTAGATTCTGGAGTTATATTCACAGGGTCTGCCCTCTGACTGAGCTGCAAGGAGCACCAAAAGAGAAAAGGAAGAGAAAATAAAGTTAAGATTCCAAACCACAGCCTGAAACGCATACATATTTTCTGCTGTTAAATTCAATTTATGGTAAAGTTCTCTACAATTCCCCGGAGACTCCAGACCAGAACAATAAGTTAGTCAGGAATCACTTTTCCGTATGCGCTTTTCGTTAGGTCCAGACACACTGAATTGCATTCCAGACTGCTGAAATCATGTGCCTTTCTGCCAAGCTACCAACAACAAAGCATCACCATACATGGTCTCAAAATTACTAAACTTCTGGACTACGGGGACTATTATTTTTTTAAAGGGGCCAAACCACAAGCATCTTACCTCTGCAGATCCCCTTCAGAGCGGTGGAGCTGGCGCCGAAATTGCATTCCAGCCCCTTGGTGTGGTCGCAGGGCTGCGTTTTGCTGCAGTCCTCGTTGAGCTGCTTGGCGCAGACCTTACAACAGCCGCAGCCGTCCCGGACCAGCCCGACTCCCGGGGCGCACTTGGGCGCCTCCAAGGGGCAGTGGCAGGCGGCGGTGCAGGTGGAGAGAGCCTAGAGGGGAGAGAAGACTCACGTGAGACTCGGCGCGGGGCGCCCAGGGAAGGGACAGGGGTCTATGACGCTGTCGGCAGGAAGGTCTCTGATCCCGTCCGGCCGGCTCACCTCGGACAGGGCTGCGTCCGCCAGGAGGCCACAGACACATCTTTAAGGAGGGCTTAAAGAAAGAGCTACCCCCAAACGCTCCCCAAACTTTTCAGTTTAGTTTTTTTCTGCCGTGGGCAATCTGGGGAAAGGAGAAGGGACTGGGAGAGCGGACGCGGAAGCGGTGGCAAAAGAACTCACCAGCCTGGCCAAGTGGAGGAGGGTGACGGCGACGGCGAGCGCCCTGGCAGTGCGGGAGCTCATTGTGGCGCGCAGGAGAAGCCCAGGCGAGCGCGGAAGCAAAGACGCCAACACACCGGTGTGCGTCGGGGCAGCGGGTGCGGTGCGGTGCGGTGCGGTGCGGTGCGGTGGGCCGAGTGGCAAGGAGGCGAGGGGTCGGGGCGGCGAGCGGGCTGCGGGCGTCCTTCTGCCGAGGTCTTTTCGGAAGAGGCGCGGAGGGCACGGGTGTTGCTCGGGGGCGCTCTCGCTCGCGGTCTGCCCAAGCGCTCAGAGCCCGCCTTTTATACCGGCCGGCTGGGCGCCGCGTGTTGCAGTGACGTAGGCTCTGTCTGCGCGTTCCAGAATTCTCAAACATCTCAGGAATGCTGGTTGGCGCGGGCTACTGCCAAGCGCCTCCCCTGGCTCCGTTGTACTTTTTTTTCTTTTCTTTTCTTTTTTTTTTGGTCCTGGACCCAAGAAAACAATCTTCCGTTTTTTTCGCTTTAAATAACGACTTGTATTGGGGAGGGCTCTTTTTGGCGTGATGGTGGTGGAAAGGGAGGGGGGGGACTGGGGGGGAGAGTTCAGAACTTTGCCTGGATTGGGAGGGTGGGAGGACCTGAGAGGGAGGAACAAAAGTCGTTTTGTTTGGTGATGCGGAGTTGACCGGACAGCTTTGGAAGCCCTCACCCTCGGAAAGGCAGCGAACTGTTTGCTTGTTTACAACCAAGGTGAGAGTCAAGTTATCTATTGAGAGAGGCGAATGGGGAAGGGGAAGTGGAAGTGTGTCTCTGAGCCAGGAATCTACTTGTGGACTTACATAGAGGTATGCTCGGATCAAGTCCCAAAGCTTTGGCATGGTGTTTATTAGCCAAGTTAAGTGCAAATTAATACCTGCAGTGACATTTATGAATGAGAAGGTGGAAAATTAGCTCCCTTCATATCTGGCAGATTTCCAGGCGTAGGTCTTCCCCCTTCCATTCCCCGCCCCCCACCCTTTTTTTTTTTTTGGTATGTCGCACTTGTTTGTTTTTGGAGGTTCCCACTTTAGTTCCAGCCCACTGCCTGTGTTGGAAGTCCGAAAGGAAACGGACAGAGGGAGTTCTCCGGGAGGCTGACTTACACTTCCTCACGGATATGGGAGACGGGGTAAGAGCTTCCAGCCTCCCTCCACGGGCAGGAGACGATGCACAGTAAGCAGCCAGCCAGAAGCAGAAGGGACCACCGTAGAGTGATTTGTACTGAGATCATCACCTGTATACATATACTGCAAGGACAAACTAGATTCCAGCACCATTGTGTTCAATGGATCTCTGGGAAAAGTAGACTTCCTAAAGCTGAAAGTGTTGCGGATTCTAGACTCCTTTCCTTGAGATTCCTTAGAAACATGTCATTTCAAGTGAATTGCAATGCTTTTCTCTCCAAGTACATAGAACTAAGAGACTTAAGATGTAGTGTTTGGTAATAAAAAGTTAGCGGGTTTTAAGATCCTATTCTACCTGCAACACACTTAGTAGAAGACCACCCCCCCCCCAAAGCAATTTACTTTAACAGCATCAATATTGTTAGTGTGATTGATAAACTTTCCCTCAAAGTTTCTAAAATATCGTCTTGTGTTAATAAGAACATACACAAGTAATTATGCTAGTCTCCCTTTTATATGTGCTTTAGGAGAACTGCATGGCTCTTTTGCTATGTTGTTCTTTTTCATGTTTAGGGCTGTTCAGTCTTCATAAGTTAGCAGTCTTGCTTAAGAAGGCCTTCTTCAGTGCAGACTTTTCTGTGAATGACTGATAAGCACAATGAGAAGGTATTACAGTGAAAACATTCTCCAATGAAGAGAACTGACAGGAAAGAGTTAAGTTTCATTAATTCATTCCAAAATCCCCTTTCATAAGTCTAAGAGGCTTTTTTGCTAGAGGGAGTGGGATCTCAAAGGCTTTTGTTGGAGGGTGTTGGGATGGGGGACATACTTTTCAAGACAACAGACTGTCAGGTGTTATGCAAATAAAGTGTGGAAGGTCTGGACCCTACATTGTACCCAGGCCAATTCATCAATTATTGTTTAGAAAAATGGTTTTTCCTGTATTAGAGTTTGATTATTGTTTCCTTCTTCACGAAGTGATTGGGGACTGTCGGGGTGAGTAGGGGCAGTACAGGGTGGAGGAGGTGGTAGAGAGAGAATGGATGGAGAGGAACGTTCCTGGCTTCTGTTGTGATGTCTTTTCTATTTGACTTCATGGTTGTAAGTATTTCCAGATGGTGAATCAGACACCAGACGTAACAATATTTCCATATTTGGGTATAGCAGTAGCCTGCGTTTTTAACATTTTTCTGCCTGTTATCCAACCACAAAGCATTCTTGACAACTTCAAATGTTGTTAAATATAGACTTAACTTCTGTTCCCAGAGCAGGAAATTCTTTTGAATTCCTTGTTTTTCACGCAATCTGTCTATCATGATTTAAAATAAAATTACAGTGAATGACCCAACTGGCCTGTGTATATACCATGTTCCTTTATTGAAGTGTGTGTGTGGGGAAGAGAGGGGGTCAGGCAAAAAGATTCAGTTCATTGAATAGCATACGCGCACACGCCATTCCAGAGATTCCTTTAAAAATTAAAGTTTTCTAATAAGGGTGTGTGGGTTTGTTTCTGAACTTTAACTAGGGAATCTTGGAGGATGAGTTTGCACCAGAGGAGAAACTTGGAGAACCTTACCATCAACTGCCTATTTAAGCAGGGGGTGTATTGTGGGAGGGGGTTTGGGAAGCTGGAGCAAACTGGGCCAGGAGGTGGGGGAGTGGGAGAGACTGGAGTAACCTATGTGCACAGCCTTTCCATATACTATGTCCTGGTGCGCCTGCTAGTAAACCACAACATCAGGCGAGAGGAACAAACAGCAGTTCCTCATGTCCTGTTCAAGGACCGTCCAGAAACCCCAGACATCCCGTCGCCTTCTCACCTCCTCTGTTGAGAGCTGCAGATCAGTTCACTGTTGACAGATTGGAGGGGAAATGTGCAAATGTTTATGGGTAAGTGTTGTTTTGAGTGCTAATTCTGCATGGCTCTTTTGCTCTATTTCCTCCTTTTTTTTCCCCCATACTGGTGCCCCAAGAGGGAATAACGGGCCGACTTGTTTCCTCGGACTGCAGAGCGGGAGAAGGGGCTGCTTGTCTTCTGCAGCTCCTGGCTTTGGGCTGAGCAATGGGGACGTCTCTCACCCGCTGCTGCCAGGGAATTTTAGGTCACCAAAAGAAGGGGTCACTGTCTAGCGGCAACTGAGAATAATAATCGCCTTAAACCTGGTGACTCCGGTTTCCTAGCCCTGGACTACTGGTTTTCAAACTTAAGCGTTATCTCAGAATTACCTGGAGGACTGGTTAAAAGACCGACTTCTGGGCCCCATCCCAGAATTTATTAGTTACCTTTCTAACAAGTCCCTAGGTGATGGCGCTGCTGCTAGTGAGGGGAATCACACCCTGTGAACCACTGATTTGGACGACAGGACAGGAGTGCCTGTGATAGCTGTGTATGCGCGCGCACACGTGTCCTCATAGGTACTCGCCTGCACACCTCTTCTCACAATGCCACTTTTTATACCATCTTACTGAACAGAACAATTTATGGTGACAGCGAAAGGCTACTTTTAAAGTGGCGCCCAGCGCCATCCGTTTGCTCTCCACACCCTTCCATCTCCTCACCCCCACCGGGTGGAGTGAGTGCTGGGAGAGCTAGAGGAAGCCGAGAAGGCGGCGGGAACTGGGTGCCAGACGCGCGGAGAGGGGGCATGGGCCGGAGCATCGGGATGCTCCGGGCCGCCTGCTGCTCGCCGCCCCCTGCCGGCTGCGGGGCTTGAGCGTCCCCAGTCGCCGCGGTTGCCAGGATTCGAGGTTTCCGGCGGCGCGCAGCGCAAGACGTTTCCAGCCCCAGCCCATATTTGGTGAAAGTCTTTCAAGGCTCCGTCATCGAGCTCCGGGGGGCGGCGGGGGAGGCCCTAGGAGCGGGCCCAGCCACCGCAGGGCCGCCACACTGCTAAAGGTACCGGCGCCCAGGCTTCCCGCCGCCATGCCCCAGGCAGTGTGGTGAGCGCGCACGCCGGCCCTGGGGAGACCGCCACCGCCAACCCCCCTCTCGCACCTCTCGGATGGCCGCCCCGCGCTGCGTGGGAGGCTGGCACGGAGCGTGCCGCGGCCCGATTGTGTCACTTTTCCTGTCCACTCCTCTGTTGACTCGTCCTCCCAGCAAGGCAGCGATTGCTGCGCTGTACTAGATTTAGAGAGTACGCCCAGGCACCGGAGTGTGGGTGCGTATGTCGAAGGGCAGCGTTTGCTGAGACATCGAGCCCACCCGGAGAAAAGGGATGTGGAATTGACTCTGGGGAGAATCCCAAAGGACCTGGTCCCATTATTCATAGAAGGGAGACATGCTAGAGGTCACTCTTGGTTTCTCTTGGTCTCCCACAACTTCTTCCTCTCTTCCTCATAAGTAAGTTCCATTGGGGGGTGGGGCGCGGTGGAGAGGGAAGGAACCCCTGGATGGGAAGCCCTAGCTCTGTCATCTACTAGCCTGTAGCTTTTCTTAAGCTGCTCATCCTCTCCAGACCTTGTATCCTTTATCAGTAAATTAGGAAAGGAGACAGCAGGTAGTAAACATAGAGCAGTCTTTTTCAGAGTTAAATCTCATGCCATCCTCTAATAACGACAGAGGCAAACACTTATATAAGACTCACTCTATGTCAGGCACTGTTTCGAGTGCCTACTATATACTGACTCATTTAATTCTCCAGTGCCCCATTAAGGAAGATCCTCCTGTCAACACCATTTTCTATCTAAATGAAGAAATGGAGATACAGCAGGTAAGTGACTAGCCAAAGTGACTAGCACTCAGCTAGCAGATAGCAGAACTGGACCCAGGCACCTTGGTTTCAGCAGGCATTGCATGCTCTGCATGTCTTACTTCAGAGTTCAGGCCTGTCCCCTCTGCTCGAACTTTACTTTTATTTAACTCTATCACAACTTACCCAGATATTCCAGGATAAATGCATCAGATAGAAAAATAGTTGATGAGTTAACTTAAGCTGTGTTAACCTTTTGAGATTTGCCTACTATACTGGCTTTCAGAGAAGAGGACAAGAGGTGTTGCGTTTTAACGGGAAAAAAATCCTTAAAGGAAATAAATTTACATAGTGGATTTTTTGGTACCTTGGCAGGCTGTTGGGGCAGATATCTGGGACCTTCGAGGTCCTTCTGACACTTCACAAGCCACATTGATCAGGCAGTCCCTACTTCTGGAGTAAGGCTTGGCCTGATGGGAACTGCATTTGTCACTGAGATAAGGTTTTCGATGTCATTTACATGGTGGTTCATCAGTCTGCATGTTCTTCTTGGGCTGGATATGCTTTTAACCTATTTTTTTCAACAATATGTTATGAGTACAATTACTATGTATCTGAGGACAGATAGTTTTCCCACTCTGAACCTCAGATTTATTCATAGTTCACTATTGTCATTGCACTGTGGTAGGCACTGGTGACATAAAAAGGGAGTTTAACATTGACTTCTTTCCCTTTGAGGACTATATGGTCTGTTGCTGAAGTGGGTGCAACATGCTATATGGACACCTCTGCCTGGGGAGTGAGGACGGAACTAATCTAAGTATGAAAGCATGGGCAAGAATCTGACAGGTGAAGGGCATTTGAGACAGAGGGAACGGAACCTCGACCATGCACAATGAGGGTCTACCTAGTGTGGCTGGACCATAGGATTCATTTGAGGAACTGGCAAGAGACATCAGCTGAGACCTTCTTCAAATGGCCTTGATTATTATGGCATTGAGCCTCTGCCTACAGTCAGTGCCATATGAGGTTTTGCCTTGATTTCCTCATCTATAAGATAATGGGTTTGCCCCAGCTCATGGGACATGCACTGAAAGGCTCACGGGGATCAGCCAGGTAACAAAATGCCATTTCAAGGACTCATACTGGCTGACACCTGGACTTAGGATAATAGGAACAAACTATGTGGGTGCTGAGTGGTTGGTAGGTGAAAATATGAGTCTAGTGATTGCCCATGGGCTCATTTTTAAAAGAGATACCAGAAATATGGGGTTTTATGTGAGGTCTTTTAATTTTTAAATGGTCGGCTATTAATTAAAATGATATTAAAATGCCATTTAGTTTAACTGTAGGAAAACCAAAGAAGACAATGTCTGGGGCCTGCCAGTTGTGATCTCTGCACTGAATGTGTCTAAGAACCTGTCTTGCTCCAGCATTGTCATTCCCAGCCACTCCTTAAATATCAAGGAATAGCACCTGGGCTCCATTTGTCAGATTTAATTTAATTGGCTATACTTTCATTTGTTTTAGAACTTAACTCAGTTGCCACTTGACTCAGTTGTAGGAGTTTATACTTTATCAACAAAATTGGAATCAGTGTCTTTTCTCATTTTCTACTTTACTCACTCCTCAAACACTATTCAGTCTCCCTTTTTCTTTTCCTCCCGAATTTATGTTGTAAACAGCTGGCATTGCCTTGGCAGCATGATAGGAAACACTTTTTTTAGGGCACTCATATTCAGTGGGAACTATATCTGTTTATTTCTTCCACCTGGCATTTGTCCACAGGAAGCCAGGCACTTCTAACCCCCTTACCTTACAGAACTTCTTGTTTTGTGATAACACAGGAACATTTCATTGGAATGGACCGGAAGGCACCTCTCCCACTCCACCCTGCAATCTATCTTCTAGACATGGTTGAGCAATATGAAATATATTAATTATAAGTCAGTATCAAATAGATTGGCACAAGACTCAAGGGATTAAGAATTCACATCCACCTTTTGTGTTACTCAAGGGATTAAGTATCAAATAGATTGGCACAAGACTCAAGGGATTAAGAATTCACATCCACCTTTTGTGTGCCATATGAGGTTTTGCCTTGATTTCCTCATCTATAAGATAATGGGTTTGCCCCAGCTCATGGGACATGCACTGATTTTATTTCCAAATATATCTGTCTCTTCATTGCCCACTTAAAACTCCACATACGACGACATTCAGAATTTAGAAAAGATTTGATTGGGGCGTAGTACATACACACTCAAGTAGATCATACAATTAAACATATCTGTCTCTTCATTGCCCACTTAAAACTCCACATACGACGACATTCAGAATTTAGAAAAGATTTGATTGGGGCGTAGTACATACACACTCAAGTAGATCATACAATTAAACATATCTGTCTCTTCATTGCCCACTTAAAACTCCACATACGACGACATTCAGAATTTAGAAAAGATTTGATTGGGGCGTAGTACATACACACTCAAGTAGATCATACAATTAAACATATCTGTCTCTTCATTGCCCACTTAAAACTCCACATACGACGACATTCAGAATTTAGAAAAGATTTGATTGGGGCGTAGTACATACACACTCAAGTAGATCATACAATTAAACATATCTGTCTCTTCATTGCCCACTTAAAACTCCACATACGACGACATTCAGAATTTAGAAAAGATTTGATTGGGGCGTAGTACATACACACTCAAGTAGATCATACAATTAAACATATCTGTCTCTTCATTGCCCACTTAAAACTCCACATACGACGACATTCAGAATTTAGAAAAGATTTGATTGGGGCGTAGTACATACACACTCAAGTAGATCATACAATTAAACATATCTGTCTCTTCATTGCCCACTTAAAACTCCACATACGACGACATTCAGAATTTAGAAAAGATTTGATTGGGGCGTAGTACATACACACTCAAGTAGATCATACAATTAAACATATCTGTCTCTTCATTGCCCACTTAAAACTCCACATACGACGACATTCAGAATTTAGAAAAGATTTGATTGGGGCGTAGTACATACACACTCAAGTAGATCATACAATTAAACATATCTGTCTCTTCATTGCCCACTTAAAACTCCACATACGACGACATTCAGAATTTAGAAAAGATTTGATTGGGGCGTAGTACATACACACTCAAGTAGATCATACAGAGAGATTAAAGCTATTTATTTGTGCCAGCTTTTTGCAGGTCCAAGGATTAAGTATAAAGGAAGATTCTATCAGTTGAGTCGATTACGTGAAATAAGACATAAAACATTTTTGATGTTTAGCAGAATGCTTGGCACATGATAAGTGCTTAATAAATTACTATTATCTACTGCTAAGAACCACCATTATCTTTACTTTTCTATGATTAGCATAGAATGAGCTAGCCTTATTCTCTAGAGAATATTCGGGATGCTTTAGACTAAATGAACTCTAGTTAAAAATCACTTGATAAATGGCATATAGGTGATGTGATTTAAAAGATCCATCCAGACCAGCATTCTGGCTTACACGGGTTCCCTAGTGACCCTCTAAGAAAGAAAGCACTCAAATGACTTTGCTTGTCAAAGAATCGCAACTTTGCCTACAGGCAGTGTGGTAAGCCATGAGAGGATTTGTCTTGGTTTCCACATCTATAAGATAGTGGGGTTGCCCCAGTTCATGGGACATGTACTCAGCCAGGTGATTAGCCAGGTACAAAATGCTGTGCCTGAAGATTAATACTACTGATACTTGGCCTCAGTACTGCGGAGCCATAGGGATGGTTATATCTATGAGGCCTGGGTTTTGCCTACCAAAGACTAGGCAATTAGTATATATAGATGAGTTAGTGATCTCATCTAATGTTTATAAACAGTTTTGTAGGGTATTTTATTTGTATTTAAATAGTGAGAAAACTGAGGCTTAGCTCAAGTAACAGGTGCAAAGACAGAGCTATTAAGGTAGAGCCGAATGTCTGTCTCCAAAGACCATTCTTTTGAAGCAGAACATGGTATTCACCCTCCATGAAATCTGCCTTAAAACTTTAGGAACTTTCCCTCAAATTCTTGATTTCCTTTTAACAACTGACTGTGGATGTCACTTAAATATATTTCTTAATGTTTCTTGAGCTTATCAGTAATTGTGGACCGCAGTTTCTTTATGAGAGTCTGGTAATGAATGAGTTAAACGATAAAAGAGGGTTCCTTCCTCAGGGACCCTTGCCTGAGCTTGTTCCTATTTCCTCTGAAGAAAAAAGAGATGTGTCAGAACAGAGAAGGAACTCAGAGATTGAGAGATACTTCTACTCTAACTTAGTCACTGCCATTGATTTTATTACTTGAGGTGGATGGAGCTGTCACCTCCCATGACCTGTGGTCACTTTCACAACAGAGTTACTAAGCATAGAACCCTGCAAGCATTCACCAAGAGCACTCTGCATGTGCCTTACGAAAGGTGTCCCCAGCCTTGGATGTGGGGTGTGGAGCGGGATGCCCAAAGTTATGGTGATAAAAAGCATAGAGCAATTTGAGATTAGTCTCAGGCACTTCTTTGAAATCTTTTACCCCTCTCCTTTGATTAGGTTTTAACTTTCAAGAGAAAACAAACAAACAAAAACCAGCTGTTTTTAAAGTCAATTCTGTTTTTTATAGTTGTTTTTAACTTTTTAAAAATTGAGATATAATTGACATATAACATAATGTTAATTTCAGTTGTACAACATAATGATTCAATATATGTATATATTGTGAAGTGATTACCGAATCTAGTAAACATCGATCATCACAGATAGTTACAATTTTTTTTCTTGCGATGAGAACTTTGAAGATCTACTCTCTTAGCAACTTTCAAAGATTCAATACAGTATTATTAACTATAATCACATGCTGTGCAATATATCCCTAGGACTTATTTATTTTATAACTGGAAGTTTGTACTGTTTAGTCATCTAAACAGTCAATCTTAAAGGACAAAGACAATATGTGGTTAGTGCTTGAAATTTTGGAGGCTCTCAGAAATGCTGCTAGGGGAATTTTAAAGTGTAGAACACATAGTAAAGCATTGTGAATACAGAAGATAGATGGTTCAGTTTAATTCTATAAATGTGACACATGACAGACTACATACTAGGTGGTGATGCAAAGGGAAATAATATCTAGATTTTGTCATCATGGCTCTCACAGCCTAGACAAGATACAGTTGCTTAAACAGATAGCACAATACAGTGATTGATGCTCTAGGTACAGTGCAGTTAAATTGTTTTGGGAATATGGACAAGGGACATCTAACTTTGAGCCCTCACCCTTTAAAGATGTGAGGTCTTGTTTGATTTGTATGTCTTGCTGAATGGGAAGGGTCAGGCACATGTTCTAACGTACATGTCCCTTAAAAGCTGGAAGTTGCAGAGAACATGTGCATCTTCAAGAGACATGAGAAAACAGCTAAAAGTGAGAACCTTAGGACGAACCTTTTAAAATGTGTTGATTACAGACAGGACCAACCCTTTGGGTGCAGTTGAAGATTTTTATCACTATAGCTCTTTCTTTCTGAGGGGGGGAGGGAAGGAAACTAATATTTACAGGGCACCAGCCACAAGCCAAATGCTTTAAAGGTTACCTCGTTTAATGTTCAAGAGAATCCTCTAAAATGAACATTTTAACATCTTTCTAAGCTTAGGAAATAGGGGTTCAGAAAGTTAAGTAACGTCACTGGTATCAAACAGAATGTGACCAGATAAGGATTCTAACCCCGGACTGAATCCAAAGCTGGTGCCCTTTCTACATTTCTGCTATAGCATCCTGACTCCCTGAGTTTCCACTCCCTTTATGAGTGTTTTTTTTTTTTTCTATTTTCTTTCATTGTTAATACCTTGCCTTTATAGAGCCAGCCTTTTAACCTTTTCTTAACACTTTCAGATCCATTGACGTTGAAGTCTTTGAGCTACCGGTGAGTCTAGCTTCTAAAAGGAGGTACAAATTAAAGTGAGTAAGATCATTACCATCATGTCAACATCATCCTCATCATCATTATAATCAGAACAGGCATGGTGATATTAAGCCTGCACTTACATTTGCTTTCTTGTAGGCACTATGTAGAATGATTTAGATATATATGATTTCTGTTTTCTAGGGACAGATGACAGTTTCCAGAGGATGTGGAGTTTAATTAGAAGTAATGAAGGAAGTATGATGTGGGGATTTTGTGTTTGAAAGGCAGACGGGAAGTGTCATGACTGCCTAAGGCTATCCTAGAGTACTACGGTGTCATTTAGAAGACTGTTGAGGGAGAAAAGATAGATGACTATAGAAAGGGGGTTTTGGACAAGTACACTGAGGTTGTGTGTGTGTGTGTGTGTGTGTGTGTGTGTGTGTGTGTGTGTGTGTGTGCATGCGCGCACTTGCATGCTCATATGTTGGAGAAAGGAAGGAGGAGTGGAATGAGAAGAACATAGTGAATTATGACATTCCCAGGGATTCATTATCTTTTCCCGTAAGACTAATCTGGACTCCATTCACCTTCCTTTGCTTTGGGCTTTCTGCACCTTCAAGGTCATTGCTCTTCTGTTTTGAATAGAGAAGTCCTTGGGTCTCAGTCAGAAAAGTAATCAGAAAGGACCTACTTTCATAGCTGGGGACATCCCGCAAACACTATTTTCAAGGGCTTGCTACCCTGAAAGCTGGGGCCAGGGAAGGAGGGAGGAGATGAGGGTTGTGGTGGGAGCAAAATCAGGGAAGACTTCTGAAGTGACATGAAGTAAAACTTGAGACAATTTCCACTTGAAGTCACCTCTCCATTCAATAGCCATTAACCATCTGGAACCAGACGCAATTAATTAAGCACCATGTTGGAGAGCATATAATGGGAACCACATCCAGGGCCAGAACATTTGAGTCTTGATCCTTTGTAAAAGTCTCTCTTTTGGAGTATAATTTGGTGTCAGTGCATAGGAACTAAGAAGTGTGCCAAGTTGTGAGTCATCGCTTTCTGCTTTCTTCCAGAACACCGTGGGAAAAGGATGGGCAGACTGGTTTAGATAAATCTCAGTCCCACCCAAACTCTCTTTGAAGGCTAGAAAAAAATCCATCTTTAAAATGTTTTAAAAGTCTAGTTGAACTCAGAAAAAAGAGTTCAATTAGAACCCAACAACTTTTGTTTTTTGGTTTCAACTTGGATCTGAAACCGTGTTTTGTTTTCTGTTAAGTCTCTGGGCTATCACATTGGGTGTTGTCTATAACCCTTTAAATATCTAGGGGGTTCACACTTGCTTTTTAAAGCACATTTATTAGATGATTGCACCATGCTGGGGTTGGGGGATACAAAGAAGACTAAGATGACCTTAAGGACAGCACATTCGAGAGGGGTGAGAACATGTGTAAGCAGTGTGTGTGTGTGTGTGTGTATGTGTGTGTGTGTGTGTGTGTGTGTACTGTGTAATAAGTCCCTTCACAGAGGCACAGTGTGCATGAACTGCTTCAGGATCCCTGACTGAACATGGCCTCATACTAGGGGTGAGGTCTTCTCCTTGCTCTGGATGGTATTGCTCTTGGAACTGTCAATGATACATCTATAAAACTTGGAAGAGCAAGCTATATTTTTCTCTGCTTGGATTTAATTGACTATACTCAGGACATAGTATCAGCAATAAGCCTTAAGGGTCCTCTGACAAACTCTCATTAATAAGGGGTTAGATATTTTTGTTTTGAATGCCTTTCTACTTCCTTTTGGTAAGCAATCCAGACTTCCTGATGTTTATAGTCTTTTGGGTAAACTTATACCTTCTGGTGTTTCAAAGATAGCTAGTGGATATATGAATTATATTCTTGGCCTTAAATGGAACACAGAGAATCTCAACATTTCTATTATATAGTTTTAAAGGTGAGCCCAGATTGAAGCTCTTTTCCTAAGTAGTGAGCCACAAAGGAAGTGGTCAAGAAGGGAGGGCATGCTGAGTGAGAGGACCGTACTCCAGGATTTCATTACATTTCGTGGCATTATAGGGTATCATTTAATTTGATTCCACCATTGTCTGTGGTGTGCCATCTGGCTTTATTTCCTTCCCTCTGTTTACTTTGGTTTAGTTTTATTTGTCTAGTTTCTTAACGTGGAAGCTGAAGTCACTGATTTAAGATCTTTGTTCTTTCTATTACAAGCATTTAGTGCTACAGATTTCCTTCTAATCCTGCTTCAGCTGCATCCCTCAAATTTCGATGTTATGCTTTTATTTTCACTCTGTTCAAAAGACTTCCTAATTTCCTTTTTGATTTATTTTTGACTACTGGGTTATTTAGAAGTATGTTATATAGGATCCAAATATTTGGATATTTTCTAGGCATCATTCTGTTATTTATTTCTAGTTGAATTGCATTGTAGTCAGAAAGTAAACTATGTCTGATTTGAATTTTTAAAAATTAATTGAGACCTGTTTTATGGACCAGAATATGGACTGTCTTGAAAAGAATGACTATACTGTTGTAGATGGAGTGTTCTATAAATGTCAATTAGGCTAAATTGTATGACAGTGTTGTTCAAATGTTCTGTATCCTCACTGGATTTTTGTCTGTTTTTTTTTTTTTTTGTCTGCCTATTTGAAATTGAGGGAGGAGTATTGAAATCTCCAACTACAGTTATGGATTGGTCTATTTCTTTTAGTTCTGTCAGTTTTTGCTTGATGTACTTTAAACTACTGTTATTAGGTACATTAACATTTAGCATTGCTACATCTTCTTGATAAATTGACCCCTTTATAGTTATAAAATAACTCTCTGTGATAATTAATTTTACTTACCAACTTACTGAGAGTTACGGTGCCCAGACACTTGATCAAACATTCTGGTTGTGTCTGTGAGAATGTTTTTAGATGAGATTAACACTTGAACTGGTTGACTGAGTAAAATAGATTATCCTACCCAATATGAGTGGGCCTCAGTCTATCAGTTGAAGGCCCAAATAGAACAAAAAGGCTAAGTAAGAGAGAATTCTTCCTGCTCGAGTGCCTTCAAGCTGGGACACTGGAGTTTTCCTGCCTTTGGACATGAACTAGAAACATCTGTTCTTCCTGGGTCTTGAGCCTGCCAACTTTTGGACTGGAACTACACCATTAACTCTCCTGGGTCTTGCCAGCTGCAGATCTTGGAACTTATCAGCCTCCATACTTACATGAGCCCATTCCTTATAATAAATCTCTTTGTATATATATCCAATTTGTTCTGTTTCTCTCATGAACTCTAATGCATCCTCATTATCCCTAGTAATATTTTTTGCTTTGAAATATATTCCTAACTCTAGCTTTCTTTTGATTAGTGTTAACATGCTATATTTTTTCATTTTTTTACTTTTAATCTATCTTTGTCTTCATATTTAAAATTGAGTTTTTCCATCAACAAAATGAAAAGACAACCTACTGAATGGGAGAATACATCTGATAAAGAGTTAATATCTCAAATATGTAAGGAACTCTTATGACTTAACACCAAAAAGACAAACAATCTGATTAAAAAATGTGCCCAGAAGCTGAATAGACATTTCTCCAAAGAAGACATACAGATGACTAATAGACATATGAAAACATGCTCAACATCACTAATTATCAGAGAAATGCAAATTAAAACTGTAGTGAGATATTACCTCACACCTGACAAAATGACTATCATCAAAAATTAACAAACAAGTGTTGGCAAGACTGTGGAGAAAAGGGAATCCTCGTGCACTGTTGGTGGGATTGCAAATTGGTGCAGCCACTATGGAAAACATTATGGAAGTTCCTTAAAAACTTAAAAATAGAACTATCATATTCCCAGCAATTTGACTCTCAAATATCCAAAGTCCAAAACACTAATTCAAAAACATATTTGCATCCCTATGTTCATTGCAGCATTATTTATAATAGCCAAGGTATGGAAGCAACCTAAAGATCCATCAGTAGACAATTGGATAAAGAAGTGGTACATATATACAATGGAATATTACTTGGCCATAAAAAAGAATAAAATCTTACCATTTGAGAAAACATAGATAGACCTCAAGGGTATTGTGCTAAGTGAATTAAGTCAGACAGAGCAAGACAAATACCTTATTATTTCACTTATATGTGGAATCTAAAAAACAAAACAAACAAAACAGAAACAAACTCATAAATACAAAGAACAAACTGATGGTTACCAGATGAGAGAAGGCTTGGTGGCTGGGTGAAAAAGATCAAAGGATTAAGAAGTACAAATTGGCAGTTACAAAATAGCCATGGGATGTAAAGTGCAGCATAGGAAATATAGTCAATAATATTGTAATAACTATGTACGGCATCAGGGGGGTACTAGACTTGTTGAGGGGGTTCACTTCATAAGTTATATTAATGTCTAACCACTGTATTTTATACATAAAATTAATATAATGTTGAATGTCAACTGTAACTAAAAAAATAATTTTTTTAAAGTAAGTTTCTTGTTTTGCTTTTTTATACAATGTGCTATATTCTGCCTTTTAATTAAGGTGTTTAGATCATTCATATTTAATGTGATTGTTGATATAGTTAAGATTAATCTATCATGCTATTTGTTTTCTGTTTGTCCCATCTATTCTTTATTTTTATTTTGCACTTTTCCTTCCCTTTTTTAAATTGATTTTTTTACATAATTCTATTTTACTCCCTTTATTGGCTTATGAGCTATAACTCTTTGTGGTTTCATGTCAGTGATTACTTTAGAGTTTAGAGTATACATTTAAAATTTACCACAGTCTACTTTTAAGTTATTTTATACTATTTCACATGTAGTATTATAAGAAGCTTACAACAATATGCTTCCATTTCCCCTGTTTCTGTTTTTGTGCATTTTTTGACATATATTTTACTTCTGCATATTCTATAAACTCCATGATACATTGCTAATATTTTCAAAGACATAGAAAATAAGAAACAAAATATTTACTCACATATTTACCATTCCTGGTGTTCTTCATTCCTTTGTTTAAATTTAGAATTATATCTGGTATTATTTTTGCTTCTTCCTGAATCACTTATAATATTTCTTCTGCAAGTGTGCTGGTGATGAGTTCTTTCAGGTTTTGTATATCTGAAAAAATATTTGTTTTATTCTCATTTTTTAAACTTTTTTATTTTGAAATAATATAGACTCACGAGAAATTGCCAAAAATAGTACATAGAGTCAATTCCGTGAATCTTTCACCCAGCTTCCTCCAACGGTGGCATCTTTTAACTGTAGTACAATATCAAAACCAGGAAATTGGCATGAGTACAATACTGTTAACTAGACTATAAACCTTATTCAGTTTTTACCAGTTGTTTCATATACTCATTTGTCTACTTCACTTTCATATTTGAAAGTTATTTTTACCAGATATTGGACTTCTATGTTGGCAGTTTTTTCTTTCATTACTTTCAAGATGTTGCTCTGGCTTGTGTTGTTTTTAATGAGAAATCTGTTGACATTCTTTGTTCTTCCCCATGTAACATATCTTTTCTGTGGCAGCTTTTAAGAAGTTTCTCTTTATCACCAGTTTTAAACGATTTGATTCTGATATGTTTTTGTGTCCTTTTCTTCCTTTTTCTTGTGCTTGGGATTCTTGGATTTGTGGGTTTACAATTTGTATCAAATTTGGGGAAAAAATTTCAGCCATTATTTCTTTAAATATTTTTTGGTCTCACCACACTCCTTCTCTGTACTTTGGAGACTCCAATTACATGCGTATGAGGTCACTTGAAGCTTTTACCAACTCGCTAGAACTCTGTTCATTTTACTTTGTCTTTTTTTTCCTCTATATGTTTTATTACAGATAATTTCTAATACTATATCTTCAAGTTTTATTAATCTTTTTTATCATAAGTATATAATCTGACATTAGTCACATGTATTGTATTTTTCATCTCAGATATTGTAGTTTCAACTCTAAAGCTTGATTTGGGTCTCTTAAAATATCTCCCATGTTGCTACTTAACATGGTTAATCTTAATATGCCTTTGTTGAATATATGGAATATATTTATAATAACTTTGAATGTTCTTTTCTGCTAATTCTATCATATGTGTCATTTCTGAGTGTGTTTCTATTGATTGATTTATCTCCTCAGTGTAGATCATAGTTTCTTGCTTATTTGTATGCTTGGTAATTTTTGATTATATGTCAGACATTTGATTGTATGTCAGATATTTACCTTGTGGGATGCTACATATATTTATATTCCTAAAACCACTGGATTTTGTTCTGAAACATAGTTAAGTTAGTGGGAAACAGTTTAATACTTTCGAGTCTCCTCATCATTTCTTTACAAGTATAAGCTCTAGATCCAAAGTGCCTGATGTTAAATTCTGGATCTCTTTTTTAAGAGATGTTTGACCTCAGACAAGATATCTTGCTTCTCTGCACTTCATTATCTTTGTCTCTCAAATGGGGACAATATAAGCATACATATCATAGGTTCATTGCAAGCATTCAATGACTTAATTGATGCAGAACTTGTAGAACATTGCTTGTTACATACGCATACACTAAGTACTCAATAAAGCCTACCTATTATTGTTATATCAAATTATCTCATTGATGTAGCTATTTATCTAACACTGTACTTGACAGTCAAGATATGGTGATGAACACAAAAGATAGTCTTTGTCTTCACTGAGTAGGGATTTTCCCTCTGGATCTATGTGTTGTTTTTATTTATGGTGAAGAAAATTTGTTCTTCTTTTAAAAATTCTCTATGGAAATACTCTTCTATGGGATACTGAACAGTCAAAGCATGCTTGATCTCTCTTCATTGTGGGTACTGACTCTTACATATGGGTTATAGATTTAGGGAGAGTAAAGTCTGAAAAGAAACCTGAAGTGATAAATCCTACATATTCTTTATGTTTATCTCCTCTTTCTCTGCCCCTTAAACAACAACAACACACACACACACACACACACACACACACACACACACTTCCACCCTTTTTCCTTTTAGCTGTGCTAGACACATTTTCTAAATCCACATGCCTAGATTTTGCACCTAGATAATGCTGTCGTGAGGTTGTGGTATCTACTACATTAAGCAGTCCTTCTAGAATGCTTTGATGACTAAAAATATGGATGATGTATCTGTCTTTTGTACGCTAGCTCTCTCACCCTCATTTGAGAACATGTGCCGTGGGTACTTTTTCAAGCAAGGACTTGTGCTGGTCTACCTCATACATTAATTCTAGTTGGAGTAATACTTTGGAGAAAGAATATGATCCCAAAATAACCACCAGGAGGTGTGTCATGAAAGGTCATGGCAATGGGGCAGAGAGTGTTGGACAGAAGAGTTCTAAAAATAGGGAGCAAGAGATCAAAGGACCAGCAGCAGTGAGGAACCTTTTTTGGCTTTGATTCACAGAAGGGGAGGCAACACTCCCCAGCCTGCTCGTGCCTTCTGCTCGACTTACCACTCACATCCCACTTGCACAACTGTAGGGAGTGGGAGGATGGTGAGCACATTTTTCTGTCCTGGGTGCTGACTGCCTTTAAATCACCTTGATGAAAATGTATTTACATCAGTCTTAAAAACAGGTCAAAATAAGTAACATGGAGAATTTTACCCTACTGACACATTTCTAATATTGCAAGGAAAGTATAAACATTTCCGATCAAGAATACTTCATTTTGACTTTCTTCTGGACTAGATCTTTAGGTTTTAAAAGCTAAAATTGATTTCTCAGTCTCCCTACATTGCATCTGATGGTTAAGTGTTTGCAAAGCCAAACAGCGAATTTTATGTGCGTACGCTGGAAATTGGGTTGGCAGATTCACTCACATCAGATTCTATCAGCCACTCTGTGTTCTGTGGGAATGGGGTATGGGCATATCTGGCTGCAGTTGAAGAAAGTGATCTTTTGGATATGTAGTCCAATGTTTTCCCCCTGTAAATATAGCTTTGACAATAGTGAGGTGGGTAGATTAAGTGATGTTAAAAACGTGGGCCTATTGAAAGAATTCTTGCAGATGACTGTATTCGTGTGTGTGACAGGGAGTTGTTTTCTAATTCCATAAACTAGGAAATCAGAAAATTTGGAATGAATCCCATAATTTTTCTAAAGATCATTTTCCTCAACAGTAAAATAAGTTTATTCACTCTTGGCTTTGGGTGTCAATAAATGTGTGAAAATGCTTGCAAACTATACAGTGCTCCACATATGTTCCTTTTAAATCACATGGTCATCAAGAGAATCGGTCTATGGTTCAAGAGGACCTATTCAAAGAGCCTTCTTTCATTCATTCCAAAACTATTGGCTTCACACCAGTGTACAAGGCACCGATGCCAGGCATCAAGAAGCATTCAAAGATGAATCATCCCCAGATCCTGCCCTCAAGGAACTTAGGATACAAAGAGGCAGATAAACCCCTGAAAGAATGCATTGCTTGGTTTTTTAAATTTAGCTTCAAATAACTGCATAATTGAGAACAATATCACATTTAAAGTGACTTAGCAGTCCCTCCTAAATATTTAAAAAATAGTGTATGTGTTAATTAACATGCATTGACCCATTAATAGACTAATTAACATGTATGCCATTATCAAGAATATTGAGAAATGCATGTGAAAGCAAAGGTCTTGACTCAAGACAGGCCATTTGGGGTACAGTAGTGATTAATGATGACTGACAGTGTGCTAATCTCAGCCCTTGTTGAGTGATCAGTCTTCATTAGAATCCTCCAACCAAAATTGACCTGAAAACAATTGATTCTGTCTGCTCCTAAAGCCAATTTCTCCATTTGTTTTGATTTAACACTTTCCTAGCCTGAATCTATGAGTGAAAGCCTCTTTTGTTTAACATTTTAGTTGCAGTACAGTTAACAAATCTCTGATTTTATTCTAAAAACAGAGACAAAGTTGAGATTTCTCCAGGAGTCTGAGAATCTTAATATTTATGTGAGGGAAATATGCAGTTATAATCCTGAACAGTATGTAATTTGTTGTCAATTTAATGAAAATAAGGTATTTGGCTAATAAAATATCTAGCTACTTGAAAATCACAGCAAAATCTTATTCATAAAATTCTAGCTTAAAGCACAGTCTCAGGCATAATTATGGCTTCAAAAATTATTCCTTGAATAAAAATATTAAAGATTCTTCTGAAAATATAGGACATGATTCTAACCTCTTTTTCCAGTAGAAGAAAGCTTCTTTAGAGATCGGAAATCTCACAATTTTCTTTTCAGGAAAACAATAAGAGCCTGTACATTGGTCTTCTGTCGACTTCTCTTTTGGGCAGTAATAGGGTTAAATCTGGATAAGAGATCTTCAATAGAGTCCTTAGAAAAAAGAAGTTGTTGTGAGTTCAGGAAGGGGGAACTTTTCATTTAATTTTTGGAATAATAGTTGAAAACTATTAGGGGACATCTGTGTGTGCTAACACTTAGTTAATGAGTTCCACAGAATGAAGGGAAGAGAAATGTAAATACTGTGTGAGCAACAAATCTAACCTTCAAGTAATAATGCTCATGGTAAGCACAGAGGCCTGGGTCACCTTAGGAGGGCAAGACTCCCAGCTAGAATCCTCAGAAAGTCCCTCCACAGAGAGTCTAGCAGGCTGGCTGCAACTCTCCAACCTGCAAGCACTCTAATTAAAATGCCTCAGAAGGAGAGTCCAGATCTTCATCACATACCCAATTACAGATTCGTTATGGTGACCAGTTGTCCATTGCCTCTCAGTAAACAGCACCATCAATATTGACACCAGTCTCCTAGATTCAGTCAGTTCACACAGCAGATATTTATTGATCCTCTAGTCTCTACCATCTGCCAGGTACAAAGAATCTCCGACCACCAGTGCGTGCTTCTACAGAGTGCAGTGAGCTTCCGTAGGCCTATGGCAGGACACCTTCTACTGGTCAGATTGGTAACACTGCCCTTTGCTTGTAACCTCTGGGTCCTCAGTGGCTTCTGGCCTTATGTTCATAGTTAGGATCCAAGGTCCTCCCTGGTTCTCACCAACCACCCTAATGTTTTCAGGAGATCCCAGAAGTCTTCATTGTGAAGTGGTCAGTGATAGCAAGTCTTTCAGAAGACTGATTAGCTTTAGGAATAAAAGATAGGATCGGGGATTCATTTCCTGGCTTTTCTGGTATCTACTGCTATGTACCAAACTTCTCCAAAACTTAGTAACTTAGTACCCATTATATTATATCTTATGGATTTTGTGAATCAGGACTTTGAGCAGGACTCAGTTGGGAAATTCTTCTGTTCTTCCTGAGACGGTTGAGGTCACTCAGTGATACTCAGCTGGCAGGTGGACTGGTCAAAAGAGCTAAGATGATGTTACTCTCATGCCTGGCACCCTTGTGGGGATGGCAGGAAGTGTGAGCTCAGCTGGGACTGTCTACGAAAGCACCTACATGTGGTGTCTCCAGCACCACAGTCTCAGGGTGATTGGACATCTTACATGGAAGCTGAGCAAATGTCCTAAGAAAACCAGGAGGAAGCTGTGTCACCTTTTCTGACCTAACCTCAGAAGTCATGCAGCATTACCTCTGCAGCATTCTATTGGTTTTAAGTGAGTTGTAAGATCATCCCAGATTCAAGGGGAAGGAATAGGCTCCATCTCTCAATGGGAAGCCACATTGTAGAAGAGGTTGTGACTATTATTGCAGCCACCTTTGGAAAATACAGTTTTCCACTTTGGCCTCTAATCATGTCTCACTTATTTACTGCTCAGCTGCCTCTGAATACCTGATTCTTGTCTAGGAGTCAGTTGCTACACTTACTTAGAAGCCAACCTTCTTCCCTTCCTTCTTTCTTTCTCCCTAGTCAAGATGCTTACTCCCAAAAAAACTTTCTGAAGATCACCTAAAACACAAACTAAATAGGTGCTTAGCTGGAATCACCAAGATAATATGGGTCAAATAGGAAGAAATAATCATGACGAGAAGAATTCAGGGAGGCTTCATTGCGGAGGTAGCTATTATGCTGGATTTTGAAGGACAAGTAGAATTTTGACGGATTGAGAATAATGGAGAAAGACATGCCATTCCTACATGAGCAAAAGCATAGAAGTATAGAAAGGTATGTTGTATGAGGAAAAGCTAAGGCTGCTAAAGAATTTAAGCTTCAGACTCCGTAGCCATCGAGAAGCCAGGTTTTAAAGCTGTGTTTCAGGAAGACGACTCTGGCAGCAGTGTGGAAGATGCATTGGAGGGGTTAGATTTAGGGTGAAAAATGGCCAGTGTGTGTAGGGAGGAGTAGTATCCTTTTGAAGGAAACGGAGAGGGCTTTCTGATCTATAAAAGGAATAGTAGCAGTGACTCTTTCTCCAGAGATAATGTTTAAACTGGTACTGTTCAACAACAGGTTTGGACCTTCTTTCAGCAAAAACTTGTCCAGATGTATTTGGATAAGGATACTTGGTAGGACTAGTCATCCCTTTGCAATTTTATCCCACTTACCATCCCCCATCCCAGCGAATCTATGCCTCAGCAGTGTTGGGCACCTGCCTTCAACTTCCCAAGCCCACCCTCAAACTTTCACCCTAGCTGAGAAGGTCTAAACTTTCTGCTGTTTCCTCCATCATTCCCTCAAACTCTTTGCTGCAATCGCACAGAACTTCTCACTATTCCCTGGCACTCCATGTCCCACTGCTACGTCTTTGCATATGATCTCTCTGCCTAAAGAGTTCTTTCTATCAGTCTCTTTTCCATCAGGCAAATTTATAGTTACCAGTTAATACCCAAATGAAATGTCACCTCTGTGAAGCATGATGAAATAGGCTGCTGTCTTCTGGTCTCCCATGATGTTCTGTCTTCTGTTGTAACATCTGTCCCATTACTATGTCGTGTGCATTTATATTTACTTAGTGGATTAGATTGATCCCGCTGAGGAAACAGACCACATTTTATCATCTCTGTATCACTACTGTCTCTCATAGGAGTTAGTAGTCAGTAAATGTTACACAAGGAAGGAAAGTGGGAGCTTCATTTGACTCTCGTGAATGGAAATGTTGGTCTGTATTTCTCATTTAGAAATTACAACAGTCTGAGCAAGGAATTGGTACCAATTAATGCAGAATGGTGATGTTTAAGTCTACTCAGAAGAAGCTGGGTTTCTTTAGTCATAAGGTTACCAAAGTAATCTGGAAAATCAACCAGTGAAAACCAACAGATCCCAGAGTAGTAGAGCTCTAGTCACAAACCTGGTTTATTTCTAAGTTTCCCAGAGGTGTAATAAACAGCCCAATTTCCACATCTCTCATACCCAGGAACTATTAAAACTGGCAGTTTCTTGCCTGGTTCCAGAGCTGAGGAGCAGCCCTGTGTAGTTCCCTAGATTCCTTAGTAACAGTCTCTTCACTGACTGACTGACATTAATGGGTAGTTTAGGTCATTGTCAACTTCTGTGGTCCTCTTTTAAAAAAACACACTTTCATAAAATCCTTCCTGTCATAAGAATAATGAAGGAAACTCAGCTTACATATATACTAAATCCTAAAGAATGCCCTGTGGGCAGAGCTCCGCTTACTTGGGAGGAGTTTATTTGCACAAAGTTTCAGAGCCTGGGTCCACGGGATGTCTTCTCTTTAACCAAGAACCCTGATGCAAACTGCTTTATATAACCAAGGCAGTGCTGGTGAGTTGGAGGTGGCATTTTCACTATGGTTAGAACAGATAAACGAATACTGTATGTGCCTTCTTAAGCCTCAGATTAATGTAAATGTGCCCACTGAGAACCTGTAAATTGTACTATTTATTTTTTACATCCTTAGGTTTTTTGCTGGGCTTATTAAATAAGACTGTAAAGGTGTCACATTTTGCATCCTTCTGAGTAAAATGTTTTGATTTAATTTTATCCATCAATTAGCATCCACCCACCCTTCCTCTCTCACTTAATTTCAACTTTAAATATTTTCACCTAAAATGATACATATGTGAAAATGAGCATTTTAAAGCTTATAGAGTATGGGTAATTCATCCCAACACCAAATAATTCTTTCCTACAGTTGTCCTTTAAAGAGGGAGCTCCCCTCTTCTATCCAAAGATCACTAAGGACTTGAAGCAAAGTAGTTGGTGACGTGGGTGAAAGCGAAGTAGACTTTGGACTGATCATAGCTGGCCCGTATCCATGTGACTGGAACCTCACTGGGCCTCAGCTTTTCTTGGAATCAATTCTTCATCTCAGATTTGATGTAGATAAAATTATGTAGCCCCTAGAAGATGCTCAATAAAGATTAGTTTCTGTTCTTTCTTCCTTGACAAGTCAGTAGGGCTGGGGAGGGAGGACGAAATAAGCAGAAATTTCAAACTAAAGAGTTAGGAAACAGTTTCATTTGGACATATCTAAAATTAGAATATGTAAATATGTAAATAGGATCTAAATGACAGTAATTTGACTAGCTATTTCACAGGAGCACATCTATTATACCAGGCAGTGCCAATTTTGTGATTCTGCAGCTACATGTATAATCACCATTATTTTAAAGGGCCCCTTGACTGTATAGCTTCTCTAGTATCATAGAAATTTTATTGTAAAAATTTGAGTTCTAGAATTAAAAGTCTACGGGTTCCAGTGCATGAACTCTCAGCCCAAGTGTCAGTGATGTAATATTTTGTCTACAGAATATTAATCACTCCTCCAAAGAGACAAGAATAAATTCATGCTACTGAAATTTAATCCCTATTATTAAATAATAAATAAGAGATTTAGCTCTTAAATAGATTAATACTGCATCTGTTCATAATATTTTCTTCTATTAAAGCTTGATCAAAGATATTCTATCTTCATCTTTGGTTCCTGAAGCTTTTGAAACTTTCATAGGTAAAAATTTAAAGCACAAAGAAAACTCCATAGATATTTGGCTAAATATCCTAGAGTCAAACCTACAGAAAGTGAGAGAAAAGATAACAGCCCTTGATGATGGAAGCAGAGACCAAACATCTTCCATCTTCTACTTCATGATCTAAATCTAATCCAAGAGTTCTAGGTGTGTGGTATACTCCCCAGACCAGCAGCATTAGTACCACCTGAGAGCTTGTCAGTCATGTAAACTCTTAGACCTCATTCCAGATCTACTGAATGAGAAACTCCAGGTTGGGCACAGCCTTCTTGTTTTAACAAGCCCTCTAGGTGATTCTGATGATGGTAAAGTTTACAACCATTAATCTAGGATACATTTTGAAGAATAGAAAAACATAACCTTCAGAGTGTCATTATTATACAAATTTTCTTCTATATTTAAAGAGAAACAAACAAAAAAATTTAACAGTATGTATAGTCCTCAGGTAAATATACCTTTAGACTGAAGAGTTTTCTGAAAGCCAGTACCACTATAGAATGACAATTTTTGGAAAACTCTATAAAGGTCACTTTTCATAGCCTACCACATTAATACAGGATGTTTTAACTGCCAGAGTTGGGTTATAACCTATAAATGTTCTATGGAACTAGTTTTATGAAATAGTTATGTACAGAAGGAGTCATTGATGTCCAAATATTTTTAGGATACTCTGGGTCACACAAAATAAAAAGAGTTTTCTTTTTGAGAAGTCCTACAAAAAGAGACCGTAGTTAATTTTGTGTAATCCAGTGCTCTGCAGGACTTCTCAGAGACTTTAATATGTGAAAGTGTAATTATAAATGTCCAAAAGGGGATATTCTCTTTTGTATAAGGTGGTTTTTTAAATCTATGGTGTTTCTCAAACTAGCTTGGCTATGGATATCTTTTTCTGTGGAGCAGCCATTGGGACCAGAATTCTGCAGAATCTATTTTGGGAAATGCTGTTATGAATTATTGAATGCTAGAATTTCTGACTTGGAGCTATCTCTAGAAGTCAACCAGTTGGTTCCCTTAGTTTTGAGCACCTGGCTTGCCCAAAGTCACAGAGCTAATTATTCTGGAGTCACTTTTTACCTCCAGTTTGTGTGGTTTCTAAGCCTTACAGATAGGAGAATCTTTTTTAAATATCGCATTTCATGGATAAACACTTACCTCCTACATACGTATACATGGATGAAATTAGGTAAAATGTTTAACACCCATCAATTGGAAAGTGGCCTAACCATGGGTAATACCACAAATTTTGGAGTTGTATTCCAGGTCCATGATTTATTACCAGTAAAACTAAAGGGTGAGTTACTTAAACTCTACAAATCTCAGTTTCTTATGTGTAAATGGGGATAACAATTGTGCATGTCTTCTGGGTGCTACTAAGAGGTAAACAAAATAATTGCTCTAACATAGTTGGCTCTATGCTTGCCACACCGTAAATGCTCAATAAATCTTAGCTACTTTCTTATTGATTAATTTTTAAAAACACACATAATAGACAAAAATTACAACCAAATCCACAATGCTATTTAAAAAAGCTTTTATTTTATTAAATCAAAATGGACTACACATGCGTTTTGGTGAAAAAGAATGTTCCATATAGTTGCAAAACATTATTTATTCATTCTACAACATTTGATGTGCAAATCAATTTGCAGATCCTTTGCAGTTAACTGCAACATTTGAGGTTTACAGACTATAGGTTAGGAACCAGTGGCCTGTGTCAACTTATTTCTGTCTAAAAATAGACTCTATTTTTAAAAACATTTCCATGAGGAGAGAGTCCTCGGCCTTCTTTGTTCCATTATTCCTGTGTTAAAATTCCCTTGCAGTTAATTTTTTATGTGTCTCCTTGGGCATGTTTGAAACCCATTTCCTCTTATCTAATCTTCTGCAGACCTGAACAGCTGGTCAGCTTCTTCCTCACAGTAACATTTTATTCAGAGTAAAACCTCTTCCCAAAGAAACCACTCTATTAATCAGTTAACAATATTGAGTGCCCAGCATTTGAGTAAACGTCTTTGGATAATAGAAGACATTTGAAACCTCTTCTGTCACTTCAAGGAACTTATAACGTAGTTGAGGGAACACACTTATCATTTGAGAGCATCCGAGAGCTATACTGATGGTACTGGTTGAAAATGCAGTTGATGTTCAGAAAAGGGCAAAATCAATGTGGGAGAATATTTGCAAAGCTCCATGGAGGAGGAAGCATGTATAGTGCAAAAATACTGAATTAGGAATCAGGATTTAAATTTAATCCAGGCTTTGAAACAAATTTATTGTGTGACCTTGGGCTAGATTTTAACTTCTCTAGATTTCAGTTTTCTTATTTGTAAAGTGAACAATCGGATTAGGCTCTGCCTGCTGTCCCTTGTGGTGGGAGACCTTTATCCCTAATGTGCATTTTCACGTTGAATGCTCACTCACACAGCCCTCTGAGATAGGTACCATGAGTAGGCCCATTTTTCAGAGGAGAACATTGAGGTTAAGCAAGCTTATGTAACCTACTACCACGTAGCTAGTATGTGGTTGCTTCAGTCCTCTCACTAGGGTTTTCCCTACCCTATAGCCTCTTTTCTCTTAATCACAAGGCCAAATTTCTCTTTTGAGGGGATGGGAAAGGGTTTCAGCTGGACCTTCTGAGACGGGTGAGGGCAAAGATTGAGTTACACTGTGGGTCTAACTCAATCCCCAGAGTACATGATAATTTATAGTGCAACTCCCTCAATCAATCCGAGAAAGTCTATAATATGAGGTTATTTCTGTCCCCAAACACTAGCATTATTATGGAGATCCGTTGAACAGAAAGTTCGTTTGTTGCTTATTCATTAACCTTTTCTTTTTAAAGCATTTTTCTTTTTTTAATTCTTCAGTCTTTAAAATTATTTTTTTCTAAGTTCTTATTTTGCAAAAAAATTCTGCTTATTATCACGTGTTCAAAAAAGCCATTTTCTCGCCACCTCTTACAAATCATTAGCCTATAAATCATCACCAGTATAACATCATGTTTAGGTTTTTAATAAAAGGATGACTACATTGACTTTCATTTGCTTCTACTCCACTGAGAGTTCAGAACTCTTCTATCTGTGACTTTTTCTATCTCAGTTCAGTGTCGTTTGCCTTCTATCCTTGTGTGGTCTGCTCGAATCTGATCATTTAGAGATGGAAGAGCCAATAGTAATCGTGAACTTTTACTTAGAGCTCACTTTGTTTCAGGTACCATTCACGGTGTGTTATGTTTAATCTTCACAACCACCACAAAAGTTAGGAACTACTATTGTTATGATTTTACACAAAAAGGAAATGGATACAAATAAGGAAATTGAGGTGAAAGTAATTTGTCCAAAGTTGCATAGTCATTTAGGAGAGTCAAGAGTCCAACTCAGAGAGTTTAGCAACAAAACATAAGACCTTAACCTTGAGACTATACTTTTGCTTCTTCCGAAGAAAAGCAGTGAGACGTATGTGGGAGGATCAGTCTTCTCCTTCTCTCCTTGTTCAAACTGAGCTGATTTAGATGGAGTTTATCTGAGCAGTGTAGAGAGATTAATTATTTAGTTTAGGAGAAAATTAGCAGCAAGAGAAGGAAATTAAGAACGGGAACATTTTGGATATACATTTACATCTCATATAAAACCTCTTTCCCAAATGGAGAGTTGTTTCCTGACCAATTTTCTTAGTGAAAGAAGTTATTCACAGCTAGGAAAAGCAGGCCCCACCACTGGCAAGATTTAACTGCCACTGCAATCACAGTTAGTAGTGCGAGTTGGAGAAATTAATAGCTTACTGTCATTTTTAACATTTTAATAATTGATAGGCTAAAAATTGATCCTTATCTTTTAAAAAAAGCATGAAAGCCTCAGGAAATCATTCCCTCTATCTTATCACCTCTGTTGTGTCTTACTGTCACAATAAAATCATGTGTCCAATATTTTATTCTCTCTTGCTAATAGCAAGACTTTAAATGATTAAAAGAGAAGAACGTTAAGGCTTCTGCTCTGCTGCTTCTCTCCTCTCTGTTTTGAGAGTTGGTTGAGTTTTTGAGCTTCCCTCTCTCTGCCCTGGAAAGGTTCGTTTTCTGTTGGGAGTCACATCCCGGCCCTGCTTCGTGCTTACAAATAAATGTGAAGGGCCAAGTTTAGGATGCTGGATGAAGCAGAGGAATGCTTGAGTGGCAGAGGAAGGGGGTTGTTGACTTTACTTAAAATTTTTTTTGAAAATATCTCATATAACGTAGGTTTTGCAACTCCCCAAGCTCTTTTGCAACCCCCCACTTTTAAATAAATGTGTAGAATTATAGTGTGTATAGAGGAAGTTAGAAAATGAACCCACTGTTCCTATCTCCACAGGCATCCATGCGGGTGTGACAGGGTGAATGGGCCTTTGGGGAATACTAAGAGGGATCTTCTAGAGCCAAATTCCTCAACCAGGGCAAACTTCCATCAGCTGTGCAAATAGTGTGGCAATGTGTAGAAGCCACAGGCAGTTTCCTGATAGTCAGCTACTGTGTCCAGGTAGTTAAAAGGATTCATGTTCCATCCATCCTGAGGCTTGCAGGATGTGAGCTGAGTCTTGTAGTCACTGCTGAGTTGGTGGGTAGAAACTTTTTCTCTATTTTATTTAGTGAGAGAGAAGGCAGTCTGAAGAAGGTAGGTAGGGCTGGCCAATAAGACCACACCTAAAAGAGGGCTTCTGGATGTCTGAGTGAAGGAAAAACAAACAAACAAACAACAACAACAAAAAACCATGACTGCAAATTGGTGACAGAATTGGGCACTAACTGGCAGATGTTCATCCCAGCTCAAGAAATTCCTGGGACTAGGCTCATAGGACACTATACTCTGACGTTGTTTATTTAGCTGTTCTTTAGAATGTGAATTTGAATGTAATTCATATATCTAGTTTCTTTTCCCCACAACATCTGAAAGAAGGCAGCAACCCTGAAGGCTTTATGTCCATCAAGCAGTGCCGCCTGCATGTGCCTGAGCCTCTGTTGGGTGTTGGTGTGCAGCTGCATTAACCTCAGCTTTTCCTCACTCAGAAATCTGGATGCTCGCCTCAGCTCCTGGATCTGAAGTTGTTTTACTTTCCTTATGCATATTATGCAGCCCTCATCACTCTGACACCCAATTTGTTTGTTTAGCCTAAACAAACAGGCATAGGGACAAAACAATTAGGTACAGGCAGCCCTCTATGTACATCTGTACATAATGCATTCCTGAAAATATGAACAAATCTGCAAGTCTCAAATAAGAGATTTACCTTTGCAAACAGTATGTTAGTACCAAAGAGCTAAAATGCTACAAAATCCCTAAATATATCTTGTTTTTAGAAATAGCCTTTAATTACATGTTTCTAGCATTTTGCTGTACTCTTTAATTTTTTCCCTTCACTACCAGACACATGGAGTACTGGCTGAAGTCCAACCATCATCCAATTGAGGCAAAGATTTCTCTGCATCTGGCTTGGTCACTCGTTTCCATCTTCATCTTAATTGTATTAAGTTTGAGACTTACCCTTCTTATCAATAGTATCACTATTTATTTTTACATTTTCAGCCCACTTTTGTAAATGTATATGGATAAGACCCATCAAAATATTCAAATAATTAAACAAGTATTTTTATCCAAAGATGGCACCATGCTACCCAAACAGAAAACTGTACCCACCACTATCCAGTTTCACATGACCAATTTAAGTGCTATGTTTCTTCTTTCTTAATGTCCTCTCAACTTCTTTCTTAGTGTCTTCTAAACCATTCCAGATACTGGGATTGCATGCTGTTATGGGCATGAGTTCTTAAAACGATCAACATTTTGGCATTGGTTAATGGTCCAGTACTACAGGAATTGATAGAAGGTTTAGATGCAGTTACTTGTTTCCCGTGTACATTATGAGCAAGTCTGCTTCATATCGGTCTTGGAGAAGCCCTTCGCTCAGATAGATTTCAGAGTATTCTTCATATTTTGTAGTTGTTGTTTTCTTCAAAACAATAGAATGTTTGAACTGTTGTTTTGTTGTTGTTTTTAAGGTTCAGTGAGTTAGATGTATATAGATAGTTGTAACTAAAAATTTAATTAAGAGTAATTCCAGAGAGGAGGGAAGAAATAGAAACCAATGGGGGGGTCTGAATCATTCTTTGTCTTTTACTACCACATTTGCTGGCTCTTTGTGAGGATAATCTGTTGATATATTGGATTTCATATACATCTTAATAGCATATAAAAATAGATCTGAGAAGCAGTGTAGTAGAATCATTAATAGCATAGACTTTGCAGGAAGACAGAGTTTGGATCCCAACTCCACCACTTTCTAGCTATATAATCTTGAATGAGTTATTTAATCTTGCTGAGCCTTGGTATCCTCATTTGTTAAATGAGAATAATTATGCCCATCTCTCAAGGTCAAGATTTAACATATATTTCATAAATTTTTGTGGAATCATTCAGTGGTAGCCACTCAACATAGGTTTGTTTCAGTGATTTCCTGCTGTGGTCTGAAAAACCTGTGTTTTCTCATTTCATCTTTAACAACTATTAGCCAAATAATAATACTAACCATGGCAGAAAGGAAATGGAGGATAGCTGGAAGGCGTGTGCATACAAGTGCACTTTGGGGTTAGAAAGGTGGGCCTAAGTATTGGTGCCATCACTTTCTCCCTGTTTGTGGGTGGCTTTTCATAAATCAATATATTGGTAGAGGGTGCAGATAGACAGAGGGCTGTTCCCTTAAAAAACTGGAAAACCATTAATCTAGTTCTCAGATCCTCATATCTTATCACCTTTAATCTAGATTTATGATGTTGGAAGATTTTCAGAAATTGAGATATGAGGCGACATAAACTACCTGCTTTCTTGTGACAAGAATTCTAAGCCAGATAGATGAAAATAGGAGAACTTGGAGACAAGTTTTGAGAGGATAAAGAATTCTGATTTCTTCATAATCTAAGTAGTCATGGGCTGAAGAAAAACATTTAAAAACCTCATAGATTCTTGCAGGTCCAAGCTGTAAGCATTTAGGATTATTCACTCTTGCTGTCTTTTCAAAGGTCAGGATATAATAGCAGTTTGTCAGACTCTTCTATGAATGGTGTCATATTTTAAAACATCAGTTTCTCATATGACTTCCCATAGAATTGTGGACCACATTTAGGCCGTGGAGTAAGGAGATATGGGTTCAAACCCAACCTCTGCCATTTATTAGCTATGTGATTGAGGCAAAAGAATTCTTTAAGAATTCTAAACCTCAGATGATTCATTCACAAAATGTGTATATTAATAAAGATATCAAAGAGTTATTCTGAGAGCTAAATGAGAAAATAAGTTTAAAATTTTTTCCAAGCTTTACCACCGCAGGATTCTGATATATTTTATAAAACATAAACAAACAAATGAACAAATACAAATCTATACAGCATCATTTACTAATGTCTGAGACTTTTATAATGAGGAATACAAACAAATGCCTGTGAAATACTTTTTTTAATATAACATTTTCCTATGAAATGTTTGGGCTAAGGCTAAGAAATATTTTGGTTTCCCACAACTTCCCCTCCAGGCAATGGCAAGAACAAAATGACCAAACAAACAAACAAAAAAAAAACAAACAAAAAAATCCACTTTAGCAGATAGGGCATTTCTCATGTTTGTTGCTTAAAAGGTTTTTATATTTTTGAAAGGAAGGTTGGTTCAGCCTAAGTCCTAAAGAGCCTCCTTCAACAAAAGTTGTAATCTTAGAGAAATAAAATGGCTATCACTTAGAAAAAGTACAGCTGCGTGGGCCTATCAAGTTGTGACTTGATTGTGGCAGAATCCACTTTTCCTGAAGTCCTACACCTTGATTCCTGGCTGAGCAATGGCAAAATGCTTGGGGACCACCAGTCTTCATTTGGTCATAATGAATGATAGAGGGAAATCACAGAATGTGTTCTGATTAGTCATCCAATTGATACATATTTTTAAGAGTCTATTACATGCAAGAAGTTGCTAGGTTTAGTAGGGGCAACGGGAGGAAGACATTGGGGGTAGTTGTACAAAAATGTATGATTTACATTCTGGAGCTCAGAGAAACCTACACTCTAGTGAAGAAATAACCCTATCACAAGATACAAACAGTAGTTTCATCTGAGAATACAAAATACATGATAATTCAGAGGAATAAGAAGTTCTTTTCATTTGGCAATCAGGAAAGAGTTAACAAAGGAGAGAGTGTTGGAGCCAGGCATTGAAGCATAGCTGTCTTTGGACATGTGGAGTAAGAAGGAACACATATTTTTGGTATAAGAGAAATCAAGGCCAAGGCAAGGAGAAGATCAATGTAAGGAATGTGAAGAGAGGGAAATAAGACTGAAAAGTTGAACCCTAGGCCAAAGAAAAAGGGAAAATAGTATATTGGAATGAGCATTTACTTGGTATAAAATGGGATGATATTGTATTTCCTTGAAAATGTTCACTTTTTTTCTCATTTTAATGTTTTTTGAAATCAAGAAAAACCTTATAAAGTTGATATATATATTTAGTGTAATGTTTCTTTATCATCTACAATGAGATGATTGAATCAATGATAGATCCACTATTGGGGAAAATATTTTAATATTTTATAATTATAATTATGTATTTTCATACACAAATATCTGCTTTATAAACTTTTTAGAGAAATAAATAAAATGATACATGTAAAGCACTGGTCACATAGTGTGCTTAATCTTACTATTTTTATAAAAATAGAGTCAAAGTAAGGTTGATAGGCAATGGAGAAATATAGAAAGATTTCATAAAGAAGAGAGATGATAAATCGAACTGTGACATCAAAATCACCTGCCAATAATTTCAAAAATCAGTTTAGGTGTGGAACCCATCTGGGACATTATTACAATAGCCTAGGCAAGAGTTAAGGAAAGGGTGATCTGGAGGACCACCAGTGAGAGAGTGAGAGTATACCTTGCCTAGAAATGCTATCAACAGGACTTGCTAACTAGAGAGGTTGGGGGAGGGAGGTTGCAACCAAGGGAGAAGTAGATACGACTGAGAGGATTGTACTATTAACAGAAATAGAAGATACGGGATGTGATATTGTGATTTATAGGAAAAGTATGTATTTGTTCATTCAGATGACAGCTCCCAAAACACTTGGAATTTCCTAAGCATTGAGAGTGTGACAATGGTGTCTCTTGTTATGTTAATGAGGAGACTTTTGGACCTTACCTAAGAAGGGGCTGATTGCCAGGAAAAATGATCATGTGATTAGAGAGTTGGAAGTTTTAGTCTCATTCCTGACCTCCAGGGAGGAGAGAGGCCTGGGGGTTGAATCAGTCACTGTGGCCTATGATCCAATCAATTATGTTTATGTAATGAAGCCTCCATAAAAAACCCAAGAGGACAGGGTTCTGAGAGCTTTCAGATTTGTGAATACGTGGAGACTTGGGGGGAGTAGTGCACCAGAAGAGGGCATGGAAGTCCTGCACCCTTTTCCCATATCTTGCATTATGCATCTTTTCTATTTGGCTGTTCCTGATATATCCTTTTATAATAAACTGGTAACCTAGTAAGTAAAATGTTTCTCTGAGTTCTGTGAGCTGCTTTAGCAATTTAATCAAACCCAAGGAGGAGTTTAGAGGAACCTCTCATTTATAGCCAGTTGGTCAGAAGTACAAGTAACAATCTAAACTTAAAACTGGCATCTGGAGTCCAAGGAAGGAGTCATGGGTACTGCCAATCTATAGCCTGTCAGTCAGAAGCACTTTGGTTTGTGACTGGTGTTTGAAGCGGGGTAGGGATGGAGGCAGTCTTGTAGGACTGAGCCCTTAACCTGTGGAATCTGATGCTATCTCCAGGTGAATAGTGTCATGACTGAGTTGAATTGTAGGACACCCAGCTGAAGTCCTGAGAGTTGCTTGGTGGTGTGATGGAGAACTGTGCTGCCTCCACACATGTACTGGAATTGGTGATCTATGGGAGAAGCAGCAAGTATGGTAGCAAAACTGATGTTTGATTTGAGACACGTTGAATCCAACTTCACATGGAGATGTGAAGAGGCATTTAGAAATCTGTAATTTCCATTGGAGAAGAAGATGGGGGTAAAGATGTAATTTTAGTCATTTTCATGTAGGTGATGGTTGAAGCTGTGGATGTAGATAAGATTTTTAAACAAAGGGAATATAGAGGAGAGAGAGAAGAGAATTAAGAATGCAAACTCTAGTGAAAAACAGCATGTAGATGATTCATTGAAAAGAAAACAGAGGAACCAGAGAAAGAAGAATATGAAAGTTTGGAGAACTAGAAAAGGACCATGATCCTGAATCCAAAGAGTAAAGAAAAGCTCAGTCAATGGTGCTAAATATAATTGATCGCACGGGAACACATTCATAGACAAATTGGTATGAATATATACCTCTATTTTTATTGAAATATGATTGACATATAACATTAATTTCAGGTGTACAACATAATGATTTGATATTTGCATATATAACGTACAGCATGGGGAGTATAGTTAATAATACTACATTGTATATTTGAAAGTTGCTAAGTGAAAAGATCTTCAAAGGATATCTCTTTATTTGCACACCTGAGTTGTCCTTGAATATCTTGGCCTTTGGCAGCCATCTTTTTGCTGCTCTTCTTTCCTTTTGCAGCAACTTCTGAGACCTTTCATTCTGACCTGCACTGACGTGTGGTTGCTTTAGTAACTTTCAGTGTTTTGTTTTGTTTTTTTTTTGTTTTGTTTTGTTTCCCCTTCTGCCTGTTTACTTATGTGAAAACACAGAGCACAGATTATCTGAGGCAGTCCCCTTAGGGTAATCCAACACTCACTGATGCTTAAAAATGTCTGAGAAAGAAATGAAACCAAGCACACTTGGGCAAATCACTGAGGCGGGCCCCTGTGTTCCCCTTTTATGGCAATCCAACACTAATAATAATAACATCATATGGTTTAGTATCTAAGCACAGACCTACCCTAATTCACCTTAAAATATCCTGAAAAAGATGGTTTCACCTCTCACATAGAAACTTCCAACTCCTTCTCAGCTCTTTCCACTACGTTGATGTTTCTATTTACATGTTATTTTATAGTCATTAGTTTTTTCTTTACCTTGTCATTCAGAGTCCTTTAAATGAGCTCATGTCCACTTAAACCAGCTTAAATTTGAACCGTGTAACTTGTGTTGAATGCATTATATACTTGCAGACAGTCTCATATTTGTCATAATCACATTTTCATGCGATAACGTATTATAACATCAACAGCCGATTGGCAGTGCAGTTAGTTCTAGTGTGGGAAATTTGTAGGCGTGGATTAGGTTTGGTTTTGATTTTCCTGCTAATGGAGATTGGGATGTCTACGTTCAGTACAGCACCAAATACCTGACTCTATTAATATATCAGTTTTAAGTGCAAAAGCAGAATTGACTTTACCAAAGAGAAAGAAAACACACTTATTATTTTAGTGGTTTTGTTTGTTTGTTTTTCGTTTTTAATAATAGGCTTGATAACTTTTTTAAAAAATGTCCTTGGTAACTAAACCAAATTTAGCTTCTGAATGAGAGCAATTGAAAGGTGTCTGGGCCCGAAAGATTATAATTTATTGAGTCTGGGTCAAGACCCAAGCATCTTATTTTAGAGAAGCTTTCCTAAATTTCAAATGCACACCAAAGTTTGATGATTACTCTTTTTCTGAAATAAGTTCTAGAATAAGTTACAAAAAACTGAGCATAAGTAGGGAACTATCTAGTAAAAATATTTAAATCAACTAGATATACTAAAATCTGCAATTACTCGTAGCGTATTGATATGTACTAAAATAATTGAATAGTCTTTAAAAGATGGACCTGACTTTCTGAAAATTTGTGGAAGAATGAAGAACTTTCAGAGAACTGAAAAAGAGCCAATATCACATCTAAATATTTTTGAAAGAATAGAAGAGACCCAGGCAACTGCAGACTGTGTGTTTAATTTCCATTGCTGAAAAAAATACACAGCCCTGGGAATATCCTCATAATGTTGATTCGGTAAGTGAGTGTCTGTTCTTCGACCCTTCTTAGGAAGAGCAAAAGGAAATGGGCTGAAAATAGAGCGTGAGGGATTTAGGTTAGAATGTAAGAGTTTTATGACTGGGAGGAATATTGGAACAACTTCCTAAGAAATATTGTGCAACCTCTTTCTCTAGAGGTCTTTAAAAATGGGATAGATTTTCATGTCTGGTTTAAATCTGATGCTGCCCGAAGGTGAAGAAAAGCCAAAGTGCTTTATTTTATGCCTCATATATATTTTGAAGACCTCTTAAAGTCTATTTCCTCACTTTAAATATTAGAAACCAGGATCTGTGTTATAATATGGCATCATTACTTTTTAAAATATTCTTTAGCTTAAGTGAATTTCGCTTTACAAAACGTATATATTTCTTTGCCTTAAGACTTTCATCTCATTTCCATGGAAAAAAAGAATTGTTAAGAACATCCCCTCCCACCTCCTTTTTTTTCTTTTGCTTTGGTACACTTTGTTTTTGGTCACATGTATACACAACAAAGTTCAAATAAGTAGTCACAGGAAGCTTTTCTGGCAGGCTTTGGCAAATCAAATATATGCTACATAATGTATAATAATTATACGTGGAGAAAAGAGGCAGAGGGCCCAGAAGCTCTTGGCAGCTGTGCTGTCTGGTTAGAAAAGGCAGCAAGTTACGGAGTTTGGACATTCAGTTCTGAGACATTATTCCTGAGTCAACAGGATTTTAATTATGTATGTGGCCTAGAAGAGACATTTACGCAAGAGGAACATATTGTTGTCGAATGTGTTTGTGATTTTGCTCATGGTTCAGAATTAGAAAGAAGCCGAAAGTAATTTCTGAAGGTACGTAACTGAATTGCAGGAACGTGGAATAAGTGGCAGAAAAATAACCAATATCCCAGCATCCCTTTCCACCCCCTCACTCAATATACCTTCCTTTTTCCTTATAGTTATCTTTTTGCAAATACTATATATATATATATACACAAACATACACACACACACACACACACACATATATATATTACTCCTCCTCCCATACAAGACATTTATACATTTAAATCACATTATTTAGACAGAAATATGTGTTAAATATTACTTCATTTTTAACTATCTTTTTCTCCTGTCATGATGTCAAGGTCACTTAAAATTACAGTTTTTGTTTATAAGTTCGTTGTGTCATTGTGTATATTTTAGTCTAGTTTTAGAAAAAGATTAAAATTATTGCATCGAACTGAGATGCTGCATGAGGAATAGAAAGACTATTCTGAATTATGGTGGATAATTTCTCTCTAATGGATAGATTAGAGGGCATCAATGGGCCTGCAGAAGGCAAAGAATTTAGCTTTACAGAAAGTAAGCTTTCTTTTCTGTGACTCCATTTATAGATTTATTCACCGATTGATCGATTGATTGATTCATTCATTCAATACTTACTGAGCATGTACAATGTGTCAATTCTATCATTTAGGTCTCAGCAGTATACCTATGATTATCCTTGTTTTGTTTGAACTTAACTTACCTTCTTAACTTGCCTTTGTTTAACTTACCTTCTCCACACCCATTCCTATGTGCTACAATGATAATGACAGTTTCTGTTTTTAAATAACTAACAGTTATTGAGCATTCACTACACATTGTCCTAAGGGCTTTTTATAAATTATTTAATTTTCACAGCAAGCAACCTTATGTGGTAGGTCTTGTTAACAACCTCCTTTAAATAGAGAGGAACTGAGTACAGGGAGGATATGTATCTTGCCCAAGGTCACATACCTAATGAGTGAACCCAGGCTGTGGGAAGCTGAGCCTTTTTTTTTTAACCCCATGTTTTACTGCCGCCCAGGATTATTTATTTTATGGTTTTTGTTTTTGTTTTTGTTTTTGTTTTTTTGACTTAGAGATTTTCTTTAGGTGCAAATTCTCAGGGTCACCTCTATGCTTCATTAAATTATCATTTTATCTTTTGTTTTTATCTCTTTTACCTCCTTAAAAAGTCCATCCGTAGTTGTTTTTAAGAAACAATAAACTGCTTGAGTCTGCAGTTATTTTAGAGTTTTCAACACTGTGCAGTCTTGATGCAGGACAGGGCAAATTTCCCCAAATGGTGGGGAAGCCAAACCCTGTACCAAGAGAAGAAGAGGGTCCTTTGGCAGAGAGTGTAGAAAGAATTCAACACACATGCCAAAGTTAGAGTCAAAGGAAAGTTTATTAGAAAAGGGGTAACACTCCACAGACAGAGTGTGGTCTCTTCTCAGAGGCAGAGAGTGAGAGGGACAGTGAGAGGGACATGGAAAGGCAGTGAGTAGGGGTGTGAGTGTTCAGGGAATTCAGTTTATATGTCATTCTTTAGTTCCTGTGAGTTATAGTTTAAAAGACTTTGTTAAACCATTTCCTTTGATATGATCATACAGTGAAGAAAAGGAAGAGTATGTAGCAGTGAAAAGTAAGAATATGTAGAGCTAAAGTTCCCTGCCTTTAATCTATGGGATCCTCATGATTTTAGCCATAGGGAATGACTGTTGGTCATTCACAGGTGTGGGGAGTGGGTTGTTAGCAATCCCAGGAGAATCTTTGTTCCCAGGGTTTTCTCCTGTCCTGGCAGGGCTGATCAGCATATTGCAGTCTCTGAATGTGGCTTGATTAACATTTTAATTCTCTTGCCTTCTCCCTACTTTAGTCTTAATTCTCTCTTAAAGCCTTATAAAGTATAAAGCCTTATAAAGCCTTATAAACTATCCAAATCAATGTGGCATATTCGTAAAGATTAATATAGAATAAATTATTTTAGAATATAAAGTGACTTTTCCCCCTAATGTCCATATAGAGAAAAACAATTCTTTTTTTGAGTGCTGTGAGTAACTGAAAATACCAAAACCCTTTGAGGTTTTTTGTTGAAGGGAAGAAAAGTGCAGAATGTACCTAAGTATGTACAGTATTGGTTTTCTCCAACTTAGCAAAAGATTGCAAAACAGTCTTCGGGAAACTTAGAAATGACAACTATGATTTTATAAACATGAGAACTCGAATCATGTTTCTTTAATGCCATATTATTCAGTTATAATCTTCCAAAAAAACTTCCTTTTAAGATGAGCCAGATCTGCCAAACCAACATATCATCTTAGAACAATTAAAGGTTTTAGAGTTTCCCTCTCCGGAATCTTATTTCCAGCTGACAGATTTTGAAGGTTACTCAAGAGTAACTACTTGGTAGAAGTCATGTACCTTTTAATGTGAGGCTTGCAAAAAGCAAATGATCACTTTGTTAGAAACTGGGGGCTCATAGTTGGCCTTGCTTTGTGTACCCCAGAGTTAGCATCTAAAATGGCTTGGGACATTTAAAAACCAGGTTCTCCTGTTCATATCTTGGCTCTACCACTTGTTGAACAGCTGTGTGACCTTGGGCAACTTATTTACACTCCTAGTAGATTTTGCTTCTGTAGGATGGGAATAACAACAGTATGTATCTCATAAAGTTGTTGTGAGATAAGATGATCTGTGGAAAACACATGACAGAGTGTCTGCCCCATATAAACATCCAGTCAATGGTAGATCTTATCTATCCTAGCAATGGCGAAATTGAAGGTGCCTTATGTTGAATTCAGTTCTTTTACACAACCTTCATAGAATTATTTGATATTCACACTAATATGTGGTTTCATAGCCCTATAGACCTCAAGGGTTTTTAGTAATTTTAGTTACTCAAAACATAAAAAATTATTTTTCCCTATATGGACATCAGAGGTAGAAGTCACTTTATATTATAATTTATTTTACATTAACCTTTACAAATAGGCTATATAGATTTGATCATATTATAAAGCTTTATAGAGAATCAAGAGTAAAAATGAACAGTTTTTGACTTCTAGTTTCTGGAGCTGGGACACTAGATTAGAGAGATATGCCAGCGGAGACTACAGAGTCTCTTAGAGGCAAGTAGGGTGTGCTGGTAAAGGTGTGGACTCTGGATTGGGAGAGTCTAGAGATGACTGATCAGGGGAGGGAGTTGGTCCTCTGATTCCTAAACTACGTTCTCCTGTAATAATAGGCATATAAATAATGATCTCCTAATCAAACAAGTTTGGAAAGTTCTGGATTAATTGTGATTAAATGGCTTTCTTTATTGTAGAACCAATATCGATCAGCCTTAGTCTGAATTCCAGCCCCGCCTCTTTCTGGCTGTTACTGTAAGCAGACTGGTTAACGTCAGCCTCTTTCCCCAGTTGTAAAATGGGGATAGTAATAGTACTTCATTGGTTTATTTTGAATTAAATGACTAAAAGTTAGTGCCTGACTCATAATAAGCACCAAAGAAGTGTGATTCTTATTGCTGTGGTGGAGGGAGCACAGGAACTGGTATCACCAAATCCCAGCTGTGGACTTTGGGCCACAAACAACACCTTTGAGGCACTAAAGATTGTCTGTAAAATGGGGGCAAAATGCCTAATTCTCAGCTCATTGTGAGCAATGTAATGAACATTAGAGATATTGAAAATGTAAAACATGGTATAATGTGAAAAGTACATGGTAAATATACAAAAATGGTAGGTGTTATTATTCTTAAGTCTCTACTAATATTATTCACTAAAATACAGAAATGCCGGGTTCGTGGCATTGTGAGACATGCATGAACTGAATATAAAATCAGTAGAAAGCAACTTGTGTATTTACCTGAGTATTCTGAGCTTCTGCCTTTTTCTCATTATACGGAAACAGTGAGAAGTTGAAATGAACCTCTGTCAGGGAGTCTCTCTAGCTCATGTAGTGGATATAGGTGTAAGGAGTTAGGGATTGGGAGAGTCCTGGATCATGGGGCAGTAGTCCTGCTAATTCCAAATTATTAACTGTGACAGTAGGCATTCCTTTCAAATAAAGCTTCACTAATCAAATTTGGAAGGTCCTGGATTAAACGTGGTTAAGTGGCTTTATTGTAGAACCATTCAGATTCTTTGATATGCTAATGTATCCTTTAATACAAATTCTGAAACTTTAGGAAAGAAATATTGGATTCTTCTGCTTTGTACCTTCATTGAACAAATATTTATGGAAAGCTTATTATATACCTTGGACAATGCCGCCCATAGCAATTTACTTGGTGAACATATTATTTCCTCCTTCTCATTTTAGCAATGAAATACTTGCTGCAAAAAGTTTAAAGGAAGATGAGGCAAAAAATAACACCTGAATTTTTCTTTCAGACTCTGGATGTCATCGCTTCTGCTGCTGCAGGAATTTTCCAGATACCTGGGTCAGCAGTTTCCACACCCTCTGAGACTCCCAGGGCTGCTCTCATGGAGCTGGAGCTATAATCACTTGCTGCCTGGAAGTGAAATCCTTGCTGGCAGGGCGGGGGAAGTGTTGCGGTGGCACTTCCCTGAAGAGTGCTTGGCAGTTGCTTTGTACTGAGCCAGGAGAAGGTTGACTCTCGAGGGAGACACAAGTTAAAGTGGATGATTAATTTAAAATTTATTCACTTATCTATACTTTCCCTCAACACATTGTTATGGAGTGCTCCCAAAATGTGCCCAGATCACTGTGCTAGTTTGGGGATGCAACAGTGGACAAAATAAACACCCTGCCTGCCCTCCGCAACTTAAGAGTCTATTGAGAGAGGCAGAAGTCAACAGGCACTTACAATTTGGTGTGGTGATCATCATGGTGGGTGAGTCCAGGGAGGCTGTGTGAAAAAAGGCAGGTAGAAGTGGGGGACAGAAGGGCCTGTTGAGAGTTGTATAGTCAAAATTTCCCATTTTGGGTGGGAAAGAAATTCGTACAGTGTTTCTACTCCACCTACCACTGAGGAGAGATCCAGTCCAGTATGATTTTCGATGGGTCACTCTTATCAGCAGTTTGTCCATCTTGCTGTTTGGGGAACCCACATTGTGGTACTTGGCATTTTACCTCTCTCTCCAAACCAATTTGTGAACTCTGTAGGCAGCAACGTCAAGAAAAAGTACAAGGGGGGCCCATTTCAATTTATTCAATATGCAAAAATCTGAATTTATAAACTAGATATGTTAAAGTGGAATACACAGTATATTTCAAAATTAGTCTTCTTGATGCATTCAACTTACTGGATTCTGATCAGCCCATCAAATTTATCAAGTAGGGAATCATTATTCACACTACAGAATAATTCTTCATTTTCACTGAGATACCACAAAGTTTCTTTAATAATTACCCTTTTTGATAGTTTATGTCTGATCTTATCTTCAAAGGTTAAATTTATATTGCAATGGTGTGAAAATAAATAAATAAATAATTTTAAGTTAAATTTACATGTCAATTCTAAGGAACCCAGTGCTCAGAGCCTGATTCTGCATTTATCCTCATGCTGCATACAGCTATTTTATAATTCTCTTTTTTTTTTTTTAAGGTGAGGCAACCCTTGGTTGACCTAACAGATTGCAAGGACCTTGTCAGTTTATAATCCATTATTATTGTTATTATTATTATTATTATTTTATATTTTACGCTTACAGCACCTCGTCTTCCTAGGTGATCTCCCATCCAAGTACTAACCAGGCCTCACCCTGCTTAGCTTCCGAGATCAGAAGGGATCAGGCTTGTTCAGGATAGCATGGCCATAGATTATATTTTATAATTCTAAAGTTATCTGTAGGGGTTAGAAGTCCATATATGGTAAAACCCAGACTTTTACTCTTAATTTTGTATTCTATTAAATATTATCTTTCTTTAAAAAAAATTGGGGGTGGGGGTTGGAAGCCTAAAGAAAGAAATAGCTTAATTTTTAAGTTTGAAATATTGTGAAAATGTTGTGAAGAAGGGTTATATGACTATTCTCATTTTTAAAAAGTTAATATTCTCCAGAGTATGATAACATAATAATGATCATAATTTAGTTTAGGAAAAGATGGTGTCCTTAAAAAAAAAGATAGAGTCCTTTTATTAGTACTCATTTATTTCCTGAACCGTTTCAAATGGGTACCTGTATTATTGCATAATAACATTTATTTTCTTTAATAAGATTATAAAATTATTTAAAGGTCTAGGTAGAACAGTGTTTCTCATACTCCAGGTCAAGTCCCATTAGTGAATAGAGAAATTATCATGATTGATATTTTATACAAAAGAAGAAATAGGATAAACTAAAAAATACCAGAATGTATCACACTTTGTAAAGATAGGTTTTGTTTTATGAAATTTTGTTGCAGATATGCATATACTTACATATATATATAAATAGCATATAAACATACACACATGAGTGTTCTAAATCAAAATTTAAAAATTTTAAGTGTATTTATTTTTTCCTGTGGAATGTAGACAAAAAATTTGAGAAATCCTAAGATGAATATTTAAAATAAAAAGTAAAAAGCAAGTAACTATGTCACTCTACACACTAAATATGATTTTAAATACTAAATATCTTTATTAAAGCAATGTCTTCAGCTTTAGCAAATTTACAGTTATAATAAACAAAAGAGGCATTCAGGCAAAATGTATTCATATGTGTGTATATATGAATGCATACAGACACCTATAAATAGAATTTTAAAAACCTTTAAATATATTTAAAGCCTTTAAAATATAATTAGAAATAGAATTTCCTGATTCCATGAATAACCATAATTAATAACATAAAATCAAAGGCGTAGTTATGCTGATATTTTAACAGTATTCACTCATTCACACACAAAGCTACACGGCAGTATGAAAAAAAATGCAAGTAGTTGCTACTTTTCTAGTTTAAAGCCTATTTAGCACCTACCTTCTCATTAGCCTGAGACAATAGTGGATGGTCTGTGTGATACAGTTGGAATCCAGAAAGAAATTCTGAAATTTCATTTAATGGTTGATAAGAGGCAATCTCATCCCTCATCTTAATGATTTTTATCTCCTGAGCTCTTTCTGATCTGAATCAGTCTTGCTGAACGTTGTAATACTGTTTTGCCCATTCTTCATCATGGACCATATTGGCTCCTCGGAGGACTAAAAACATTCCAGACATTCCTTAACACAAAGTTCCTCAAAGGCTTGATTTCTTAGGATCCTGCAGGAGCACTGCCTGAATGGTTCACGGAGGCCACTGCATGGGCCTTTCATTAGCAGATGGGCCAGACAGCAGCAGCTACCTCTCTGCTCTGAAAGACTTGCTTTACTCAACTGGGAGTAAATGAGTCCATCAAACTCACTTTTAGAGGGGTAAATGAGGACACTGGGATTCTTGGTAAAGAAGAATCAATCAGTGGGGCTGAGTTTCCAGCAGCACAGTGAAGCCACACAGAGATTGTATATCTTGGTATATTGTGTGTTTTCTTTGGAAAGAACATTTAAATGAAGTTTCCTATAGCAAAGTCTCGCCTCTCCCGCAATCCAAAATTCTCAAAGTTACTTTTAACAAATTCAAGAAATAGAAATTCTACACTGGAACTCTTATTAACTGCCTTTCTTATAAAAATAATTCCAGGACACACCATTTCCCTCTTTTTCCCTATTAATATTTCTGATTCTGCCTCTTTCCTCTCACCCCCCTGCTCTCCTCCCTTTGCTTCTCATACACTTCATTTTAAGTTCTGTATTTTATTTTCGGACCAAGACAAATTGATATCAAACATTCCAGGCTTGAAGGTTTTCAAGAAAGAAAAGACAAAAACCAAAAAACTTCTTTCACATATGACTGGGTTCCTTCACATTCTTTCCGGTTGATGGGTGATTCACTGCTAACCTCAGAGGTTTCATTTGCTGAGAGTTCTCCTTAGCCCCTTCTTCCTAATTCAGCCCCTCCTCTTGGTTTTCACATTCCTTGATAAATACAGCCAAATACAGCATCTTTCTCAGAAATACAAAAGCTTAGTGCAAGGTCTTACATACAATTCTCACTCCATGAAATATGAGTTCTTGGCCAAGTGGTACAGGCTACGAAAACACATCTGGATCTGGGCAATCTGACTGGTGGAGTTTGTCCTCAGGCCCTATTCTTTCTCAGTGACCCATGAAATACTGAACAAATTAGAGGCACTCTATATTCAGCATGTGATTGCCAATGAAATGTTACTCAGAGCCCAGGAGTGTCTTACAGAACAAGGAGATGATGAAGAAGCTGAGATATCATTTCACACGCCAAATGTACAGTGTGGTAGCTGGAAGGAAAGCTATTAGCTTTGGGATAAGCATTATTCTCTCCTCATCTCTCCCTTCACGCAGCTGTGGGCTGGGGCTCACTGAAAGTGTTGATAAGATGAGAATATGGTAGGTAGCACTTTTTCCTATAGCATGTATAGGACACTTACATGTCCGTGTCCCTTGTTGCCATATTTGTTAGTCACTTTTCTGGTTCATTTAAGTAGAAGGCCTTCTGACTTTAACATTTGTGTCGAAATTTTTCAAACATCAGCTCTGAAACAGAAAAACTCACCTAGACAAGTCCTGTAAGATGTCATCACCTAAAAATACCCCTAGTGGATTATTGGGAGCAGGAAATGAAGCAGAGATAGCAAGTTCACACTGACTTTTAAAAGAGTCACTATGGAGTGTTTACAAGGATCCCACAGATGACTAAAATTAGTTTTTTATTCTGTACAGCATTATCCACTGCTGACTCAAGATGGTGATACAAGCAGTGTTAAGCTGTGAGCTCACCAGGAAGCTCATTCCCTAAAATTATTCTTTGGCAAGGAAAGACCCCTAGTTCGCATCAGCGGATGGAAGATGGGATATAAATAGCAACTTGTTATGCCATCACTCAGAAGCTTGCCTCTAGTGCTCTGCGTCTTGTGGATATAAGAGCCTCCTAATTAATCTATTGTCTCTCAGTGCTCAAGAGTATGGTGTGTGTGTGTGTGTGTGTGTGTAGCATTCTTTTAGTTGTGCAATACAATAATTAGAAAACATAGAAGCTAAGTGATCTGATAAGGATCATCCAGCAACTCACCTGACACTCAAAACTGGGTTTTTGGTACTATAATTTTCTAAGACTTTTAAATATAAGGAGCCTTTACTGTTTCTCCTATAGGGCAAAATACAAGTCTTTTGAGCTGACCTAAGGGCAGACGGTCAACTGAGTAGAAAAGTGTTCAGATAGATGTAGGTAGAGAGGCATATGTAGACACATGTGTTATTGAGGTGGTTTCTGCATATTTAAGGGCAAGTTTATCAGAACAAAGCTGCATCCACACTCTACTAAAAGTTAGTTGTTTTAGTTGATTCACTCAAGTAAATTCAAAAAAGAAAAAGTCATACAAATCAACAATTTAACTAAATTGATTAATTAATCAAAAAAGAAGTTCCAGCATTTCTATATCAGCCCATAACCTGTTATGTTCACTCTTTGTGGCTAATATTATATTCCTTTTCATACAGATTTACCATAACATTCATTTCAAGACACAAATTGATATTCTCTTGTGTGTATGCCAGAGTCATTTTTGTTCTAAATAATTAGATTTCTCTTTAGGTGCCCATTCTCTGCCACTGACAACTTCCCCCATCTGTTTAATCCATTTTCTAGTTTATTCAGTACTGGGATTATTTCTTCAGTGACAACGCCTTTAAACTATGCATCACTGATTTTTTATTTTTTTAAGCCCTGGAATTTTCCCCATCAGGACACTGAGTGCTTCATTTCTAATTAGGCTTTCCTTCTTACTCATATTTGGCTTCACTTTATAAATAGATTACACAAGCAATAATTGGGAACAGGATGCCAGAGTGTACTTCGAACACATTCCCAATGACTTGTAGGAAAGAAGCAACATTTGGGGAGAAATGGAATTGGAACCTTGATTCAGGCAAGATGACTAGCGGGCTTGATGACATAATGAGAAATTGTTAATTTTTAAGCAACACCTGGACTCTTACTCAGGTTGGTAGTAGTTCTACTTATCATCAGATGAAAGTTTTTAGTAGAAACAATCCCATTTGATTGGAAATTTCTGTTAAAATAACCTTTGTACCAAGAAACATCTTCAGAAAAAGCCATTGGACCCATTCAATTGTAAAACCAGGGTTGAGCATAGTGCTCCAGAAGTCAACTATTTTCTAAGATCCTGTTCTAATGCCTCCTCTTCGATGAAGTTTTTTCTAATCACCTCAGCTCAGAACCACATCTCCATCCTCTCAACTCCCATAGCATTTGAAGATAATCCAAGTAAGTTACTTAGCCCAGAGCCTGGTGAAAAGAAAGCATTCAACAGGTGTTCATTACTATTGTCCCTGCTTCTTTGTAGCATATATTACCTCTTGCTGGAGGATGTAAATGTATCATTTTATCTTCACTAGTGACTTGCACTCCTGGGTACTTGCTAAACCTGTATTGAATGAATAATATATTTCCAGTCCTACTCAGATGTCTTTGTACCCTCAGGCCTGGCATTCAGTAGACACCCAATAACTGTGGGGATAATGAATGTTCAATGAATAGATATATACAAAAAATTCCATTATAATGTAACTCTTTTGAAAGCCCACCAAGGTTTAGTCTTCGTGTTCACAGGGTTAACTTTCTTAATTTTCTGTTGTTGCCAAAGACGTTAAACAACAACTTTACTCCGGAGCCCAGTTTCTATAAACAACATACTGATTATTTAAACAACTGGCCAACTAGCAGCAACAGAACTTCCCATATCAGGAGTAAAATAATAATGGCTAATATTTATTGGGCATTTGCTTAGTGTCAGGCTCTGTTCTGAGTACTTTACATACACTCACATATTTAATGCAATCTGTTCTAGAGGCAAAGCACTGTGACACAAATGAGGTTAAATCCCCTGCCCCTGGCCGGGCTCTAACCAAGTGCCAAATTACAGCCAGAGCTGGGCTGGAGTTGCAAAGAAGTTATAGTAGATGACAGATATCACCCTGCTTCATGAAAAAATATTAAAAGGAAAGCAAACGGCAGAATCAGTCCAGCCAAGATGCTGCTGCATAGAGGCTTAATGTCTCTCTCAAATATACTTGAGCTCTCAGGTTTCCTCTTTATCATAGGTGTCCCTAGTAGAGAGAGGAAGGAGGACCGGAGAAACTGTTGCTTGGCTTGTGAGCACAGAAGATTTTTACTTAGATACCCAGACTCTATATCTTTATAAATATTTCCTCTGTTCCATCTATAAGCACACACCGCCCTACCTACTCTCATTTTTCTACTCTGACCTCTCCCACCTCTTCCCTCAGCTTTGAATTTTCCACTTCCTTACCCTGCTCTGGGCCATACAGGTCATATGAGATGCAACTTAGATGGCACTTCTTCCTGCAAGCCCTCCTTGACCATCCCAGACAGGTGTTGGATCCTTATAAATCCCTGTGTAGCCTCCTATCATGGCTTATCATTCTACATCGTAGTTGTTGGTTTGTCTCTGCTACCAGGCTGTGAGCTCATCATGGGTGGAGACACTGAGAGTCCAGCACAATTCTGAGCACTTAGAAAGTGTCTCATAAATGTTGATTGAAGAAATGAATGAATAAATGAAAGTGTTCCCTTGCATATCCATTCTACTCTGAAAGTATTACATAAACCAACTACGGGGACCATGAACCTCCATATTTAGATGCTCAAGATTGGCTGGAAGGATACAGGCAAGAATAACAAGTGAAAGATGTTATTTCTTTGCCCCTACATATCAGAGAGAAAATATCCCACTGTCATCCAATCCAAAACCATAGGAGTAAATAATTTTCAATGAGAAAAAAAAGTAAGCCTGAAGAATTTGTAGCTGAAAAAAAATCTTTCAAACAGCATTTTATTTTTCCCCTCTGTGGGCTTGTTGTGTAAATTATGTGTGAGACAAATATGTGATAGAGAGCTTCAGTGTAATTACTTGTTCTCAAATGTTTGGTTAACCATGCCTCTTAATCCCACATACAGTAGCTTAGCACAGAATTAAATTCTGCCCTTTGGGCAGGATTAGCATTTGGAGTTTCTCGTTTCTGTAGTTTAAATGTTTTTATCCCAATATTTGTACTTTCCCATTTAGAATAATGCATTGAGTGTGTATGGGAAAATATAAATAGCATGGAATTTTTATGATTCAACTCATCGTCCTTATTGGTTTGTGGTCGATTTTTATGGATACCAATTTTCTTTAATTACTCATCTGTAATTATTACAGGAACATAGAAAAGATAGCTAGACCACTCTCCCCTCTAATGAGTCTAGCATCCTCACTTTGCCAAAAATCAAGGTCTTTCATTTTATAAAAGAAAACATTTTCCTTCAGCCTTTACTCTCAAAATGCAGACTTCACGGACAGCATTGTGTGACATAATTAGGAAGAAAGGTTTTTTCTTGCT
>NW_006441955.1:30334586-30357685 GCF_000325575.1 Pteropus alecto | reverse complement strand
ATTGTTGATCTAATTAACTGGGCCATCTCTTTACCTTACATAAGTGGTGGCACTCATTTATTCATTCAACATCCATTAGTGTTCACTGTGTGCCTAGAATGTACCAGAAGCTGCTATTTACTGGCAATGTAAAAAGCACTAAGGCTTGGTCTCTGTCCTTAAGGAACTTACGATGGAGTGGGAGACAGTTGCATAAACAATTGCAATCCAACAAGACGAGTCTTTTTTAGAAGTCTATATAAAGTGCAGCAAGGCTTTAGGAGAAGAACGTGAGCTGGCTGGGGAAGTCAGGAATATAGATTCACAGAGGAGAGAGCATCTGAGCTGAGACATGCAGGAGCCAGTTTGCCAGGCAGCAGAGCCAGTGACTGAGCTACGAGGGTAGGGCATTCTAGACACAGGGCTGAACAAGCATGTCATTGGAGTCTTTGGGGCTTTATTATCAGTAACACATGGCCTGTGACCCACCTCACAACTCAGACACAGATCAGTGTGAGGCAATCCCATTGTGAGGCCACTGCAGAAGGCTTTAAAGCATAGCAGGCTCTGTTCAGGTTGGCCTTGGAGAGAGAGAGAGAGGGAGAGAGTTCCTTCTGACAGGCAGTATGGTGGGGAGACCATAGGGAAGCTGCTTCGGCGTTCAGGTATGAAGGCAGATCTGGAACAATAGTGGAGGGAATAAGACATGAGCCTTGATAAGGGGGCAGAGACAATAGGACCTGGTAATTGACCAGGGGGCTCATAGGGTGACCTCTGTGATGTAAACCACAAATCTGGACTGACTCAAATTTCCAGTTAGTGGTCATGGCCACCTGCATGCCCCCAACAGATATTAAGTTGAGCCTTTTACTCAAATTAATCTGAAGGCAAGAAGGTGTATTTAACCTAACATTAGAATATTTCTATGGAATTAAATGAGATATTTTCAAAATAGATTGTCCTTTTGCGGGGGGGAGGATATTTATCTGTTAAATTATGAAATTATATCTAACTCTAAAGGAGTAATTCTATCACTTCCAACAGAGAATGAACTGAGGCTCATCCATCAGCATTCCCCTTTTTTCTTTCAAAGCAGCTCATAAATACTGGCTCTTTGCTTTACATTTTCACTGTGGCTCTACTGGAGTCCCCAATATATAGAGAAGAAGGTAATTGTCATAGTCAATGTAAATCTATAATGTCAGATCTATTTTTCTGGTAGCCTAAATCTTCTAAATCTTCTATTTATTTATATATTGGCATTTATCAGTGCTTATGTTCATGTAAATATCTCTGTCTTCATAGCTCTATAGAATTTCAAGAAGGAGATTTGCTTCAATCACTTTAATCTGCTATTGTCCCCTGCATTTTGCCGACAAAGTCCCTTCTTTGTGCTTCAGCACAGTCCGTTTTCCTATATGAGTTATTCTCTCTTAGAAATCCATGAACCTCTTCTTCAGAATCTGGCTCAAAATTAAATTTCTTTGAAAAATTTAGTTACGATTTCAATTGTTCCTTTGCTTCTTGACGACATTTAAGAACTTATTAAATTTGCATACATGTTTCCGTTTAAGTCTTCTTAAATATTTTCGTGTATGTGTTTTGGGCATTTTCAAACAGTTTTATTCTTAACCTAGTTCAAGTGTTCAATCGATGGTAACCTTAACCGATGAATAGGAAGTGGAAATACATTTTTGTCTGCCCTAATTTCATGTTTACCTTTAAAATTTTAGAATTTTTTCAGAATCCAAAATATGTGTGCCATCAGGACACCACCCTGTTTCAGACTTCTCAGTATGGTTCTTTAAAAAATTAAAAAATATATATTTTATATGCACAAAAAAACTAGAAAATGTAACAATCCAGAATTTTAAAAGGCAAATGTCATGTAATATATATTTCAGATACTTTATTCTTGTTAGAAAGAAATAAAATATTATAGATATAGTTGAATACCCCTTTTGTAAGCCTCTCTCACACTGTTTCCCTTCTTTTCTTTCTGAAAGCAACCACAAGCCTGAAACTGGTGTTTCTACTTACTCTGTTCCTATACTGACTATAATCAATATATTTATTAATGTTTGTGCTTAAAAATTTTATCTGAATGATATCTTCACTCATCTAGATTTTGTTATTTTCTCCAAACTGAGAATCTCTGTATTTTAATAAACGGATGTAATCTATTCGTATTTATTGTGATTATTGACATGTTTAGGCTTATTTCTACTATCGTACTTGGAATTTATTATTTTCCAACATTTTTCGATGCTATTTTTTTCCCTTCTTGTCATTTTGTGAATAATCATTTCTTTATTTCCTTTTTGTTCTCACACTTATTTGGACATTAAACACTCTAGTTATTTTCCTAATGTGGTTATCACCTTAAATTTTAAAATATGTGTTATTAAAAAAATCCCACATCCATACTCAGCCTTCTCAATCTCAGTCTTTTGGTATCCATCCAGACTTTTTTCCTGTGCAAATATGAATATATTTTTTCCCTTTTCTCCTTTTTTTTTTTTTAAAAAAAAAAGCAGTTATACTATACACACTCTTCTATAGCTTACTTTTTCTCAAATATATCTTTTAAACAGCTCTCTATGTCAATAATATGGGTTCTGTCTCAAATTTTTAATGCCTACATAGTAACGATGATGATATCTAACATTTGCTGAGTGATTACTGTGTGTCAAGAGCTTGTCTCATCTATAGTTTACAAGAACCATATGTGGGAAAAACCCCATTCTGGAAATGAGGAAATGAGGCTTAGAGAGGGGGTGGTAGGTAAAATAAAGGCCCCCAAAGATGTCCACATCCAAATCCCAGAACTTATGAATGCATTGCCTTGCATGGTAAAAGGGACTTTGCAAGTGGGATTAAGGTTAAGACCTTGAGGTGGGGAAATTATCCTGGACTATCTCGGGGGGGCGGGGGGTGCGGGGCGGGGCAGCAATCTAATCACTTGAGTCCTTAAAAGTGAAACACTTTCCAGCTGGTTAGAAATGTGATAGTAGGAATAGGATCAGAGACATGGCAGTATGAGAAGGATTCAGCACCCTACTACTTTGTTTGAGAAAAAGGGGTCTATATGCAAGGACCAGGAGCCAAAGGCAGCCCTCAGCTAACAGCCAGCAAGGAAAGAGAAATCTCAGTCTTATAACAAATGGATTCTGCCAACACCTGAATGAGCAAGGAAAGAGATTCTCTCCTAAACTCTACAAGAAGGACTCCAGCCCTGCCAACACAGTGAGACCCAATTTGGACTTCTAATCTGCCTAACTGTAACATAATACATTTGTGTTGTTTTACACCTCTTTAATTGTGGTGATTTGTATGGCAGCAATATAAAACAACTATAAGTGGCCACAACTAGTAAGTTGTGGTGAAATAGTAACTCGATCTCAGGTGGTCTGACTCCAGGCTGGGTGTATGGCTACATCATGATTTATGTAGCCAGCTCATATTGTTGGACATATAGATTGCTTTCAATTTACAGTATTTTAGGCAATGGGACAGTATGTTTCCTAATACCTATATCTTCAAACACTTAAGATAGAATTTCTATAGGAAAATTTCCTAATATTATTGGGTCAAAGGATAATCACATTAAATATTTTTATAAATACTGCCAAATTGCCTTGCAAAATGTTCCCAGCCCAGCTCTTAGATAAGAACTGAAATCAGCAGGGAAAGAATAAACAAAAAGTATGGATGGGTCTGGCTCACTGGAGGACCATTTCAGCAAAGCAAAGAACTGAAGTAACTGCATAACTGAAAGTGCCTTTCTCCTACACTTTAATTGGGGAACTTGCAGACATCTGTTCCAGAAGAGTTTCTCTGGTTCTGTCTTCTCTATGCACTTTGTGAATAAATTCATTTAGTGCTTTCAGTTCTGGGTTTTGGTTCTTGGCCTTTGAGGCAATAAAGACTAACAACAATAAATAGCCTTTTTCAGTAAGTATCTCTTGTACTACACATGCATTCTAAAATGCTCTATTACTTCAAGTGAAGCTAGAGTTTCCCATGTGCACAATTAGATACTTTAAAATACTAATAGTGTTTCATTAATTTTGAATGATAGGCTTGCAAGCAGGGCCCTGGAACCCAACTCTTGGAAGAAATCACTGATTAAAGAAAATTAACATAGCAACCAGCTCAAGTGCATGGGCTCAGTGACTACCAGGTGTTTTATGGGGGTCACTGAAGCAGGCCTAATCAGGATTTAAGACCAATGCTTCCCATGACTCTACATCAGAATAAACCTCTTCACATTAAGGGATCCCAGGTTCTGAAAAACAGGGAGTCTTTCTTGCTAGAAATAACTTTTATTTTCTTTGGTCATCTTAACGTCATTCTTTTACCTGGAGAGTAATCTGTTTCACTCCTGGCCCTCACCAAGGCTTTTGTTGAGCTTGTAGATCTGACAGTATCTTCCTCCCCACCCCCCCCAACCCCACCCCCAGCCCAGGCTCTTTCTTTTGTTTCAGAGTTTCCTTTCCTTTTACCCTACTGCCTAGGAGATTTTGGTTTCCTCCTTAGGCTGTAATTTTTCACCTTTAGAGTTGTGAAAACTTTTGATCCAATTATTATACATGTTAGTTGCCCTTGTGCTCAACTGCTAGATCCTGGGACATTGTAATAAATATTCTCTTATCTATGAAACAGATTGATGTCTAACTAATGGTGTTTGTTTGTTCTTTTACTTATTTATTTATTTTTGCTTCATTTTATCTAGGAAACCAGAATGGAAATCTTGAATTCTGATAAATTTAAGGGTATGATAATGAATAATAACACCTTCTATTTATTGAACACTTAAATGATGTACCTGACACTGTCCACGTTTTTAAAAAATGCTTCAATTCAAGTCCTCAGGGCCATTCTTTGAGGTAGGCGGTATTATTATCCCCACTCCACTGTTGAGAAAATTGAGGCTTTAAGAAGTTAGACAATCTGCTCAAGGCTACATAGTAGTATATGATAAAACTGAGATTCAAACACAGGCTTGTTTGACCAGTCTGTACTCTTAACCACTATACCAGAATGTTCTTTGGCATTTCAAACCATTTGTAAGCAATACTTTCAAGAATGTTTTTCAACAGAAAAAATTAAACACAGAACTACTTAGTTGTGGTGAAGCAGAAAGAACACTAGGATAGAAGTCAAAAGAGGGAGTACTAGCTGTGTCCTTAACTAGCTGAGCAAGTCCTTGAGTCCCTGGGCAAGTCAGTTCACTAGGCCCGCCTTTGGCCTTTGCTTTTCCCATCTGTAAAAGTGCCAGTCTATCATTCTTAAAAAAACTTGATTTCCTCTTCTTTAATTTTTCTTATACTAAGATAGATGAAACCTACCACTCCCATATCATTTGTGACAGTTAAGGCTGGTATTAGATGAGTCATTTGGCACAAGGATACTTGTCCTGAAAGAAAAAGGAGAGAGCAATGATTAAAATGCCAACCCCCTGGCAGAAAGCAAGCTAAGCATAATGGCTCAAGTTAAAAGCCTAGAAAATCTTGGTGGAAACGGAGTAGATTTATTCTTCTGTCTCTACTTTTCTCTGTATATATTCATCATTGACCATAGACATGTGGATAAACGTGTGGCTCATCATTTAATCATCATTTCAAACTTCCTAGAGCATTAGTGGAGTAATAATGCCACCAATCTGTCTTTGCCCGGTCATAAAGGAGACCCAGCTATCGAAAAGACTTGTTTGTTAACTTTCTTGAGCATGTGTCTTCATCCTATCATATAGCTTTTATTTTTATACCATGTGTTATGGACTGAATTGTGTCCTTCTAAAACTCGTATGTTGAAGTCCTAAACCCTAGTACCTCAGAATGTGACTGTATTTGGAGATAGGGCCTTTAAAGAGGTAATTAAGATAAAATTAAGTCACGTTGGTGGGCCTTAATCTAGTATGACTGGTATCCTTATAAGAAAAGAAGATTAGAACACAGAAGCACAGATGGACAAATGACCATATGAAGACACAAGGAGAAGGTGGCCATCAGCAAGTCAAAGAAAGAGTCCTCGGGAGAAAACAAACCTGTTACCACCTTGATCTTGGACTACTAGCTTCCAGAACTGTGAGAAAATAAACTCCTATTGTTTAAGGCTTCCAATCTGTGGTATTTTGTTAAGGCGGCCTTAGCAAACTAATATGTCATGTTTTAAACCCAGGGTCATTTTAAGGTTTCTCCTTTACTACCCCCGAAATCTTCACCTTCATTTTTTTCTTTCCTCCTTTGCTTGACCTAGATTTTCTTGCCCTAATAAGTCATATTCAAGTATCAAGCTTCATCCACATATTGGGGTAAAGTGATTTTACAGATGTTAACAGTATTTGAAGGGTACCCAATATCAGATGAATCTTGACTGGTAATTGAATCAAGATTTTACACCTATGTAAAATCCTTGTCTTGTCTCTGACTCATCTGTTTGTGCCACTTGTTAAAGAAATTATTTAATTTTATAATTAATAAAATAAAACACTGAACTATATATAATTGATTTCTCATCCTCATGCTCACCCTATGAATATTTCTACTTTTTCTTACTTCCCATCTTGATAAAATGGCAGCAGGAGCAGCAACCATCCAGGTTCAGGTTCTCAAGGTAGAAACCTAGAGAGCCATTTTTTTTTTAAATTTTAATTTCTCAATTTGAGTTGATTACACATTCATATAACTTACAAAGTGATCCCCCCCAATTAGTCTAGTACCTACTTGGCACTATACATTGTTATGATAATACGATTGACTATATTCTGTATGCTGTACTAGGGAGTCACTCTTGATCCTTTATTTCCCTTGATTTGCACGTGCACTCATTATCTTCTTCTGTTCATTCTTCTTTTAAAACATCTAATGAGAAAAGACTTGTAAGATTAAACTATAATACTAAATTTGAATTAGAAATACTATCTATCTGTCTGTCTATCTATCTATCTATCTATCTATCTATCTATCTATCTATCTATCTATCTATCATCTATCTATCTATCATCTATGTATCATCTATTCTAGCTCTGTATGCTGAAAGAACATAGAAGCAATGGCATACCTTTAGCAATAATCATACCTCGAAGCCAGATTTCGTTTCTACTCGCCATTACTTACTAAAAACAACAATGATTTTTGGAGAAATAGTTTATTCTAGTTGTTGAGAAGGAAAGCTACAAGGTGAGTTTAGGATATCTTATTGTACCAGAAACAGTGCTCAGTGATTTATGGGAACATGTTAAAAGGACCCAGGTGTTAGTTTGAAAAGGTTCCCATTAGACAAATTTTGGACAATTTGAAGCAGACTATCTATAATTGATGGTACAATACTGAATACATAGAAATCCATATGTTCATAGTGGTGCTCCAAAAAATGAAGGGAAGAAGAAAAAACTCATTTGCATAATTGGAGGTGACTATTCAAGAAATTTTTACTCTAAAATTAGCAGTGAAGGGGAAATAACTGAACATTTACCTTGCTTTTCTAGTAGGAATTTTATATCATTCTAATTGATTAGGGAAAACTCATCTTTAGAAAAGAATGCCAAAGAAGGAATGGTAATAATTGAAAGTCACTATTTTGCAACTCCCAATGAAATAATTAATTCAGGCAAGGATCAACAATGGTAGAAGATAATTGCAGAACAGGATATTTACAGAGTGACCAAACATCACCGCACAGGTTACATACTAATTGCAAAGGGCACAAAGAAGAGATCTGGTAATCACCACTTTGGCCAAGTGATAGATCTTAGCATTGATAATATGGGGTTCTTGCATTGTTTCTCCTGATGTTATGCAGATAAAATTCACAGAAGTGCTTATAAACTATTAAAAAATGTTTAACCTGAATCTAATTAAGCCTTTAAAACTAACTTCAAAAATATAAATATTACAGGGGCTCAAAGAACGATCAAATTATAAGGAAACCTACAGAGGAATCCCAAATGTGAGATATTTTTTAAATCAACTTTTTTGGATTTTTCCAAAAGTCATTATCAGCAGCCGAAGAGAAGGAGAAATTATTCTAGGTTAAGAGAGACTGAAGACATAACAACCAAATACAATATGTAAGCCTTGATTGACTCTTGGCTTAATAAAGACAGCTAAAATACATTTTGAGAACAATTGGAAAAAATTTGAATATGAGCTACATATTAAATAATATTATATTATATTTAATAAATATTAGTTTTCTTAGATATGATGATGACATTGTGGTGATATAGAATAAAATTCTTATTTTTAGGAGGTACATATTTGGGTGAGAATAGCCATGATTTCTACAACTTTTAAAATACACACACACACATCTTTTAACAATGTAATCACAGAATGTCATTCCCATTTGAAACCTTCCAATGCTTCCCACTATATTTAGAATAAAGTCCAAACTCCTTACCATAGTTTTGTAGGCTGATGGTATAGACTAGTCTGTCTGTCTGATATCATCTCTTGTCGTTCACTTCCTAGATCATTATATTCTCGTAACTTTGCTTTTCCTTCTTCCTGGACTTTCTTTTCCCTAGATTTTCATTAAGCCCAGATGCCACCTTCTCAGAGGTTTTCCTTCACCTCCTCATCTACTATTTTTCTCTCATAGTTCCTATCCTATTATTTTGCTTTATTTTCTTCTGATCACATACCGCTCTCTGATATTGCACTTGTAAGTAACTGATATTAACTGTTTTGTTTATTGGAAGCTCCAGGAGAGCAGGCATCTTGTCTATTTTGTATTCTTAGCACATGGTACAAAAACTGGTACATCTCATTTGTTTGGTATTTATTTGTCACATTAGTGAATGAACTTTATAGATAGACTAAAGAAGACCTATAGAATTCAGTTGGTTTCAACTTTTTAAAAGCAGAGGACTTTTTTTATTAAACATAATATTTGGATTTAAGTTATTAGTCTATGTATTTGTTTAGTTTTTAAAAATTATTTCTTGACAATTAATAAGATCCTATACACATCTTAGCATATACTTACCAATTTAATGAGCACTTGTTCAACAAGAGGTACCACCAGGGGGACATAAATCCTCTGACCAGTAGCTGTGGTCAATGAGAAAATCTGGCTGGAGGAAAAGCATACCTGACCCCAGGGGTCAAGGGCAGATGAGAGGCACTGAGCGTTCTGGCAGTGGGGCTCATACTGGGCTCTCCTGCAGCTCTGCTAAGAGAGACAGTAGGAAGCACAAGAGGCAGGGCCATCATCTGTAGCACCCAGATGTGAAGCAACAAAAGGAGCCTCTTAAAACTGGCCTAGGGTCTAGTGAGAAGCTGCCTGGCCTGGAGTAGCCCTGTGCCAGTGGCTGCAGCACTGCAGAAAGGATGGCAGTATAGTTGGTGTTAGCAATGTATGGTGCCACAAGAACAACATCTCGGGGAGATGCTGACATATGTAACAGCCTCCCACCATGCACAAGCCATAAGGACTTGGGAAGGAGGCAATGATTGCAGTGCTAAGCAAGTGGCAAAGAGGGGAACATTTGACCCTTCACATTCTTCCAGATGACAGGGACTCGGGGACCTGGAATTTCAGCAGTTGAGTATGTGTGATCTCAGCAAGAGCTATTGCTTTTATTGTCATTTTGGTTTTATTTATCTTTCAGTATCATTTAAAAAAATTAAACATACCTAGAGATGAGAGAGATGTTGGTATTAGCAAGCAAGGACTTTATAGTAGCTCTTATAAATGTGTTTAAGAATTTTTTTAAAAAAGCTAGCAGAGGGTCAACTTAGAAAGTTTTTCAGGATTGCTTCAGTATTGGCTTTTTTAAACTTCTATAAAGTTTAAAGCAAAAACAGTAACAATTTATTGTGGAGCTTTTAACATTTGTAGAAATATGACATATGAAAACAATAGCGCAAAGGACAAGTTGGGGAACAGGAAGTGTATTTTTGTAAGTTTTTTTATACTTCAAAAGTAGTGATATAATATGAAATCATAGTAGACTCTGCTAAGTTAAGGATGTGTGTTGCAACCCTTAGATCAGCCGTTAAAAAATAAAACTAAAAGGTATAGCTTTTAAACCAATAGAGGAGCTAGAGTGGAATACTTAAAAATTCTCAACAAACCCAAAAGAAGGAAGGAAAGAAGGAAATAACAAAAAACAGATGGGAGAAAACAAATAGATGGGAGAAATCAAATAGCAAGATGGCAGATGTAAACTCAACATCAATAATTATATTAAATGTAATTGAACTAAACACTCCAATTAAAATTCAGAGATCATGAAACTGGACAAAAAAATAACAAGAACCAACTCTATACAGTTTATAAGAGAAATGCTTTAAACGTAAACTATAAGCATAAAGACACAATAGGTTAGAAGTAAAAGGGGATAAAAAGAAAATATATCTTGATGATTTTTTAACAATAATATTTGACATGAGAAATTATGGTTTTGTAATTGTAATTTTGTTTTGTTTTTACATAGAAAACTGTGCTTGCCTTAAATCTGCAGGTGACATTTTTGGGTTAAAATTGCATTTCACAACATACCAGACACTTCCTAATCATCTAAAGGTTTGCAATCACTGTATATCTCCAATAAAATGTATGTTTACATTATACTTTAAAGCTGTAATTTTGGGGGGACATTCTCATATTTTGTAAGAACAGAATGCTTATCTAAAGCTTCTCAATAATGGGAATGGAAGACTTGCTGACATCTGAATCATGCTCAGTATAAAAGAGAAAATTGGGAGTATTTCAACACTCAATACTTTTTCTTGGCAAAGATTGATAGAGTATTGGTGTAAAAAGGATTGCTTTAAAAAATATATTTAAAGTGTTACTAAGTACCATAGTACTTCATCTTTGGAAATATTGTGGCTTTAAGGGTCACTGACTGTGTGTCATATACCAGTAGAAAGAGGTTTACCAGCTGTGAACATTCTTTGCATTCTTAGTGTTATTCATGGCTGTTTCTCTACCTCATGGGCTGTATGACACTGTTCATTTTTTTAAAGGCCCCCGGTTTGTAATTCTTGTGCGTTAAGTCATTGGGTCTCTAGCTGGCCTTCCAACTGTCCACCGGCCTGAGCTCACGAGGAAGCAAGTGCAGTCGTCAGTGTCATGACGCTATTCTGCTAGGTTAAATCCCCAAAACTGGTGGTATCCAAAAAACATCTAGAATAAATTTTTTTTCTGTTTTGAATTAATGAAGCAGAAACATATTCTATGAGTAATGTTTATAAATAGCCTTGGATCTTTTATAAGGACTGTCCTCAATGTTGGCACCTGTAAGAAGATATCATGTGTCATTATTTTTATAATAATCATGTTTGTACAGAATGACGGCAGGAAGACAAACTGAGTTTATTCCTAATTGGTTATTATTGGTTGATGATAATTCTGTGAGGGCTTATGATGTTAAGTTAAAAGATGTGAAACTGCTATTTATGTAGGCAATTTTACATGACTCTAAGAGACAATATGCATTTTAATTCGTTCTCTGCACATCATTGTGAGTCTGTCACAAATATTTTAAATTAATACATGTAATTTAAAAATTGAAACTTCAAAGGCAAGATTTGTTCATTCTCATTCTTGCTCTGTTTTTACTCTCTGTCATTGCTCCCTTACTCTCAAGGAAATGGAGACTCTATAATCAGAGCATCTACTGACATTTGCCATTCTTTAGCCCCTTGAGAAGTAAACAGATAAAAACACAAATATTACTTATTCAGTTGGGCGTTAAAGCCATCTTTCAATCCTTCTAACAATAATTTGAATTTGCAGCTCTTCTTTTATGAATTTTTACAAATCCTTTTGTATATAGAGAAGACAATTCCATCACAGAAATATATTAGGAGTATAGAAATGCCTTTTCCCTCTCCTCTCTTCCATATTTCTCCAGTTGCAGTTTTCATCTACACAGAAAAGGAGCTCTGGTAGCTTCTGCTGAGACTTTTCAGTAGGAAAATGCTTCAAAAAAAAAAAAAAAGCAGCAGTTATTTTGAAGACCAGGTTTCTAAAATTATGTTCAGGTAAGTTAAATTTTAGATGTCATCCCTTATAGCTAAAAGTAAACACATTTGATTTAATCATGTTAATCGAAATGTATTTGCATTCAAGTGTTCTTATATATCAGTACTCGTGGATAGATTTAAATTACATTGACAGAAAACATCCATTTCCTCACAGTTTCAAATACCAAGCAAATTTTAGAATCTGGTCTACAGCATGGTTGTTTTTGAAAAAAAAAAAAAATGTAATTCAGCCAAGGCTGATCTTGTTTTTCCTTTATTCTTTAAGCCAGAAGCAATTACTTTTCATTTCAAGATTAAGCGGCTGTAACACTGCCATTCGTCGCTGAGGCTCCTGGTTTCAGCATGTCTCCTTGGTTCCCAGCCAGTCCTGGGTGTTCAGGTAGCAGCTGTGGCTGGGAGTGCCTCTCCAGCCCACATTCCTTCGCTATGAATTTTGCAGCCCTGTTTATCTGATGAAGACCTCCCCATAGTGAGTTGCTCATGACATTATCACACAGACCTTAATGAATAATATGGAAAGATACTGAGTACTCTTCTTCCTGGAATGCCAACCAATCTAACTTTCCCAGTCACTTCACTCTGGCTGGTCGCCACAAAGGCCTGGTGCTGAGATCCGATGAGACCTGTCCTGCATAAACCGAATTCTAACAGGATGCCTACAAGTTCTCTCTGAGAGGCTGTCACCCAAGCCTGTTCAGAGAATTTTCCACAATTACATTTGCCCAAACTTGAACTCTCACTTCTCTGCACTGTTTACTTCAATGTATACTTTTAATCTACAAATGCTATCACCAACTTCAGCACACAAAGACCTCTCTTCCTTTTCTTAAAATCCATGATTTTACTTGGGATAACTTGGGATGACTTTAGAGCATGGCTTTCTCACTATTTCATGGGTCTTCAGTTTCCCTTCCCAAATCAGAACATAAATTCCCTGAGAGAAGACACCTTGAAAATTGATAACATCTTATGCAGCAGATAAAAAAAAAATTGGACAGAGAGACCTTTGTTGCTCTTAGTAATTCAGAAAATTTTCCTTAACATGTTCAGAAGACTCGAGATCATCTGCTATAATATATGACTTCTCTCCTTTCTCCTGCCTGCCCTCTGCTGGAACTGCTAATGAGCAATAAGATGCCTAAAGCAGAACATTGAACGGGAAAAGTAGGAAAACAAGGGGTTTGTCTGACTGAATAGCAAGCCGAATAACTGATTTTTGAGTCCACAGCCTGGCTTTTTGAAGCATCTCGTTATATGTCTGGGATAACTAGCAGCCTTATCACAGGACGCCTTATTGTTTCAACTGGGATGTTGATTCTCCCTATTGGCATGAGATAGACCTAATGACCTTGATCCTTTTTCTCTTCCTCTGTGCTTGTTTCATCTCCAGATGACAGGTAGATGAGCCAGGTAGTGCCCCCTCCCAAACACAAACGCCCTCCCTGTTCACCAGTCCCTCAAGCCTTTACCACCGTCATACATAACAGAATTTACAAGAATCTGGCAAGACTGCCAGTTTGGTAATGCAATACAGGAGATAAGTTTGAAACTCTAGATGGGTTTCCTGTTTCGAAGGGATGTGACAGCTGCTGAGGCAGCCCATTTGCCCTTGGAGAGGAGAAGCAAGAGTGTCTGATCACTAGATGATCTCTCCCTCCTGCTGGCTCAGGGGTGGTGTGTGCAGTCTCTGTCCCACTCCGTCCCACTTGGTCAGGTGGCTGGATGTTATAAAAAAGAAGAGGAAAACATGTGTTTTGCTTTTTTTATTATTAAAAGAGGGTACTCTCTGGGGAAGCAGAATCCATTAGCTGAATCCATTTCAGTATCTATGGTTAATTAATTTAGGCAGCTTTAATGCACTTTTATTATGTAGCTTTAAGAGCTGTTCTGGTAACTATCCATCCCATAAATATTAGCACTACTTTATATGTATAATATCCTCTGTGGAGGAGTGAATCTGAATTATTATCCAGATATTAATTTGCACACAATTCTGTCCAGACAATGCAAAAATGCTTCCTCTGTTCAATAAATTTCAAAGTGAGAAAAAACTGCTCAGTTATGACACTCAACATTATAAGTTAGTGGATAAGCCAGTCTGGCAGCCTCTCAAAACATAATTTTAAAATTAAGTTTTACTGTGCTATGAACAGAATAATTGATTTCCAGATTTCATTCTGTAAATTAAATACTAGACTTGGAATTACTAGAAGAAATAACACAGCCAATAATTCTTTCTTATAAAACGACAGCGTTTTAATTCATGATATGCATTAGCATTTATTAATGCCTAAGATTTCATCAATCAATTTTCCATTTAAAAAAAGATGTCTCTGGAAACAACAGTGGGGAAATACTGAGTTCCAAAAGCAGTGTTGGGAAAGGCAGCAGGTCTAGTGTTCTGGGCACACGTTTAACTAAATTATAGTCAATAACTATGTGGTTCCAAGTACATACACACATTTTTTTGTATGTCCACCTTATGAACAGACGTTCTTGGAATGTCAACGTTTTAAAGAGAAAATATTTAAATTTCTCTATTTAAGAGGTGTGCTGTGTTTGTTCAAAATTACAGCAACCTCTGATATTATTTTAAAATATTTATTTTGCCACGTTGACAGACTTCTACACTGCTCTTGGGTTTTAATTTTGTTTACAGTAGTACATTTCAATAGTTGGCTTCGGATTAAATGAATCTTAGTACTTCGTGATGATTTTATTAATTAGTTGCTTTTGAAAAGTATTTTAAGCTAAAAGTTACTTTGAAATAGAAGCTCTAAGAATCACTACCACCAGAGAAATGTTCATTTTAAATCATTTATTCATTTCATTCATTCAACAAAATTGTATTTAACACTTATCAGGACTGACTTATCCATATGCAAGGTAAGCACAGCATCTGAAGCCTGCAATATGATGCAAATGGTTTAATTTTTTTGAGTCAAAAGAAAAAAATGAGATTTTAGGTCAAAGAAAATGTTGAACTATAGAATATTAATATATTCATCTTTATACCAATATGGTCATTAAAATACAATTTTAATATTTTTATGGAGGAAGAGGTTCCCAGGACTCATGAAAATCACAATGCAACCTATGCCAAATTTTACCTATTCTACAAATAAAAAATGAGTAAGACAATTTCTATGTCCAAAGCACTCACAATCTAATGAAGAAAATGGACATAAAACAGTTCATAATGTGGTTTCCTTGAAGTTGTTTGATATAGTAATTATAGCCTGAAGAACATAAGAGTTTTACTAAGAACTATTTTTCACATGTAGACCTGATCTATCCTCCTTTCAGTTAAATTTATACAAAAGCAAGGTTTGTACGTGTTTTAATAGTACATAAACAGCATGATTATATGTTTGTTCATTTCAAACACCACTGATATTGTTATCCAGATCTGTACGTAAAAATGTCCATATTTTATAAGCACACTTCATCAACAGGGCCACAAAGGAAATGGCAGGCTGTAAGTATTAATGGTCCAATGAGGAAAATGAGAAATGAGGTTTGATTCTTCCAAGCTTAGCAAAGCTTACTTATGTCCTTCTGAGTTTTACTGAGGCTTCAGAAATGAAACAGAATCTTGGCTGCTCTTTCTGTCTTCATAAAATTTCTCATTTATATGAGATTTGCATTTATTTTTTTCAACAACTGTTTCTAATGCCATAACTGGGCTAGTCAGAATGTTCTTCATAACCTAAATCTTCCTTGTTAATAGTTGGGCCCACTTCCATACAACTTGGTTGTCAATTGGAGAATGATTTTTGATCATTTTCTGTTTTTAGAGCAACTTCACCTACATTATCTTACTACTTGCAAAGAACCACTTTGAATAAGTAAGGCATCATAGGACACTGGAAAAAGCACAGGCTCAGAGACTCAGACCAATTTGGATATGAGCCAGAATTCTGTCACTCAAACTGTACGACCTTGGTCAATTCATTTAACCTCGTCGCATTCCAGCTTCCTCGTCTATAAAAAGGGGATCGTTATGCATGCTACTAAGTTGCTGTAGGACCTAAGATAATGTACATTAAACTTTAGTTCAGTACCTGGAATATAGTAGATGCTAAATACATAGATGCTAAATACATAGATGCTATTATTATTTGTCATGTTTTACAAATTAGAAAACTGAAATACAAACATATTAAATGACTTTGGACAGGGTCAAGGGACTAGAGCACCCAGTTATTACTGGAAAATCGCAGCCTTACTTTTGATCAAACTTTATTGAGAATGAGGTCGTAGGACAAAATGGAAGTGCAGAAGCAAAAGGTACAGAGAAAGCGCTGACAAAGAAGCAACCAGGTAATCAATATACATTTATTGAGCACCTTGTAAGTATAGGTCTTGTGTGCATAGCTGGGCCACTTTTGGTTGCAAATGACAGAATCCCAACTTGCCCACACACAGAGGAAAATTTGTTGGCTTCTATAACCCAAACACAGGATGTAGGGATCTGGTCCGGGGGATGTCTGGGTTCAGTGGCAGGAACATTTTTAGGGCTCATGCTCTCTATTTCTGACTACTGTTTTTGCTTCCCTTTGCAGATGGCTTTCTCTATGCCATTGGGAGCAAGGCTCCTAACAACCCTGGGTTCTCATCTCATCCCAGCAGCAATTCGACTAGCAAAGAAAGAGGATTTCTTCCTCTTTGGCTCTAGCCTGGAAATAATCTCGAGTTACTTGCTTTGGAGCAACTTAAGTCACAAATTTCTCCCCAAACCAACACCAAGACAGGAAGACAGGGTAACATGATAGGTCCATTCGAGAACACATGTCTATCCTTGTCATTAGGATGTGTTTGTTTTGTTTTGTTTTCCCACAGAGAGAGGTGTATTGTATATGTAGTAAATTTTATCTTCTTCTTTTTTTTTTTTTTTAGGCGAGGCAACCCTTGGTTGACCTCACAGATTGCAAGGATCTTGTCAGCTTACAATCCTTTATTTTTTAATTTATTTTTTATGCCTACAGCACCTAGTCTTCCTAGGTGGTCTCCTATCCAAATACTAACCAGGCCCGACCCTGCTTAGCTTCCAAGATCAGATGGGATCAGGCTTGTTCAGGGTGGTATGACCCTGACAAACTTTATCTTCTATAAGATGTAATAAAAAAATTAATATGTTAATGGTACAGTTTGTTTAAAGAGCCAAAAGACTAGAATCTCAGGATGTCTGGCTGAGGTACCATAGGGCCCAAATGGACATGCCACGTGGATTTTCAGCCAAGAAGGAAAGCCATTGTACTTTTTGTTTACCAATATGTTAGCTCATAGAATACAAACTTAAATTTATTTTTTAATATGCATACCTTTAAAAGAGAAAGTTATAAACACTTGAGTACTATCAGAAAAAGCAGAACTCTCTAAAGAGGGTGATTGGAGACTGGACCACAGACTGACATCCTTGTTGTTTGAAAAACTGCAGGGTGTCTTGTCCTGTGGGAGTGTATTATTCTAACAACTCCCTTAATGCGTTTTCCTTCCTGTGGAGTGGGCTGGAGATGGGAGCTCATAGCAGACTTATAAATTGAATTATATAGCAAGTGATCTTCTCTTAAAGTCTTTGCTGGGATTATTTAAAACTTCAAGTTTGAAGTTTGCTCTTGGTTCTAGTACTTCAGTGTCCACTTACCATTACATTAGTGGGAGGACCATTGTATTGTATTAGAGATTTGGAGAGCTTGTGACTAGGTGAAGAGTCACTGTTTTGACATTTTATGTCAACATCATTATTTCCCCACTCATTTCACATTTCTCCTGCCATTTGGGCCCTCAACTCAATGTTACCTTGATTACTTTCCGGTCTTTAGTCATACATCTGTCTAAACTATTTTTACCTTAAAATGTTTATGTCTTTTCAACAACTCACTTTTTCTTCTTTCTGACTCAAAATTAGAAATATCCCCACTCTTTTCCAGCACTAAATTCTTCCCTCTTTCTCCTCCTTAGGAAATTAACTTCATCCATTACTTTATCTTCTATTTGCATCTTTAAGTATCTCTTTCTACTGCATCTTTCTCCACTTATCTATCTACAAGACTATTTCCTTGAGATATCATAAAAAGATATCTTATGTGGAAGTACTCTGTTACTCTAAAGTGGAATATAAACATGGAATAGCATTGTTAAAGAGCCAAAAAGAATTTTGATTTTACTTTCTCATTATTCAGCTCACTACTTAATATTTTAAAATCTTACCTCTGTCTCCTGATGTATTGTTTTGGGGGTCCATATCATTACTTTTTTTTCTTGAATGTGACACAATTGACTCAATTGACTTTGCCTTCCTCTTTTGGTTTCCATAACCTCACTACTTTGGTTCACCTTTTCTCTCTCTGACCACTCTTCTCTCTCCTTTAATGCTCATCTTTTTCCTTCTGCCTCTGACTGTGAGTAGGCAAAACATTTGAACTTTATGCATAGAGATCACTATATTTTCTTCTACATAAATACTCTCCTTAGAACCAAAATATACACTAATGTATTTAGAATGGCTTGCATAACATGCCTAATAATTAATAGTCAGAGATAAAAATGACCATTTATAAGGAATGACACGAAAAAAATACATTTTGTAGCTCTATGTTTTACTACTATAATTTACACCTTCAAATATAGTCAGTATCTTCATATTAAGACAGCATTTCAACCATATTTAATTTAGAATGCTGAACTTTTAAGTATATAATGATGTGCTAATGAATGTACACTAAACATATTGCTTGAGTTTTGTACATTTCCAGCAATCATCTGAATATAATTCAAGCTTATGTGTAACCTCATCAGAAATATCACCTTCGAATCTAAGACTCATGTCTTCTTACATTATTGCTACAGATCCTATTAACAAAAGTAATTAAGCACAGCTTCAGTTTTCTGTTTCAACATTAAAGATGTATGATGTAACAATAGCACACTGTGCAGCTCTAAAAAGAATAGAGATGCTCCTTACATGTTCATATGGGAAGATTTTGTTATGGTCCCTTGCCCCAACCAATATCTTGAAGCCCTAACCCCCAATGTGATAGTATTTGGAAATGTGGCCTTTGGGAGGTAATTCGAGTTAGATGAAGTCATGAAGGTGATGCCCTCACAGAGAGATTACTATTCTCTCTCTGCCAAGTGAGGGCACAGAGGGAAGGTGACTATCTGCAAGCCTGGAAGAGAGCTCTCATCAGAAACCCAACATGCTGGCACCCTGATCTCGAATTTTCAGTCTTGAGAACTGTGAAAAGTTAATTTCTGTTGTTTAAGCCACCAGTCTATGGGATTATGGGATTAGCCAGAACTGACTAATACAATCTCCAAGATTTATTTTTAGGTGGGGTGAAAAGGATGCTAAAATAATGTACTCTTGGGGTGAAAAAAAGAAGAGAAAGTAATCTATGCTTGTACTGGCTAGTATATATACACACACACACACACACACACACACACACACACATATATATACACATTTAAATCCTGGGAATTAAGTGAGAAACTAATAATATTGGCTACTTGTTTTGAGGGAGATAGAAACGGCAGACAGAAGAAAGGAGTAGAAATGAGATATTGCTAAATATCTTTTTTTTTGCTTTTTGGTGCTTGAACTATCTGAATGTGCTACCACTTCAAGAAACTAAATAAATAACCTTCATTTTAAAAAATAACTAAAACATTTTACTTGGAAAACAAGACTATATTGAAATAATTGATTTTATTGAAAGAAGACTGCTGGTCAGCAGAATAATTATAGCATCAGCTAACATTTGATGCAGGCACAATTTGAAGATGAAAGAATATGTGAGGTTGTATTAAATTGTTTTCTCAGTCAGTTCTTTAATAATCCCCATGACAATGTAGACAGTTCTTATTGTCTACTGTCCTCTCCTTAGATCTGCATTGGTTACTGCCAGCAAAGCTGAAGTATTCCATATGATATGCATTTGATTGAAAGATGATGGCCATGGGTTCACAAGTATTCTCTCAGTAATGTAGATATGGCCTCTGACAGTCAAGCCTTCTCCTTCACTTTCCCTCAGTTGATGGTCCTATATTTAAGTTCAGCAACTACTGAGAAAAAAGCCTACTCATTCTTCCAAAAGTCAACACCTCCTCTGAAGAAAAAAACGTAACTTTTCTCACAACTTCTTTGGCCAGATAAACATCCAATTGTTTTAGGAAAATTATACTACTCCAGAGCGTTGTCCTTAAATGTAATTCTGATCATTCTATTTCTGTTTAACGTCTATTAAAGATTTCTTCTCTATTGGTCATCTGGCTTCTGCCTATCTCTCTACTCTCATCTACTCATTTTGAGCAGTTTTGCCATGACCAAAAAGTGCCTTTCTCTCTGTCACCATGCCTCCTTAAATGCCATTTCTATTGCCTGGACCACCCTTTTATTTATTCCTTCTGATAAAGCTCCCCTCAATGGAGGTGAATGTTTTTCCTGACATCACCCTATATTTATTGAACACCATAGATTCTCTATGAGCTTGTTCCTTTCCACCAGATTCTAGATGTTCAGGGGCCATAGCATATTAATTTTGCATCCCCAATGCTAACATCTGGTAGTAACTTGGTGGTTGAATGAATGAATAAATATACAATTTGGCTGAAATGTTAAAGATAAAAATATCATAATATCTTATAAGAAAATCTTAACCAATGGTTAGGGAAAATTCTTTGTAGAAGGATTTTAACTTTCTGCATTGTGAGTTATTCAACTCTGGCTGACTTGTAAAAGTTGAATTCTGTCAGGATAATTCTGCAGGAGCCTTTTGATTTTTTGGAAAGTTTTCAATTTTGTAGACTTTTTGTGTGTGTGGTTTGAAAACCCTGCTGGACATCTCCATACTAAGGCACCTTTTTTGAGGATCTTCTCTGTTTAAGAGCATTTTATTTCTAACATTTTAGAGTATAGATGGTGGTTTTCAATTCAGTGGACTTTCATCCTTATCTCCAGGAAACCACATTTCTTATGCTTTGTGGTAAAGTTACATATCTATAGAAATCACCCTGTGGAATGAGCCTTTGGCTAGGACTTCAGATCTACATTTGCTTGCCGGAGAGCAGTGACAGCAAGGTAATCTCTATCACTTTGTAGTTAGATATCTCTCTCGTGTGTCTTTCTCAAATATGTCCTTTTAAAATGTTGTGAAATATGCAGAAAACAAATCATTACTATTTGCTAGCTGACAGAATTCACTTTCCAAATGAAAGGGGCTGATTTTGGAAGGTTTCAGCTGTGTCAATAAAGGCTCTAGTGAGACAGATTTTAGAATTAAGCCCATTATCTTTTGTTAATTCAGTTTACCCTGAACAAATTAGATAAAATAAATGCTTGAACTCCAACTATTCAGACTTACTTGTATAAACATGGCCTCATAAGAATTCATTCTCAAAGTTTATTGACTTTAATTGTCCTACTGATGCTGTTGAAGTATGTATCCATTGATATGTCTAATGTGTTAGTATTCATTTTCTATAGTGTCTTGAGATCTAATGTATAGCATGATGACTGTAGTTAATAACACTGTATTGTACACTGGATATTTGCTAAAAGAGTAGATTTCAGCTACTCTTGCCACACACACACACACACACACACACACAAAAGGTAAATATGTTAGGAAATGGATATGTTAATTAGCTCAACTATGATAATAATCATTCACTATGTATATGGTTATCAAAATATCATGTTGTACTCATTAAATATATACAAATGTTATTTAAAAAAAAAAACATTTGCAATAGAGTGAATGCAGAAGGGGCTGTGAGAATGCAGCTGACCACCATTTTGCAAGAATGTAAAATAATGCCACTCAGTACATGTTTGTTTAATTGAGATATTATGGGATATTTTTCATAAAAATATATTATTTGTGTTCACCTTAAAAAATCTAAACATTTTTTATAGTAATGAGCACTGTCACAAGCCTGAGTTTAATATACATTTGAGCACAACCCTGACACTTTTCTCAATATAAATAGCACATTTGCTAATAATGACATGTGGCTGAAAGTAAAACTTAAATCCAACAGAATTTGCTGGACCTTAGTTCTGATGCCATTTCTTGCAAGGTTGGAGATAAAAATAATAGGAGGCCTGGAATATTTCTCCCACCCCAGAACTTTATTTTGCAGTCACTAAATCTGCAAAATTTCTGGCTTTTCCCTTTAGGCAAGAGTGTCTTAATTAAATAATTTATTAAGCCCTTTTAAAAACCAGCAGTTCTCTGTGGGTTGCTTCTATAATTGCTTCTTCACTCATCAACTAAAGGTCTACCTAAGCTAACTATCTTGTTCGTTCTCAACATAATGTTTTACATATTTAATTCATGCAATCGTTTACTCTGTAGCTTATGTGTCTCTATTTTGGTGTCATCATCTGTTCAAAACTGTATGGTCCCAGAAGACAAGACCCACGTATCCTTAATTTATTTTCTATGCAGCCTACACAATATTAGCTGATATTAAACAGGTAGTAATAAAGACAGGAATCTATAGTAAGCTGATAAAATGTGAATTTAACATAAAAAAAAAAAACCCTTATTGAAGCTCTGGTTTGTTATTCACAGCACACCGTAGCCTGTATCAGTTGCTAAGAAGAGTTTAGTATTACATGAAAGCAGTGATAAAAATATTCAAAATAGCCAACTCCCAGTGACTCATAGGTACATGTGTCCTTAAGTTGCTCACCTGCTTTTGCCCTAGGGCCATGTTTCTGCTTTTATGACTCCAGCCAGAGGCTGCAAAGGCATACAGGAGGTCAAATCAAACAGTTTTCTAATAACTGGTAGTTCTGGTAATAAGGATACTGGAGAAGCTGGTAATGATTACTAAATCGTTATTGAGGGATTTTTGTGGGATTTAAATCTTGATGGTCAATTTGCATTAACAAATCAACATTCATTGAATGTGTGGTTTGTAGAACCATGGAGAAATTCCTTTTCTGTCAAAAACTCAGTATGGTATACCTGACTGCATCCACAGGAGAAAATTAAATGCTTCATCTTGATAGACTAGCAGAACTTGGAGGAGCCAGCCTTAAAGCATTTTTCTAGAACTGAAGATTTTGATCGTTGTTCTAGGCCTCCCGTCTGTCAGCCT